>NW_012120310.1:57739-58925 GCF_000951035.1 Colobus angolensis palliatus | reverse complement strand
TATAAAACTCAGTAAAATCTAGTTTTTAATAACATCCTATGTTCTATAGATATTGTATCTTTTAAATTCTGAATAATATAATTGTATTAATTTTGCTATTTTATTTCCTCTTTAAAATTTATTAACGTATCTATTAGATGATATAGCCATATTATAATAACAAAAATAAATTTTAAACCTGGTTAAAAATATTTTCAATATTAGCCCTTTTATGCTCCTTTTTTTAAATTTTAATTTTGATTTATTTATCAATATACTATAGTATACTTTCAGATGTGGAGTGGACTGAAGATTTTAAAGTTCCAGATCTAATTCATTCATGTAAGTTCATATTCATTACAATAAACTGTTTTTTAAAATTTACTGGGTCATTCCTTCATTAAAGCAGACAAGAAAAATATCTTTGTAGGGTAAGCAAGTATCTATCAAAGCGTTTCGGTATTATTTATATTATAAATCTTAGGGAATCACTAGTACTTAATTCTACTCAGTGGAGGTGAGGATCCTAAAAGTATTTCAACATATTTTTTGTTTTGGCTGGTTTCAATCATGAGAATTTTAAAAGCAAAACTGTGTTGATTTCATGTTCGTTTAATTTTATAAACTATTGTACATTTTGTCTATATGGAAATTTCAATCAGTATATATAAATCATTATATTCATTGAAATTTAAACTCACCAAAATATGCCTAGGTGTTGACCTCCTTTTATTTGTATATTTTTTTTACTTTATGATCTTTTTTATATTTCCTTCACTCATAATATGTTTTTCTTTTATGTAGTGATTATATCTTATTTTCCTTTGTTTCTGTCTTCTCCTTCAAGAGTCATAGAAGTTAATCTTGCAATGGCCTTTATCATAGCTCTATTTTCTCTTACTGCTTTACTCACATAATTGATATACATTTGCATTCTAAAAATCTATGTTGTTTGTCTTCTATATCAACTTATTCTGCAAAAGGTTGATTTGATAGACTATTCATTCTATCACATTTCAGGAGCGAAAATAATTTTAGAGTAGATAGGATGAGATTGGGAATAATCCATCTAGACTTTCTTTCAGTTACTCACAAGGCTGCTCTCTTCTTGATATACAGACTTTCAAAAGGAGAAAGAGAAAGAAAAAGAAAGAAGGAAGGTAGGAATGAGGGAGGGAGGGAGGAAACAAGGATGGAAGGAAGGAAG
>NW_012120310.1:43235-56941 GCF_000951035.1 Colobus angolensis palliatus | reverse complement strand
TTGCTTTTTAATGAGTAGAGTTCTCTTTGACCTGGTATTTATACAAAAAGTGTTAACATTTTGGGATCCTTGTGTCTGGAATTTTTACTTATCTGTTAAAATTTACTCATCAATGATAATCATGAGAACATGTGGCATACTTCACTTTTCCTTTTATGTGATTCAGCCAGAGTCTCCTCTACTGAACTTCCACAGTATTTAGGGGCATTCTCAATAAGAATACTATTTTCCAGTCTTTATCAGTTTTCTTCAATGTGATCACATCTGCTACATGTCTAGCAGAAAGTCCTAAACTTCTTAGTATGTGAATGGCGCTCTGTCTCTGTTTCTAATGCTGAGGCAAGATCAGACCTTGGGGAAATTAGAAAAAAATAACTGAAGCTGTCATCTTACCCAGACATCTTTCCTATTTTGTTTACCCTAATTTCGTTTCTAAACTTTTAATTTTGTTACTATACTTTTCCCAGATGAAAAACATGTGTGAGTAATATATCACAGAAATCGATTCTGTGAACATTAAGATATTTCAGTGGATAGTAATGACTATTAGATTTTCTACCATTGGATCAGTTCTAGAATAAAATAATTCAAAATATAAACTTTAGTCTTATCATTATCATTATAACTTTTTACATTACTTATTAGGTTGGTGCAAAAGTAATTGGAAATTGTTGGACACAGATTTAATGGCAAAAGCCACAATTACTTTTGCTGTAGAATTTAATGAGGTCCCACTAGTCAATTTTTGTTTTTGTTGCAATTGCCTTTGAGGAATTAGCTATAGTATTTTTTTCCCCACAGCTAATATCCAGTGTGGTTTTTCCTAGGTTTACATCTAGGATTCTTATAGTTTGAGGTCTTACCTTTAAATATTTAATCTGTCTTGAATTAATTTGTGTATATGGTAATATATAGAAATTAACTAATAAGGAAAAATACAGCAGTAATTTTTGCACTTTAAAAATGTTGGGAAAAATTTCTCAGCAAATTGAGTGGACTGAAGATTTTAAAGTTCCACATGTAATTTATTCAAGTAGATTTGTATTGATTACAATAAACTTTTTTTTAATATTTGCTGGGACATTCCTTCATTAAAGCAGACAAGAAAAATGTCTTTGTAGGGTAAACAATTATCTATCAAAGGGTTTCAGTATTATATATTTTGTAAATCTTAGGGAACCACTAGTACTTCATTCTACTCAATGGAGGTGAGGATCCTAAAACTATTTCAACGTATCTTTTGTTTTGGCTGGCTTCAATCATGAGAATTTCAAAAGCAAAGCTGTGTTGCTATCATGTTGGTATAATTTTATAAAATATTGTACATTCCTAGGTACACAATTTTTCTATACGAAAATATCACTCAGTATACAAAAATTCTTATATTTATTGAAATTTAAAAAGGAAAATAAGATATAGATGAATATTAAAATACTACTATATTAAATTTTTTTCACAACAGTTGCTTTTAATTATGTATTTTTCATGATGAGTATTTCATTTCCTTACATTAAGTTAATTTTTCAACTTTTATTTAAGACTCGGTGGTACATATGAGGTTTGTTACTTGTGTACATTGTGTAATGCTGAGGTTTGGGGTACAAATGATCCTGTCACCCATCTACTGAGCATAGTACCAAATAGGTAGTTTTTCAACTCTTGCCCCAACTCTCCCTCTCTAGTGATTAGCAACATGGGACATATTTTTATACATTTTTGGCCACTTGTATGCGTTGCTAAGTGTCTGTTCCTGTCTTCTGCCTGCTTTTTGTTTTTGTTTTTGTTTTTCAGGCAGAGTCTGGCTCTGTGGCCCATTCTGGAGTGCAGTGGTGCGATCTTGGCTTACTGCAAGCTCCGCCTCCCGGGTCCAGGCCATTCTCCTGCCTCAGCCTCCCAAGTAGCTGGGACTACAGGCGCCCGCCACCACACCCGGCTAATTTTTTGTATTTTTAGTAGAGGTGGGGTTTCACCGTGTTAGCCAGGATGGTCTCAATCTCCTGACCTCGTGATCCACCCACCTCAGCCTCCCAAAGTGCTGGGATTACAGCCATGAGCCACCATGCCCGGCCTTTTTGCCCACTTTTTAATGGGGTTATTTGTTTTTTGCTTGTTAAATTGTTTAAGTTCCTTATGAACTCCAGATATTAGACCATTGTTGGATGCACAGTTTGCAAATATTTACTCCCATCTGTAAGTTGCCTGTTTATTCTGTTTGTAGTTTCTTTTGCTTTGCAGAAGCTCTTTAGTTTAATTGGGTCCCAATTGTCAATTTTTGTTTTTGTTGCAATTGCTTTTGAGGAATTAGTCAAAAATTTTCCCACAGCTAAGGTCTACAGTGGTTTTTCCTAGGTTTTCCTCTAGGATTACTATAATTTGAGGTCTTACATTTAAATCTTTAATGCATCTTGAATTAATTTCCATATATGGTAAAAGTTAGGGATCAAGTTTCATTCTTTTGCATAGAGCTAGTCAGTAATACCAGCACCACTGATTGAATAGGAATTCCTTTCACATTGCTCGTTTTTATTGACTTTGTTGATAATCAGATGACTGTAAGTGTGTGACTTTATTTCTGCGTTCTGTTTTTCTGTTTCATTGGTCTATGTTTCTGTCTTTGTACTAGTACCATGATGTTTTGGTTACTGCAGCTTTGTAGTAAAGTTTGAAGTCAGATAATGTAATGCCTCTTTTGGTTTTCTTTTTTCTTATGATTGTTCAGGCTCTTTTTTGGTTTCACATAAATTTTAGAAGATTTTCTAGTTTTATTAATATTACATTGGTAGTTTGATAAGAATAGATTTGAATGTGTAGATTGCTTTTGGCAGTGTGGTTATTTTAATGATATCGATTCTTCCAATCTATAAACATATAATTTTTTTATTTGCTTGTGTCATCTATGATTACTTTGAGTAGTGTTTTATAGTTCTTGTAGGTCTCTTTTACCTGCATGTTTAGATATGTTTGTACATATTTTAGTTTTCTGTGGCTATTGTAAATGGGATTGCATTCTTGATTTGGCTCTCAGCTTAAACATTATTGGTGAATAAAAATGCTACTGATTTTTGAACATTGATTCTGTATCCTGAAATGTTACTGAAATATTTTTAATAGTTCCAAGGGCCTTTTGGCTGTCTTTAGGGCTTATTGAGCATATAATCACATTGTCGAAGAAGAGAGATAGTTTGAGGTTTTCTATTCCTCTTTAAATTCCATTGTTTCTTTCTCTTACCTGATTCCTCTGGCTAGCACTTCCAGTATTGTGTTAAATAGAAGTGAGGAGTGGGAATTCTCTTCTTATTCCAGTTCTCAGGGGGAATGTGTCCACTTTCTCCCTTAGTATTTAGAGTATCTTCAATTATAGACAATGATTTAGATTATTAGATTCAAGTATAAACAATAATTAAGAAGTAGTGATTGAAACTAGCATTTTAAAAGTTGCTATTGGATTAGCAAAGAAAAGAGATTAACATATTTTTGTCAGTTGGATTTCTCTCTTGGCTTTCAGAAAGGTTCATTAGCTTAGTTGATGATACTCTTCTTTTCTACTGGTATCATCCATAAGGAAGGAGATCAATTAGATAATAAGTGCTCTGTTGATAGTGTGTTATAATTTTCTTTGTGTTTAAACACATTATTTCTAAAAGACTGTTCTAGTTTGCTATATTATCCATGTCATTGCAATTAGAGCACCCTGCACTTTTTATATCTTTACTTGAAACAAAATTGTTCATTTATTTTCATTTGAAGAACTGTGTTGGATTTTGGTCAATGAATAATGTATGTTTTATTCCTAAGGGCAAAGTTATTATTCACCTGTCGGAAATCACATAAATGCCAACCACTTCTTTTCAAAGCCTGATTGGAAATTATTTAATGACTTTTTAGTAGTGCTTAGCAAAACTGAGAAAATCTTATCTAATCTGTTATTCTCTGTTGTTTTGGGGAATTCTGTTTAACAGCAAAACACTGTTAATACAATAAATGTCATGTTTAAATATTCCTGATTGCTACTATTGTCTCATGCCAAGCTATAAAACTGGTTTAAAGACTGTGGCTATGGTTTTTCTTGTCTGATCTGGTCTTGTCTTGCCTTGCCTTGTCCTTTCTTTTCTCAAATTATGGGGCATATTAGCATTCAGTTCATGAACAATTCTGTTGGTGAGAGTTAAGACGACAAATTATAGAGCCAAATACTTCTTAATATCATTTATATATCTACATTCAGAAATAGCCTTTAAATGTACTATCCATTTGCCCAGAAGTTTCTTTTCAGCTGCTCCATCATTGTAATATTTACTTTAGTGAAGTCATGGATTCTAAAAAGTTGTTCCAAGTTGTGTTAAGTATACAGCTAATCAATTGATAGATGGCAAGGCACTACAGCCTTTATATTTTCAATGCAACTACTGCTTTCCCAAACAAACATTTTCAGTTCTCACTTCAAAAATCAGTTTCCTTTTTCCCAAGGCATTTGAAATGTAGGATTGAAGGAAAGTTATATAGATCCATAGCTGAACCATATTTGAGATGTTTTGAACTCTAATTCTTTTTAGCATTTTTTTTTTTTTTTTTTTTCTGAGACAGAGTCTTGCTCTGTCGCCCGGGCTGGAGTGCAGTGGCTGGATCTCAGCTCACTGCAAGCTCCGCCTCCCGGGTTTACGCCATTCTCCTGCCTCAGCCTCCCGAGTAGCTGGGACTACAGGCGCCCGCCATCTCGCCCGGCTAATTTTTTGTATTTTTTTAGTAGAGACGGGGTTTCACCGTGTAGGCCAGGAAGGTCTTGATCTCCTGACCTCGTGATCCGCCCGTCTCGGCCTCCCAAAGTGCTGGGATTACAGGCTTGAGCCACCGCGCCCGGCCTTTAGCATATTTTTAATCAGAATATCTCTCTGGTCCAGTTTTTTTCATTATTAAACATATTCCATTGACTGTTAATAACAATCAATTAAGAATCCCTGTGGCATCCTACAGTCCACTTCCTAATCAAGAGCAGCCAAAATAATGTTGGCCATGAGCTCTGCCAAATAGACCATTAGCCACTGATAATGTGTTTCAGTTAAAACCTCTACTTATTATAAATGATCAGTTCCAACAAGACATAGTATCATGTTATTTGGATGCTTTGGTACCTGTGCTTATGCAGACTAATTATTTTACTTCAACTGTTTTCATTCTTTTATAGATATTGACTAAATTTCAAGGATAAATAATGAGAAATATTACAATAAATAATAGCCAAAATACTTAAAGTATGGAATCCTTGACAGTGTAAGTACATATTAAGAGAATGATTTATAGGAGAAAACTAGTAAAAACCTAAAATGGTCATTTTATCAATTAATATAAACAAAAACTATTGCACAAAAATTTCTCCTGCCAGATTATCTTCAAGAGAGGCTCTCTCATGTCAACTAAAGGCAAACAGAATAAATCGCAAGAATTCAGGCTGCCAGATTTAGAAAAAAAAAGAGCCATGTAAAAAAATCCATTTACCCATGAGCTAGGAGGGATTCCAAGCCTATTGACGCCATTTTTTTTTTAATATAGTGTGGCATGCTTCCTCATAATATTTGAATCATGATTTAGCATGACCATCTCCCTTATTAGATTGTGGACGTGTAAAGGGCAGGGACTCTGCAGTGTGTATTGTAGCCTTCATTGTTTAAAGGTAGAGTGACATGCAATTGATGTCCTAAAAAGTAGATGGACCTTGTTTCCCCCATTCTACATCTACAAATAGAAGTTGGGAAGAAGTAGTGAAGCAAGGCCATGTTGTATTCCTTGGGGTTCACTTTTGTGGTATCCAACTCACTTTCTTAAATCATTTTTCTTGAGAGAATTTGTATTTTACTTTATCTCAAGATTTAAAATAATTTAACAACTATAGCTGATGTTATTATGAATATATAGTCCCTAATTTAGATTTTAAATTCCATTTGTAAATATACAGTTGCTCATTTCTTATAGGCAAAATGATGCATGTTACTGATTTGTTTAAAAGTATTCTATCTAAAAGATAATACAATACAAATATATTTAATTTATATTTACATATACCATTTTAAAATCTGTCTTTATATATGATTCCCTCTTTTAAAAATATTTTGAGTGAAAAATATCATTGGAAATATGGCATCAACCACCTTAGTAAATCATTAACTAGCACCTTTAAGCAAACAACTTTCCAAACTATTGCCACCTCTAAGATCTTCCCTATGTACAGTCTATAAATATTAATATTTCACACTTTGAATTCCTTATGGCCACTTCAGTCTGAACATCTGAATTTTATCATTTCCCCAACAAATATAATTTTCATTTCACAATTCTGTCAATAGCACAATTATTATCTTAGACGTCTAAAGGCTCAAATTTTGAAATTTCTTCAATCTTGTTAATTACATGTCCATGCACTTGGCAAATTCTTCTTTTCCTTTGCATTCACTCTACAATTTATCTATCCTTGAAGAACAATCAAATTGCATCTACTCTGTCATATTTTTTTCTTAGTGATAACCTACTTGTTTTGGTTTTCTATTGCAATTTTTTTTAATTCTAAGGAATTTACTAAAAAAAAAAAAGTTAGAATTCATTTCGGGTTTATGTACTGAAATATGTATGAAGAAAAATAATTTAAAAATTGTTTTGGGGTTGTATTAATGGTTTACTTGGAGAAGATAAGATATTCTACATTGTAAAAATATATATTTAATTTAACAATTAGTTTTTAAAACATTTTTGGAAATAGAATTGTCTATAATATATATTTCTCTTTTAAGTACTTGTGCTTTCAATAATGTACAATACTTTTGTAATTTAAAAAAATTAGCACAGTTCTTAGTGGTTCTTGATTTGATTTTCCAAAACAGTCTTCCTTGAGAATGTTTGGATTTCTTTCTTTCTCTCTCTTTAAAGATGAATATGCTTTTAATGATTGCAGCCTATATAATTACAAATAAATAATTTAAAATTTGGGATTCAAATTTGATTAATAATTATTAAATCTTAATTAACTTTCATCAGTTTATGAACATTGGGCATTTATATTCCTTCTTCCTGCTGAAAATAAGAATTAAATAATTCATAGCTGTCATTCCAAGAGTAAGTGAAAAAATTCTGAGAATAAAAGCTGACGTTATTAAAACTAGAGCAACCTAAATCTAAAGCTCAAAGATAATTATTAAGAATATTCATTTATCAAATGTTATGATATACAAACTCGTATGTGGAAAGGAAACTAGTTTAGAATATCATTAAACCCTTTAAAAATGTTTTTGTCATGTCATGGGCCTCCCAGAGCCATCCAACTTGTATACTAATTATTTTTTCTTGGCTACATGCTGTTTTAATTACATTCATTATTTCTGTCATTCTGCAAAATCTTATGCATGGAAGTGTTGGTGGCCTGGTGCATAACCATTGCTTTTTCCCTGCTGTGCTAATGGCTTAAGTCCAAGCTGAGGTGCAAATGAAATGAGTTTAGAAGGCTAAATTTGGCCCCCAGTTAATTTGCTTCACAAACTTGCTACCTACCTTTTTTTTTGTCCATAACCTGGCTCAATTACAAATCTATGTTCATAAAGAACCCCAAAGTTAGACTGAAACTTGTTAACTTTTATCCATACTGAGTATCAGTGATGTTGTCAGCAGGAAGTTCAACTAGAAGAAGAATAAAGAAAAAAAATTCAAGTATATTATGATTCTTATTAGAAATGTAATAAATTTTAGCAAAGAGAAATGAAAGTTTAGGAGAAAAAATTCAGGAAAATTCAAGATAGAAAAATTATGTCAGGGGCATTTTTGACAACTTTTCCTATGTATAATTTTCAGTTATATTTGGCTAAAAGTATTAATCTTTCTACTTTTCCACTTAATTTTAGACAAAAAGAAAGATAATTTCCATTGACATCAATTGCTTTCCTGTTTCTTGTACAGTTCTATCCTTGGTGTGCATCATGATCTCTTCTTTTCTGTTCTGTTTTCTAAATGAAATAGAAACATGCTCTGAAAGTTCCCCCAATCACAAATGGCCTATAATCATAATTTATGTCTATGATAGAAAACATTAATAGTCATTACATTTAACAAATAAACATTTTTAAGTGAATGATTTGTAAAGGGTGTTCATCTATATATTTGTATCATTAATAGACTTTGTGTAGAAAGTTATAACATCTATTAAACTTTCAAATGTTAGCCTTTTAGGAATTAGAAAATAATTGGCATATACAGAAGATATTCTCTTCCTGTGTCAAGTGATTAGAAACACAAAATGTAATTCTTTGTGTGTCTCTAAGCTCTGTATTATTCAATCCAGAATGTTTGATGGTTTTGCTTTTTGTTTCATTTGCTTTGCAAAGACAGACTTCAGTGCACATTATTTATTATCACCAAAGAAAGATGCAAATTATGACCTCTGCTCTCTAGAAATTGACTTTCAAAGGTGCAGAACAGATATTCATACACATAGAAATCATACAAGATTGTTGCTTTTATATTATGGTTATGTTCTTTTTTGTTTGTTGCTATTTATTGAAAACAGCAATTTAATGTATAAGAATAAGAAACTAAAAATTGGAAACACTTTTGAGAACAGCAAAACAGGTTCTAAGAAACTATTTACAATCAATTTCAGATATTGTTAATTGGCCTAATGAAATGGGCAGTAAGATTTAAAAGAAAATGATAAATAACAATTAGACAAATCAAAGTATTTAGAACAGTTTTCAGAATTCTGCTGGAATGGCAAAGGAGTATATACATTTCTTAGAAGTTCAGGTAAGTATCCTCTCCTGGCAAAGCTGTCCATTGCACCTACCTTTGTGGATTTCCATATGCAAGACTGGAATGACTACAGCATTTAGGGCACATAGCCAACAGACAAGATTAAACCCACTATGCAGTCTTAGAGTTAAAAGTATAATAATTTTCCTAGTTATGATGAATCAAATATCACAGCATGCTTTTTAAAATCTCCATGCTTGTTCAATACAGTTGAATTCCTTAAGGATATAATTGAACATAAATAATAAAAAAAGACAATTAAATTCTCCAGAATTTTATTTTACACTGTATATAGATATCTACAAATACTTGTGTTTCTATTTTATTATCTTTAATTGTTATCATTTATTATTTAATTTAACCCTAATTTTCTCTCAGGCTATGGCAGATTTAACTTACCTGAATTGTCATCAAGTGAGCTTCCTTCCTGAATCAGTACACTTGGGTATATCCAGCAAACTTGTTCTTCAAAGTTCTTTCTATAGGCTTTCACTCAACCTTTGATCTTTATCTAGTAAAAGAGACCTTTAACTGTGTATTTACAATCTCTTTGGAAAAGATCACATATGTTCTTTGAATTTATCTGTTTTTCTCTAACTTCTCCTGCCTCAGCGCATAGAGAAACGAAAAGAAAAAAAAAGAACAAAGAACAGAAAATCATGTACGAATGTGGGATTGCTATTGTTTGAAAATCTGGTGGTTCTTTTCTATCAATGGATGTTTCTCAAGAAGTGATCTCAATTTTTTCCTGAGTTTTGTTTGCAATCTGTCAGAACTCCCTTTTTGTTTGTCTTCTTTCTTTCTCTACCTATAGAAACCTCATGGCTTTCTCTACCTGTACTCAGTCCCTCTAAAAGTCACAGAAGGTCACCGATAGTTTATAGTGGAGCCTCTGACCCAGAATATTTTTTATTATAAAGATTTAAAGTTATGAAAATCTCCCCTTAAAACCGATTGTAATTTTTAAAATCCATCTCCACTAGATATTAAACATTTTTATGATAGAAATATAAAATAATTTGCTGATTTTTCAAAGCCATTGTTTTTTTTTTTTTCTTTCTGAAAACAACTTGATTCATGAATGCAATTAGTCACCAAAAAATGCAAATTTAAAAACCTCTGTACACGCATTTTTCTATGTGGGTTCCTTAGAATAGATTATCATGTTTTATTACAATACTTTCATTTCCCATGTAAATTCATATCTATTATCTAATTTTATCTAAAGCACTTCTGAAATGTAGGTAGAGAAAGGTCATTTAATCCCCATTTTATAAATGAAGATAGGAGAGTACAGAAAAGCTAAATGACTTGCCCAAGGCCATATACATCTCTGCAGTAACTCTGTACTAGAATGACTTTGGAAAAAACAGGCACCAGAGCAGACAATGACTAGTCTAGTCTCCCAGCAGGGGGATGGGCAGTTGAGACTGACAACAATTCTAGAAATAAGCTAAAACTAAATATTTCATAGAAAACCAACCTTGTAAGTATCATAATTTAATTAAGCTGACTAGAGAAAAGAAGTGCCTCCCTAAGTTCAATCATTTGCAAATAAATGTCTTCACAAAAAAACGACAAAAATCCGTGGTTATAATATGGATAGAAACAGCACAAAGGGATGGCTCACAATGCAAAAACTCTGAAAATCTCAGATACATGAAACAGCCTAATTATATTCTGGATATATGTTATTAAAGCAATGTAAGACTTTTTTAGGACATAATTTTAACTAATCAGAATTCATTTTCTACTGTCAGTAAATCATATATTTGAAGTAGAAGGTCTGCCTTTTAATATTATATCTGTATTTTATTGCAAATACAACACACAAAACAGCACTGATCTATATTTTTAGTATTTTATCTATATGCTTTAGTTCAAAGACAAATCTTGTAACAATGTTGTTATAGGTAAGAGATGTTACATGCCAACTTGTTATGTGCATCAAGAAGCTGGGGAGGAATAGTTTCCACCTTGGTTAAGGAATGTATACAGAGGTGATACCAGTGGCTGCTCTCACAAAATGAAGCTGAGTAAACAAAGCCTCAGTCAACATGGAAAAAGAAATCAGTAGTTATGTAATAGTTAAAATTAGAATGTTCTTAAATTCTTGTTTACCTTGAAAAAGCATCAAGCATGAATCAAATTGTATATACCTTTGTAATATAGAAAAGCAAGGAGAATATGTGATAGAGGAAGAATAAAGTTCTTCATTATTTTTATGATGTCAGAAGCCTCCATTTTCTTTTTTGTTTCTCCTTCCATCCTTCAAAGCTGTAAGGGAATTTTAGAAGTAACCAGATTCAAATAGGTTCAGGTGGAAAAAATCTTGAAACTCATAAAAGTTTCCACTAATTGATGACCACTCTGAATTTATTTATATAGCTGAGCTAAATAAGAAGCCTATAATATTTAAGTGTATTCACTCATCAAATATTGTGGTGCCTAATTTTGCCTAATGCATGTCATGTACAATTAAATGTTATAGACACTAATCCTACAAAGCTGAATGTGGCCCTTACTCTCATGGAGCTTACATATTTTTTTGGATGAAAAGAATGAAGAAACCAATAATTATGTAAAAATTACATGTTAAGAATTGGGATAAGCCTATAAAGAAAAAGCATGAGTATTAGTAAAACATAGGACCTGAAAACTAGTCTTGAGCAAAGAGTCACAAATTATAGCAGGCAAAAGGAGAAGTGTGGGGAAGGGCAGATGAGATCACAAGAACCTTTCTGTAAAAAAAAAAAAAAAAAAATGTAGACCTTGAGTTTCAAGGAGCCTGTGTTGTTGGAACATTGGAAGAATCTTAGAAAATAAATTTACAAAGGGTTATAAGCTGGGAGGTGGTATAGCCCAGTACCCATGTTTACAGGTGACTCTGATATCCTTGTAACAATAAGGGCATAAGTATAGTGGAGACTCTAGACTAATTCTTCCTGCAGTAGTTTACAAGAGAAATGATGGCTTTTTCAGCGGTGTGAAGGGGAAGGGGCAGTCAAGGCAGAATGAAAGAAATTTATTTGAAATACATATTGTGTATCTTTTGACAGGACTGACCTCATGAGAAAAGGCATTTATTTATTTTTTCCTGGAATAAAAGCAAAATGACTGAAGGGAAAAAAGTAGGAATTTTAATTCAGCAAAGTTAGTAAAAGGTTAACAAGGCTTTGTACAAATCACAAATTTTGAAGTACTTACTTTACATATTCTGCATAGGAAATAACTTTTTTAAAAAAAAGATAGGTAGCTTACTCAAAATTTTTGTTCGTGAGCATTCTTACCTATGTTCGTTTCTATAATAATTTTTTGGGCACTGCAGGCAAATACTTATGCTGAGGCAGAAGGGAACATGACACGTCTCTTTTGAAAAAAATAATATTGATCAGCAAAATTTGGAGCACTCTATCCTAAAAAGAAAGACTAATGATATAAAATGTTAGTACTACTTCTTTCTAGTACAGAAGGTGCCTCTATTACCACTGGGGAATGCATCCAGGTCACTCAGCACCAAAATATGTCAGCAGCGGTGAATCCATACACGTCTGCAGCTACCTCAGTTCTTGCCTCCTCAGAAGAAAGACTTTGACAGAGGGGCGTAAGACACAGTGAGATGCCTACGCAAGTCTTAGAGCAGAGTGAAAATTTATTGAAAAGCTTTAGAACAGGAATAAAAGGAAGTAAAGCATACTTGGAAGAGGGCCAAGTCGACAACTTAAGAGATAAAGTGTATGGTTTGACCTTCGACTTGGGGTTTTATACATTGGCATTCAGCATGCACAGCAGCCTTCCAGCACTTGGGAGGGTCCCGATGAGCAGTGTGTTTACTGAAGTTATGTGCATGCTCACTTGAGGCGTTTTTCCCTTACCAATGGAGTGCTCATATATCAGTTAAACTCCACCTTTTTGCCTCTTATTGAACATACCTGAGCCCACTTGCCCAACTCCTGACATCCTATTGGGAAGCTACTGATCACAAGATTAAGGATTTTTTCTGTCTACTGGGAGACCGCCTTTCTCTGATGCCAGATGTGATCAGTTATTATGTTAGAGTGACAGCTTAACAAATGCCTGACCATCACCTGTTGGTCACCTGATATTCCTGGTAGTGGGGGCGGTGGCCCCCTGCCCTGCTCATGTCTGACTGACTGCCTACTGTAACACCTCCTCTCTCTACAAGGTGCCAAGTGTCTTTACTGAACTTTATGACTCTCTCCAATGCAATGGACAACATCTCTTCTCACCTCTTTTCCTCTCTCCCATTGTATCAGTGCTCAGTGCACAAGCATTGCACAACAGAGACCAACTGCACCATGTTACGTGAACGGCATTAAAGAAAAATTAAGTAGATAATACACCCAGTGAGGCAAGCTTCTTGCATGACAGTTTCGGCAAACACAGAAGAGAAGTTGTGCAGAAATGGAGTTCTATTGGGATTTTCCAAATGTCAGCTATCTCTTTATGTCCCTTAGGCTAATGGTCAGAACTGATAACATGCAAGTATATATCAACCCTCCATTCAGACTAGTAACTGAGAGCAGTAGAAGTTCAAATGTGTCCAGTACTTTGTGTCTGGGACAATTTGAAGTGCCTTATATGTATTACTTCCTCATGGCAAAGCTATGAAAGTTACTGTTATTATTTTCATCTGATAGATGAGGAAACTGAAGTAAAGGACAATTAAGTGAACTTTTGCAGTCACAGAGGTAGTCTGTGACAGAGTAAGACTTTGAATCCAGGTGGTCTGGCCTGAGTCCAGCACACTCCCCACTGGCATCAGGAAATGCCTCCCTGAGGAAGGCTCAAAGGACATCTCAGAAAAAAAGAAAGAAGGAAAGAAAAAAGGAGAGAGAGAGAGAGAGAGAGAGAGAGAGAGGAGAGAGAGAGAGAGAGAAAGAAAGAAAGAAAGAAAGAAA
>NW_012120310.1:21064-43185 GCF_000951035.1 Colobus angolensis palliatus | reverse complement strand
AAAGAGAGAGAGAGAGAAAGAAAAAAAAAGAAATATGATGTGGGAGGAAAAAGAGTAGATTTTAAATAGTACTTGGTGGTCGAGTGGGAGAGGAAGGAATGAAAGCATGTACCTAATGAAGTAAGGGTAAAAAGAGGAAAACACAAAGAGCTTATTGGGAAATAAAAGGTTAGAGGGTAGAGATTTAAAAAGGTATAAGAAAAGAAATAATACACGTTTTAAAATACTAAAACCATAAAGAGAAGAGTAAACACAACACACCAAATCAGTGCTGAGGAGGGCTTTGAAAGCCTCTTTCAGCACATAAAGACGAAAAACAAATGACAGTTTTCATGAAAAGATGATAGCTTTGGAAAAGAGACAATTGAATTTCAATATTCTAATAATTTTTATTGAGATAATAGAATAAGTGACATGGCACAGAAATAATATTCAGAGATACAGTAGAAGAAAGGTGTGCTGACCTGAAAAGAATCTCATATGTAGATTGTGAGTACTCATTATTCATAAGGCTAACACTGTAAATAAAGCAACATAGATATCTATATGTATGTATATTATGAATACATATCATAGGTCTTATAAATGACATATAAAAATATGTTAACAGTTTTAAACTTTCAAGAAATAACCACATAACCACTCAATCAAGAAGAAAAAGAGCAGATGACTATTCGTTGAAGAAAAATCAAGTTGTAAAAATGATTTTCAATGTTCTGGAGAGCTACTTTTTAAGGAACTAGTCTAGAAACCTGAACTTTTGAGTGTTTATCCAAGAAACATATCATCAGAGAAATGTGTCTGACTTTTCCAAACAGTTTCGGGAGAGAAAGTGTATGACACGTCATAATTCTGGGCAGAAAAAATACATTATTTGGGTCTGCACAAGAGGATTTTTTGAGCCAACATTCTAGTTAGATTATCTTCTTACTTATAGGACATGCACTTCAGGCCAAATTCTGACAGTCAATACTTACAGAAAGTTCCCATCAGAGATAACAAATGTGCTCTTTGTTTATATCTAAAACAGAATTTGGTAGAACTGTTTTGTGAATAAGCTTGTGAATATCAGATATTACAAATATAGAGAGAAAGTAAAGGGATGCACTCACAAAACATGAAGTTGCCTGTTTTGAACTGTACATCAGACAAACTTAGTTCCAATTCCATTAAAATCCCTAAGACTTAATTGCTACTAAATAGAATGTTTACAAATGCTTATAAATGCTTACTATGTAAGGGCTTAGAGAACACACTCTGAACCAATGTTAATTGAATCAATGTGTGTTTAAATGTTAAATGTTTAAATGTGTGTTTAAACCAGAAAAGGCAGTAAGTAAAGGCATACATATTCTCCTTTGTCTTCTTGGGCTGCAAATTTGATTCCATTGTTTACTTTCATATTTTTATCCCATTTCAAACTTGGGTGGGCATTCTTTCAGTGTTTCTAGTTGTTCCTACTCAGGTCTTTATAAATTCTCCATTGTGCATGTCTTTGTGTCTTCCACTATTACTATCATAGACACACACACACACACACACACACACAAGTACACGCACTCACTCCCTCAGATCTAAATACCCATTGGAGATTTCCATTTGAGTCTTTTATTATCAAAGTAATCTGTACATTGTCACAACATAGTTTGTAATCTTATTTTTCCTAGCTCCCTTCTCCTCATAATCAACTAACTACAACCCATATACCGTTAGAAGCATATGTATGTTTTTTAAAATGACTATACTTCTTAGAAATAATTTGGAACATTTTCCTATTCTGCTTTCCTATAAGAGATCAAGTTAAACAAACTCTTGACTTAGCTTGATGTTTCCTTCTCCCTGTTTCTATCACCACCATTGTATACCAAGTTACCAAGAGTTCCCTTTGACTATAATGATTTCACTGCATTCACTCTAGCATTCCAGAGAATCTCAAAAGTGTCAACTTATTCTCCAAAGCACTGTGTTCATTTTCCTGAATGTGGAGCCAAGTGGCATCCTTCTCATGCACTGGGTCAAAATCTCCCACCTGGCCTTCATCTGCTGGCCCTGATTTACCTATATAATACAAATTTTTCTTGACAAGCAGTTTCTTTATTGTTCCCTGAGTCCTTGTGACATTTTTATATTAAGAGGGTTCTATGAGATGACAGGACTAGCTGTTTAGCAATGAACTTATCACATAGGAAGCATTTAAGGCTAGTTTTTATTTTTCTGCAGAGGTAGTGATAAGAAGACTTCAGCTGTTTGGCTTGTCTTCTCAGCCAATTTATTGCCTGAGGTCATGTCTTATACTTAACCACCACAGTACCTTACTGAGCACATAATAGGAATTTATTTATTTTCAATTTCTTACCTTTATTTAGGTATCTAATTAAGCTGGATTTAAATGTGATTAGTTTATTGATCCTCTAGAGTCTACAGTTTCTTCCCAAAGAGAGGGAAATTCCAATTTCTCAAATAAATTAAGTCTCTGTTTTATACAGGAGATAGGATTATTTTATAAACATATATATATATAAACATGCACACATGTACATATATACATACATATCACAAACATACATATATACGTTATATATTATTTATTAAATATTAATGTTTAATTATACAATCTCATGAAAAATTCATTTTTATTCTCTTTTTATGACTATTTTCTCTTTTTTAAAGAAATGAATGCATCTTACCCAAAAATTCAATACACATTTTCACTAAAATACTATAAAAAATGGGATTGATCTTCTCTAGTGATTATATATCATGTTCTTGTTTAGACTAGAATATTATGATTTATAACTGAATTCAAAAGTATGGGTTACAAATACACAGTAAATAATGAGAAAGAATATAAGAAGACATCATAAAGCTCTAACCCTTAGAAGACTAATGACTGTCCAAGGCAGTTCAGAGTAGATAAATGTAATTGTACAATTACACTGATGGACCTTTAAAGCACAGATCTTTGTAGACTATCAACATTGAGAATGAAAGAAAAACATAGCAAAAATATTGCATCAATAATGAATGATGAAAACCAAAGACACCAGAAAATTGCATTCACAGTATCATTAGTATGCAAGCCAGCTTCCTAAACTAAGAAATGGAATAAAATAAGAAACATAGGCAAAGTCTTTGTGAGAACCAGAAAATATAAATGATTTTTTTGTATTTGTTTTATTTGAGATATGTAAGTAATTTTATTTATCTGATTAAAGTTATGAAATAAGGTCATCAGCAAGTTATAAACAATGTAAATGTATATGGTATTTTCTCAAGCTATTGTTTTCATCATTTTCTATACAGGTAACATATTCCCCATTATGAAATAAAACAGCAGAAAAAATGAACAGATTTATACACATACATATATATCAGTTTAAGAAGGTGGTTTATGCTATAACTGAGGAAAAATAGTAAACAAATAGCCTAGCAATAATACCTACCTAGCAAGATCACTCTGAAGCTAAAAAGAATAAGCATGTAAATCACTTAGCACAGTATCTAGCACATGGGCTCAATGAACAATATCACATTATTAGTAGTAGTATTTTCATGAATTTATAATAAGAAAGAGTAAAAAAATGCAGTTAAAGTCTTTATTTTTGTAATAACTACTATGGTTTTGGTTATAGAAACAATCATATTTGCAAAATGCAAATTTGATTTACTGCAGATTTATATTTGATTATGGCAAATCAGTAATGAAGTGGAAACCCAATTATCAGTTAGGTTGATAACTGAATAGAGGGTCCATACCATTCTATGATTTGCATAAACATTAGAGGAAAATTTGATACTATGATACTTCACAAAAGGAAGAGAACTTTTCAGCTAAGTATGGCAGGATTTGATCTCTCTTAGGCAATTATTCCATACAATATTTCATCCTAATGCTCTAAGGATGTCTTTCAGACTTCCAATTATAATATTTTTCAGAAAACCCAACTTAGAAGATGCAAGAAGAAATCCTCTAGAATTTCCATATAGAAGAACAATCCACAGCTACTCAGCCCTTCCACAAGAACATACAAGAAATATTTTCTACTTTGTGAAATTAAAATGTGAAATGGTGAAGGTTAATGGGTCAAAAGACTTTTGAAGAGTCTCTGATGCCCAAAAACTTTTATTTCCTTGGATCATAGCTCTTTCCTGGCTCTTGGCTTTCTGTGTCTAATTTGCATTGTGTGCCAAGGTTCTCTGCACCTAGCTCTTGATCCTCCTTCACCACCTGAGTACTGATGCATTTAGAGCACTTCTCTCATTAATGCCCTTCTTTGCTTTGGAACCCCTCCACTGCACCAAATTATGTTAAGTTGAAGGAATTTAGGTGCTCCTGTTACACTGGCCAAATGAATAGCTTAAAGGAAACCACACGCCACTAATTGCCATATGCTGTGTTTTAGTTCACTAAGTTATAGCGTAATAGTTCATACCACAAAAACTCTTGAATCTCAGTTGCCTGAGGTTGCTTGGCATGAACAAAAAGAAAAGAACAACTTAAAATGCCCCCGGAAAAAACTCTCAATTCAACAATTTTTCTAATAACCTCAAACTCTTACACTTTACATCATTAAATATTTATTTTCACACATGTGAAAAATTTTTATTTTCACATCATTAAATATTTATTTTCATCTATTCTAGTGTTTAATTATCAGCTGATTTTTTTAAAAAATCTTTTTTCCCACGTTTTCTGAAGACACGGCAATTTATTAGAAAATAATGAAATAAATAATTCAACTTCTCACACATGGAGCCCTGTGAGAAACATACAGCCACACATTAGGTTGATTAGACCTTTAAACTTCTTTAAAACTAAGAAAAGGGTCACATGGAATTATTGCATTAGCTTACAAAGGATTCTTTTCTACATATTAATGATATCTGTCAAAAGATATTTTGAAACAATCTGTTTCAAAGTTCAATGTACTATTATGAAAAATTGATATTTAGTGATATCCCCTAGAACACAAATTTCACAAGAGTAGGAACCTAACTATTTGTTTCTCAATGGGTCCCTCAAAGAGTACCCTGATACATAATATCTTTAGTCATGATTTGATGAAAGACTGACTTTTTTCTACTCTTGTATTCACTAGTCCCTGTAGCCATGAGCAAAGATGCTATTCTGGTAACCTCTGGTAAATTCATTTACAGTAATAAATGTATCCACCCTTGTTAATTTTGTGTGGTTGCTGTAAGAAATTACCTCAAACTAGGGGACTTAAAACAGAAGTTTATTTTCTCACAGTTCTATAAACCACAAGTCTGAAATCAAGACATCAATGGGCTTCATTACCTCCCTCCAAAGGTTTTAGGGAGAATACTTCCTTGCTTCTTCCACCTTCTCGTGAATCCAGATGATCTTGACTTGTAGCCACATAACTCTAATCTCTGCCTCTGTCTTCACTTGGCCTTCTCTTCTTCTCTTTGTAGTTCTGTCTTCTGTGTGCCTCTTATAAGGACACTTATCACTGGGTTTAAGGTCCATCTAGATAAACCAGGACAATCTCATCTTGAGATTCTTAATTTAATTACTTCTGCAAAGATCTTTCTTCCAAATATGGTCACATTTACAGGTTCTGCAGATTAGGCTGTGGACATATCTTTTGAATGTGGGATGTGGACATACCTATTTGTCATGCAACACTACCCTAATATCAAGAATAGTAAAGCTGTGCTTCAGCTGAAAAGACAGTAGACTTGAAATAGCACTCTGACAGAGTGCTAGAATTTCAATGAGATTGTCTAGGGCTAACATGGAAATAGAGAAAGACAATCTCAGTAGCTGAGTCCTTGGAATTCTGCCCTGCCTTCATGTCCACATCAAACATCACATTTTCCTCTTATTTTTAATACTTTGGACTTCCATTTAAATTATTGTTTGTTAAGTTCCAATATGCAAATTAAAAAATGAAACCTGAACAACAAAAATAATCTTTTGGATATGAAGCTGATATTCCTCTTTTCTTAGTCCCAAAGTGACAAGTGACTGGTCAACTCAGAAATATGCTTTTTTTTTTTTTTTTTTTTTAGTTGGGGAACAATTTTCTTTCCTTGAGGTGAAACAAGAAAGAATGATTAGGTACATTGACATGTCTGTCCTAAAGTTGATCAAGACCCCTAGGAATTTCTAGATTAGCAACTTTTGAAAGGCTGTAAACAGTTTTTCAGCTTTATTTTTCCTTAGAGTCTGCAGTGGTACTACAGACCTGTAAAATATTATACAGTTATGAAGGTCTTAGCTTCCATTTTAAATGATTATGGAGGATATAGGACTTTTCAATTGCTCTTCAGAATCTTTTATCCTAATTTTCTAGCAGCAAAGATCAGTTTCTCACCCAGGAACATGATCACTCACTAATGGTATGCCCAAGGTAGCCAAGAAAGTTATAAGGTTTTGGTAAAATTCAGGTGAGTCTTTATTAATGATAATTTTACTTCACTTCCTGGCAACTCAAAAATAACTTTTTTAAACCATGATCTCACTTGTTATAGAGGTTTCTAGGCTCTAAATTTTCATACCTAGAATATTCTCATCTCATTAAATGGCCAGGGTATTCAAGAATAGGTAATGTCAATAAAGATACCTCCATATTATAACTATATGGGGATTTATCACTTAAGAATTCTAGGACATTCACCTCATTCACTTTTGAGAACATGTACCCATGGAGACAAGTTACTTTCCTTTTCTTTTTTTTTTTTTTTTTTGCTGATCCCTAATCAACAGGCAAGGTCCTTGAGTCCCATGTCTTTGTGTCTAAACAAATCACCCTATCTTTTTTTGCTTCCACATATTCATCTCCTATTTGAGATGTCACAATCGCCAAAGTCCTGTATTCTGACTAATCTTTCTAAAGGGACAACTTGCATTATGCAATCAAAGTTGGGGCTGTGAACACACTGTTAAATTTTATAAGTAAAACATATAAACATCATTCCTGTTTGTTTAGAAGCCCTGAGTCAGGAAAAATTTAAAAATGTACATCAATAGGCTAGAAATAAATAAATGTAATATATTACATACAAGCATAAATAAAACCTCAAGCTAAGAGGAAGAACAAGAACATTCTTGTTCCAGTTAGAAATTGTGGCAGAAAGAAAGCCAGTAATCCCCCCTTCTCTGATATAAAGAAACAACAAAACATTTTAAAGACAGACAACTTCATCTCCAGAATAACTGAAAAACTGATCACCAACTTAGTTACAAATTGTGAAGCAAAGCCTCCTTACACAGTGAAATTTGAACAGGTCAAGAGAAAGTACTGAGAGTAAATTCACCCAGTAAATTCTAAAATTTTACTGCCTGAAGACTTTTCCAAAGCTGGGACTCCTGAACAGAATAAATATTACTCCTGTTCATCACTGCTTTCAGTAGCAAATCAGTGTGTGTACGAGTATGGGTGGTTTTCAGTAGCATCCTGGCCCCTTTTTGTGACAGAATTGCCAACACTGTGAGGTTGAAGGATGAACTGCTTGACATGACACTTTTTCAGGAAACAGAATATCTCTGAGGCAAAGGAATGGAAAAATAGTCATTGGCAATCAGATTTGCACTGTTAACTACATTAGCTAAAAAAAAAAAAGTGAATGCTACATCAAAACACACACACACACACACACACACACACAATTATAATCTACAGAGCTTAACTATGAGCTACATAGATCTCTGCAAAAGCATACTAGAAGATAAAAATTTGCAAAACAAATAACTTTGACTCAAAATTAATGATTTAAACAACTGAGTCTAGTAGAAGGAAAAATATAACTTCCAAAGCTGTGGGGATACTTTACTGAAGACATTATATGTTTTATACTGATATCAGGTAAGAGTCCTGTATATCAAGTGGCTTTGGACTATTATAAAGTGACCATATATTACGCCACAGCAAAATATCCAAATCAATGTCGAATACAGTGACCTAATAGAGATCACGTTTTCTGAAAAAAATGCAAAGTAATAAAATTAGTAACAGAAATATAAAATAAACAAAACATACTGTTTGGACGAACGGAGGCAAGATGGTGCACTTCCGGGTTCTTCTTCACCACCAACTCTTCCCGCGCCCGCGAAAACGCAGCTGGCGACCAGGGAAGGTGCAGACCAACTGGGCATGCGCCAGGTGACGTCAATCCAAAGAGACCAAGATTTGCCTGGTCGCACCTGCGGAACGCCCGGACACGCCCGTGCCCTACCTATTGCCCTCCCACTCCTAGAAAAGCCGCTCTCCGCCAGTGAGCCACTCGGCTTTCTCACAGCCCCACTCCTGTCGGGATGTCAGGACTGTGGGAACTCTGTCGGAGAGCCCCACCGGGGGACTCTGCCGGCCTCCTTTGCTGGAGGCGACACACCTCTTCCCCACACCTTAAGTGACCAAAATAAACTTGCAGTTTTGCTCCTACACTTGCCTACCCGCTGGTTCTTTTGCGCCCGCTCGGCTGGTCTTAGAAAAACAAATCACATACAGCATGGAATTAAAAAAAAATCTGTATCGCTTCAACTGTGCTTAGACTTAAAAGGATTTTAAAACTAAATTTTAATAATTAAGAACCATATTAAAAATATTAAAATTCAAAACGTTTCTTCTTTTGTGGAAGCCCTTTCAAACTAAGGACCAAAATCCAGAAGCTGAAGAATAAAACGAAATTTGGCGACATGCAAACTAAACGTTTTTACATGGAAATGTGAAAATTAATAAATACATATATTCAAAACACCAATGGCAAACCAGGAAAAAGAAATGTAACAGACAAATGGCTTTATTATAGAAAGATCTTTTATAAGTAGTGAGAAAGACCAATACACAAATTAAACAATCAGGAAATAATGAGAATAAGCAGTTCATGGGGAAAAAATGGCTTATAAACAGATGAAAATAAGCTTAATCTTATGCATAATTTCAAAATGCAGTTATGTTTAAATCATGAACAGTAAATTTCACTTGTATGATTGACAAAAATTACAATGCCTAATGAGATATCATTTATAAAAAATAAGTATCCCTTAGATGGTAATAAAAAACAACACAAAGTCTTTGGAGAGTAATTTGACAGTATCTAAAACATTCAAACGTTTTAATCTAACAATTCAAGTTATTGAAATTTATCCGGAAAATATGCACATACAAATATAGAAATATGTCCATCAATATATGCAAGAATATCTTCTCTGAAGCATCAGTGAAACTAGGTTTGAGATGGGAGGGAATCTCTAGTGCATCCTTTGTTACCAGTTTAAACGCTTTTTATCAAGTGTGTGCCTTAAATAAATAAACAATTTAATAAATAAGCAAATACACAAGTATGCCGTAAGAAAATGAATAAATGGTAATCACATTTTTGTGCATGTGTGAGAAACAAAGCAAGAACAAAAATTCAGTGGGTATCAGGGAAAAGGCTAACAATGCAAACTCAGATTTGTCATGGCAATGGGAAATGGTCTCATCAATTGGAATAGTTTAGTGAAAGCAATGAAAGTTCACAAGCAATTTAAATAATGAGAGAGATATTGGAATGTTTTTTCTCCATCGGAACATGTACACACACACGCACACACACATACATATACCCCCTACATACACCCTTAGGATGTCTCAAGCACAGCAAAGACATTCAATCCAAATTAATATATAAATGTCTTTAAAAATTATATTTGTGTGAGTAGTTATTATAGCTGTCATTCAAATAAAAGGCTAGTGTGCTTTGGTTTTTGAAGATTCTCTCCTTTTCTTTCCCCAGTGTCCAACACACATGAAGCAAGAATGACTGAACATAACTAATACTAGCCATAGAGGATTTTTCATGCTAAACAAGCCTTTGACAAATTGCATGTCTTTCAAGGTAGATAAATCTAGACCCAATGTTAGCAGGCATGAAAAACATCAGCCCATATTTATCCTTGACGGTTCCTATATTCAGCAGGAAAATGTTCTTCTTCAGTTGAATGCATTTAAATGATAAATAAATAGCTGTGAACTGAATCCTAGAAGAAAAGATAAAAAACAACAAAGAAAAAACAATCACTCTTGATTTCTTGATGTGACAAATTTATTAAACATTTTCTTGAATTTCAAAATGATATATGCCATAAGGCTCTGTGGAAACCAAGTTCTTAGTTAATAAAAATGAAAAATTAAATGAAATAATAAAATAATATGTTTCCTAAACTGTGAATTTTCTAATCCAAATAACTTAGAGTTAAAAAGTATGCTAAAGACTGTTTAGCTGCCTGATGTTTAATTTACTTCTTCAAAATTCTCACTAAGATTTGATTGTCTAGTATGGTTGAATACTTAGTGATCATCTACAATCTGGGCCCTACATGTATTCCAGCAGAAACACAGGTTTTATAGAATACATGTGTTCCTAGATCCCCAAAAATATCAAAATTCTGAAAACATTTGTAAGGTTTAACATGACAAGTAATATTAAATTGAAGGATTAGAGTCTGTTATTTACTTGCTCATCGATTTTCTTATTTACCTAGTTCACATCAATGTATTAATTATACATTTAATATTATAATAAATTATTATAATTTAAGGAAATTAACAACTCACTGTTGTCAATGAAAACAGACCTATTTTGTTGTCTGTATAACTATGCAAGAAGCCCCAGTAGAACTGGAAAAAGAAAAAGTTAAGATGCATTCAGTAAATAATAAAGAGAGATCACAAAAGATGCTTGGTATATTGGATGAGGGAGGGGAAAAGTAAAGAGAGAATAATAGTAAAAAATTATTTAATTTTATCAACTACCAATTTTGGAGTTGATGGAGTGGCCTCCTCAATATCACTTTTTAATATCTGCAGTCTCAGTTTTCTTATATATAAAATAGGGTAATAGATATTTTATGGTTCTTGTTAAGAATTAAATTACATATTCCTAAAAAAAAATATTTTGCAAGTTTCTTACAGGTAGTGAGCCCTTAATAATAATTAATAATTTTTTCATCATCATCATCATCACTACTGAGAATCTTTGTATCTTTTCTCTCACGTAAAAAATATTTATGTACTGAGAACCATTGAAAAGTTAGTTCATTCAGTCCAGTTATCCCCAACATCTTCTGAGATAATCACCATGGGATGAGAATCAAAAATAGTGGATCAATTTTAAAAACTCAAAGAGAAAAGTAAAATACCATTTTTCTTTTATTCTACTCTAAATCCTTTTTAGTCTCCAACCAAATCCCCTAAAATAAAGTCTGCTTTTCTACTTATTTGTTTCTCCCCTTTCATTGATTCTGATCAAAACAAATGCACATTTTGTTCTTTTTTTTCTAGAATCTATTAAAATCCCCAAACTTCATAAGTTTGTAAATAAATTTTATTAACTGATGAGGAACAGTATCTTTTAAATTTTTCCATAAAAATGCAAAAGGAAAAAGTTGATCTTTTCCACAGGCCTCTTGATCTGAGCTTGCTTATTTTATAGGAAGTATAGGAACCCCATATCCTCCACCTATTCTTTCGCAACAGTCCCAGGAGACAAGCAACAATTAGTAAAAGTCATGAGCTGATGCGTTTTATGCATTAAAAGAAAACAACAACAATTATTTCTTTTTTTGCAGCCCCCTCTTCCAAGATATCTGACAAAAGTCAAAGTCTTTACTTTAAAATGATAAAATAGTAGATCCACCAAGTGCATAGCAGCATTTAGAGATCTTTCCTTCCAGGTAACCCCTAGTAACCTCTGCCCCAGGTCCTGGCTCAGAATTCCAGACAGAATTTTCAACAGCAAAATGAGTCAGTATTACTCTCCTGCTCCCCACTTCACCTGTCAGGTCAATTAGACAAGAACTAAAATGAATACTCATGGGAAAGAGCCCCTCGGATGGACTGCCTTACCTGAATGCCCTCAAACCTGGTGTGTCTTCCATTGAAATTGTGTTTCAGGGAGCCCCGGGAAGGAAATTTTGCTGGTATTTTTTCAGAGAAATATTCTGGCAGTTTTCATAGTATTTCCTCCTTTGAAAGCTCTTTCAAGGCTTGCATTACATAACTGAGAACATTCAATTAGAGATTAATTATCTTTAACACCTACTAATCCAGATTTTTTCAACATGGGTCCAGGTTCAAGGGTAAGCTTTATCACTCTACAGTACAAGACATCAGAACCTCTTGATGGGGAAGCAAAGCAATTAACACAGTGAAACACTGACTAGATTCAGACTTTTCATTTTTTTCCCATTTACTGCATGGCATGTCTTAAATTATTTTATTTCTATTTCTCTCTTTTCATTTCCTGGGGGCTGATCTTTGATCTACTATTTGAAGTTAGGAAGTGATAAAAGTAGAGAAGTGGTCTTGGCTTTTGACCCACCCAAAAGCCAGAAAGGGCACCTTATGTAACTTACTTATACGAATTGGGAAATTTTGTTGTCTTAACCATAGAAATTATCATTTTTCATATTTCTTATAAATGATTAAAAACAACTTAAAATTTCTTGTGTACACAAAAGCATGAAACAAAATTATTTAGTTAAAATGTTTATTTGGGTAACTGTGGACCACACTGCTTATTCATAGTTATTCACTACAAAGAAAAATTATTAGTATTTGAATGCACAGTGAATGATAGTTGGAGTTGAAACTCATCAAATCATACTTTGGTTAGAAAATAAGATTTTACTAAAAATGAAGAAGAAAAAAGGAGAAATGAGCTTAGAGAGCAACACATAGTTAGAATACTGAATCTTTTCAATGTCTGCAAAAGAAAATATTCTCACGGCAGTTGTGTATTCATTCCTCTCTCATATGGATGCTAAGCTTATTATGTTCTATTCTAATATCATCACAGTGGTGTATGGTTAAGGACATATCTCCATATGCTGTAAATTACCACAGGACGAGAATCTGTAAGACCAGAAAGCTCAGACATTAGTGCTTAGATAACCAGGAGAGAGACTTCTAACTCTCTCCGGGCCCTGCTTTTCAGCCTAAGGATATAAACAATCTGAACGTGCTTAATGGAATTTCTGGTTGTGGGAGAATGATGACATTTGCTACATAGATGTAGAGAGAGAGGGAGGGAGGGAGGAAGAAATAAATGAATAGGCAGACAGACAGAGACAGAAAGGAAGTACAGAGAGGAGACAGAAAGAGACAGAAAGATAGGGACAGATAAAGGAAGGTACTTTGACCCTTATACTCAGAAGTGTGGTTCATGAGGTAATAACGCCATTTGGGATCTTATAAATACAGAATCTTAGGCCTAAGCCCTAATGATTGAGAATCCACAAATAACAAGACCAATAAATGATTCATATATACATTAAAATTTGAGGATCATTGCAAGAGGAAGATGTGTCAATTTTATTATATTGTGAAATTATATAGTTGGTGTGTTACTCTACAGAGTTATTTCCTTTTTTAATTCTTGAAACTCTGAAATAACATGATTTATAATTTCTAGCATCTTCTAAAATCTTCTACAGATCATTAAAGAAAGGGTACTTATCCAGAAAAAGCAGCTCCTTAAGGTCATGTTGATGAAGCTGTAGTAAATAACAAAGGCAGTTCAAGAGCCCAGTGGATCTCCAAGAATGTTCACATGGAAAGTCTGTTCAATATTAAAGGAAAACATATTGAGTTTTGATTTTATTAAGGTACTTGGTATGTGGTCTTCAGTGCCCTGGAGAGCTCAAGCACTGAGTAATCAAAACACATGTAAGATCAAGATAAATTGCAATGTACATCCTAAGCAATCCTAGAATGCCAATGCATTTGTTTGCAATGAGAAATAATAGACATTATCTTTTCAAAGGCAAGCTCATCCATTTAATATGAAGGCAATTTATAATAAAATGTGGTTTTGTAAGTAAAGAATCCCAGATAAAGAGATAGCAGGCAACATTATAATTAGGTGGTTTAAGAAATGCCCTTTCATGTGGAAAGTTTTTTAACAATGAGGTCAAAAACATTTAAGGCAGCTTTGGCCAACTCTTGTGTCTCCCTTGGAGACTTCTATGGACATAACCATTTTTGTATCTTTTTTCCATTTACCAGGGGTCTGTGCTATTTTCTCTCGATGTCTTATTTTACTTCTGTAGATATATTAATATAATTTTTTAGGCCACAGTTTTATTATAAGTTTTTTTTTTCATAAGTTATTGGAGTACAGTTGGTATTTGGTTACATGGGTTAAGTTCTTTAGTGGTGATTTGTGAGATTTTGGTGCACCCATCACCCAAGCAGTATATACTGCACCATTTTGTAGTCATTTATTCCTTGTCCCCTCCCACTCTCCCCTTGAAGTCCCCAAAGTCTATTATACTATTTTTATGCCTTTGCATCATAGCTTAGCTCCACATATCAGTGAGAACATATGATGTTTGGTTTTCCATTCCTGAGTTACCCCACTTAGAGCAATAGTCTCCAATCTCATCCAGGTCACTGAAAATGCTGTTAATTCATTCCTTTTTATGGCTGCATAATATTCCATCATATATATATGCACATGCATGTATATGTGTGTGTGTGTGTGTGTGTATATATATATATACATCTATATATCCCACAGTTTCTTTATCCACTCATTGATTGATTGGTGTTAGGGCTGGTTTCACAATTTTGCAATTGTGAATTGTGTCGCTGTAAACATGCATGTGTAAGTGTCTTTGTGAATAATGACCTCTTTTCCTCTGGGTAGATAACCAGTAGTGGGATTGCTGGATCAAACTGTAGTTCTACTCTTTGTTCTTTAAGGAATCCCCACACTGTTTTCCACAGTGGCTCTACTAGTTTGCATTCCCACCAGCAGTGTAGAAGTGTTCACTTTTCACAGTGTCCACTCCAACATTTATTGTTTTTGATTCTTTGATTATGGCCATTCTTGCAAGAGTGAGATGGTATTGCATTGTGGTTTTGATTTGTATTTCCATGATCACTAGTGATATTGAGCATTTTTTCATATCTTTGTTGGCCATTTGTATATCTTCTTTTGAGAATTATCTATTCATGTCCTTTGCCCATTCTTTGATGACAATGTTTTATCTTTTTCTTACTGGTTTGAGTTTGTTGTAGATCCTGGATATTAGTTCTTTGTCAGATGTATAGATAGGGGGGATTTTCTCCCACTCTGTGGGTTGTCCATTTTCTCTGCTGACTGTTTCTTTTGAAGTGCAAAGGTTCTTTAGTTTAATTAGGTCCTAGCTATTTACCTTTGTTTTTATTAAATTTGCTTTTGGGATTTTGGTCATGAAATCCTTGCCTAAACCAATGTCTAGAAAGATTTTTTCCAATGTTATCTTCTAGAATTTTTATAGTTTCAAGCCTTAGGTTTAAGTCTTTATTCCACCTTCAGTTGATTTTTGTATAAGGTGAGAGATGAGGATCCAGTTTCATTCTCCTACATGTGGCTAGCCAATTCTCCCAGCACCATTTGTTGAAAAGTATGTCCTCTCCCCACTTTATGTTTTTGTTTGCTTTGTCAAAAATCAGTTGGCTGTAAGTATTTTGGTTTATTTCCGGGTTCTCTATTCTGTTCCATTGGTCTATGTGCCTATTTTTGTACCAGTACCAGGCTGTTTTGGTGACTATAGCCTTATAGTATAGTTTGAAATCAGGTAGTGTGATGCCTGAAGATTTGTTCTTTTTGCTTAGTCTTGCTTTGGCTCTGAGGGCTCTTTCTTGGTTTCGTATGAGTTTTAGAATTGCTTTTTTTCTAATACTGTGAAGAATGATGGTGATATTTTGATGGGGATTTCACTGGAATTTGTAAACTGCTTTAGGCAGTATGGTCATTTTCACAATATTGATTCTACCCATCCATGAGTATGGAATTTGTTGCCATTTTTTTCATGTTGTTTATGCTTTCTTTCAGTAGTGTTTTGGAATTTTCCTTGTAGAGGTCTTTCGACTCCTTGGTTACCTATATTCCTAAGTAATTTTTTTGGGGGGTGACTATTGTAGAAGGTGTTCAGTTCTTGATTTGACTCTCTTCCTGGTTGCTGATGGTGTATAGAAGAGCTACTGATTTGTATAAATTAATCTTGTAGCCAGAAACTTTGCTGAAATCTTTTATCAGTTCTAGGAGCTTTCTGAAGGAGTCCTTAGGGTTTTCAAGGTAAACAATCATATCGTCAGTGAACAGTGACAGTTTGACTTCATCTTTACCGATTTGGATGTCCTTTATTTCTTTCTCTTGTCTGATTGATCTGGCCAGGACTTCCAGTACTATGTTGAAGAGGAGTGGTGAGAGTGGGCATCCTTGTCTTGTGCCAGTTCTCAGGGGGAATGCTTTCAACCTTTTCCCATTCAGTATTATGTTGGCTGTGGGTTTGTTATAGATGACTTTTATTACTTTAAGGTATGTCCCTTATATGCCAATTTTGCTGCAACTTTTAATCATAAAGGACTTCTGGATTTTGTTGAATACTTTTTCTGCATCTACTGAAATGATCTGCTGATTTTTGTTTCTAATTCTGTTTATGTGGTGTATCACATTTACTGACTTGCATATGTTAAACCATCCCTGTATCCCTGGTATGAACCACACTTGATCATGGTAGATTATCTTTTGATATGTTGTTGGATTTGGTTAGCTAGCACTCTGTCAGGTATTTTGGCATCTATGTTCATCAAATATATTAATCTGTAGTTTTCTTTTTTGGTTATATCATTGACTGGCTTTGATATTAGGGTGATGCTGGCTTCATAGAATGAAATAGAGAGGATTCCATCTTTTTCTATCTTATGGAATAGTGTCAGAAGGATTGGTACCAATTATTCTTTGAATGTCTGGTAGAAATCTGATGTGAATCTGTCTGATCCTGGACATTTTTTTTGTTGGCATTTTTTAAATTACCATTTCAATCTCATTGCTTCTTATTGGTCTTTTCAGTGTATCTAATTCTTCCTGATTTAAGCTAAGAGGGTTGTATTTTTCCAGAAGTTTATCTATCTCTTCTTGGTTTTCTAGTTCATGTGCATAAAGGTGTTCCTAGTAGCCTTGAATGATCTTTTGTATTTCAGTAGTGCCAGTTGTAATATCTCCTGTTTCGTTTCTTAGTGAGGTTATTTGTAATATCTCTCTTCTTTTCTTGGCTACTCTTGCCAATGGTCTATTGATTTTATTCATCTTTTTAAAGAAGCAGGTTTTTGTTTCATTTATCTTTTGTAATTTTTTTGTTTCAATTTCATTTACTTCTGCTCTGCTCTTAGTTATTTCCTGTCTTCTGCTGGGTTTGGGTTTTGTTTGTTCTTGTTTCTCTAGCTCCTTGAGATGTGACCTTAGAGTGTCCATTTTTACTCTTTCAGTCATTTTGATGTAGGCATTTAGGGCTACGAACTTTCCTCTTAATACCACCTTTGCTGTATCCCAGAAGTTTTTATAGGTTGTGTCATTATTGTCGTTAATTTGGAAGAATTTTTAAATTTCCCTCTTGATTTTGTTGTTGACCCAATGCTCATTCGGAGCAGGTTTTTTTTAATTGCCAAGTGTTTGTATGGTTTTGAAGGATCTTTTTGGAGCTGATTTTTTGGAGTCGATTTCCAATTTTTATCCCACTGTAGTCTGAGAGAGTGCTTGATATAATTTCAATTTTCCTAAATTTATTGAGGCTCATTTTATGGCCCATCACATGGTCTCTCTTGGAGAAAGTTCCATGCATTGTTGAATAGAATGTGTAGTCTGCAGTTGTTGGCTGAAAAGTTCTGTACATATCTGTTAAGCCCATTTGTTCCAAGGTATAGTTTAAATCCATTGTTTCTTTGTTGACTTTCTGTCTTGATAACCTGTCTAGTGTTGTCAGTGGAGTATTGAAGTCCCCCACTATTGTTGTATTGCTGTCTGTTTTGTTTCTTAGGTTTATCAGTAATTATTTTATAAATTTGGGACCTCCAGTGTTAGGTGCATACGTGTTTAGGATTTTGATATTTTCCTGTTGGATAAGGCCTTTTACCATTGTATAATGTCCCTCTTTGTCTCTTTTAACTGCTGTCACTTTAAAGTTTATTTTGTCTGATGTAAAAGTAGCTATACCTCCTGGCTTTCAGGGTCCATTTGAATGAAATGCCTGTTTCCAATCCTTTTAGTTTATGTGAGTCCTTATATGTTAGGCGAGTCTCCTGAAAGCAGCGGATGGTTGATTGGTGAGTTCTTATCCATTCTGTGGTTCTTTATCTTTTAATTGGAGTATTTAGGCCATTTACATTCAGTGTTAAGTATTGGAATGTGAGGCACTATTGCATTCATTATGCTCTTTGTTGCCTGTGTACTTTGTTTCCTTTGTTTTTGCTGTTTAATGTGTATTTTTGTTTTACAGGTCCTGTGTGATTTGTGCTTTAAAGAGGTTCTGTTTTGATGTGTTTCTAGGATTTATTTCAAGATTCAGACCTCCTTTTAGCAGCTCTTGTAGCAGTGAGTTGGTAAAGAGGAATTCTCTCAGCACTTGTTTGTCTGAAAAAGACTTTATCTTTCCTTCATATATGATGCTTAGTTTCACTGGGTACAAAATTCTTGGCTAATAATTGTTTTGTTTAAGGAGGCTGAAGATAGGACCCCAATCCTTTCTAGCTTCTATGATTTCTGCTGAGAAATCTGCTGTTAATCGATAGATTTTCCTTTATAGGTTACCTGGTGCTTCTGTCTCACAGCTCTTAAGATTCTTTCCTTTATCCTAATTTTGGATAACCTCATGACGATGTGCCTAGGTGGAGATCTGTTTGTGATTATTCTCCTGGGTGTTCTTTGTGTTTCTTGTATTTGGATGTTTAGGTGTCTAGAAAGGCTGGGGAAGTTTTCCTCAATTATTCCCCCAAATATGATTTCCAAGCTTTTAGAATTCTCCTCTTCCTCAGGAACACCAATTTTCTTAGCTTTGGTTGTTTAACATAATCCCAGACATCTTGGAGGCTTTGTTCATATTTTCTTATTCTTTTTTCTTTGTCTTTGTTGGTTTGGGTTAATTCAAAGACCTTGTCTTTGAGCTCGGAATTTCTTTCTTCTACTTGTTCAATTCTGTTTGTGAGACTTTCCAGAGCATTTTGCATTTCTAAAAGTATTTCCAAAGTTTCCTGAAATTTTTATTGTTTTTTTTTTTTCTTTAAGCTATCTATTTCCTTGAATATTTTACTTCTTGTATCATTTTTTGGATTTCCTTGCATTGAACTTTACCTTTCTCTGGTCCCTCCCTGATTAGCTTAATAACTAACCTCCTGAATTCTTTTTCAGGTAAATCAGGAATTTCTGCTTGGTTTGGATTCATTTCTGGTGAACTACTGTGATTTTTTGGGAGTATTGAAGAGTCTCATTTTGTAATATTACCAGGCTTGGTTTTCTGGTTCCTTCTCATTTGGGTAGACTCTGTCAGAGGGAAGATCTAGGGCTGAAGGTTGTTGTTCAGATTCTTTTGTCCCATGTGGTGTTTCCTCGATGTAACACTCTCCCCCTTTTCCTATGGATGTAACTTCCTGTGAGCTAAACTGCAGTATTTTTGTCTCCTGTCTGGGTCTAGCCACCCAGTGAATCTACCCAGTTCTGAGCTGGTACTGGGGATTCTTTGCACAGAGTCCTGTGATGTGAACCATCTATGGGTCTCCCAGCCATGGATACCAGTGCCTGTTCCAGTGGAGGTGCTGGGGGTGATGCAATGGACTCCATGAGGGTTTTTAGCTTTGGTGGTTTAATGCTCTATTTTTGTGCTGGTTGACCTCCTATCAGGAGGAGGTGCTTTCCACAGAGCATCAGCTGTGGTAGTATGGGGAGGAACTGGTGGTGTGCAGGGCCCTAGAACTCCCAAGATTATATGTACTTTGTCTTCATTACCGGGGTGGAGAGGGAAGGACCATGAGGTGGGGGTAGGGCTAGGCATGTCTGAGCTCAGACTCCTCTTGGGCAGGTCTTGCTGGGGCTGCTGTGGGGTATGAAGGTGAGATTCCCAGATCACTGGTGTTGTCTACCTAGGAGGATTATGGCTGTCTCTGCTGAGTCGTGCAGGTTGTCAGGGAAATGGGGGAGAGCCAGCAGTCACATGTCTCACCCAGTTCCCATGCAAACCAAAGGGCCAGTCTCACTCACACTGTGACTCCCATAACATCCCCCAGTCCGTTTCCAGGCAGGGAGCATAAGGGTTTGAAAACCTCCCCTAGTCTACCTGCCTCCCAGCTACAAAAGAAAAGGGTTTGGTTCTTCCCCAGCATGGGGAGTCTGCACAGTGGATTTGCTCCCTCCCCCGAGTTCTGGCCAGGAGACTTCTCATCCTGTTCAAATTGTTGCAAAGTTCAGGTAGAGATTTGCTTCTCCCTTGTAGTTTTTTACCCCCGTTTCTCTCCTGTTGGATCCCTGTGGTGCCAGACAGGAATGGCCTGTTAGAGGACTTAGTGAGCTTTCAGGGCCTTTCTGCTGCTTCCTCTACCCCTGTATTTTGCTCAGGTCTCCAAATTGACTCAGCCCCAGGTAAAGTTGGAAACTTCTCTGGCAAACAGGCCTTCAGCTTCTCCAGTGGGAGTCTGTGTTCAGGAGAGGAGTGTCTCCCTTTCCCACTTCCGCAGTTGGGGATCTCAGTTTTCTCTGGGGTCTCCCGGGTCCTGCAGGAGCGGTCTGCATCCTACAGAGGGTCTGTGGGTCCTCTTGGGATTGCTGGTTTGTTCTTGCAGTCGATGAAGCTAAAGTCCACAATGTGAGCCCCCATGCACTGCTCTGTCCAGAGTGGCAATCAAGTCCTGCCTGCCATCTGCCATGATGATACCTACCCAAATTAACTTTCTATAACTTAAATATAACTTACATTTCCTTAGATCAGGGTTTTTCAAAGTGAAGTTCTAGGTACTGGCGTGCAAATTACCAAATATGTTAATAATTCAGCTTCCTGGCTTCACCCAGACCCACTGAATCAGAACCACTTGAAAAGGAACCTGGGAATCTGCATTTTACACTTCCCCAGATTGTGTTTCTCTAACTAACTGTTTTTTAAGTCATGTGTTGGGGGCTCTATTCTGATTGTTTAACTAGAAACTAACAAACAACTGTATCTAACAGTTTAAAAGTACTGGTGGCTTTTAGTATAGGCTAACTTTTCCAATTACAATTGACAGTTTAATTCTTAGAAAACAAATTTATTTGCGGTTCTTAGAGTATTCGTCACCCTGAAGCCTTCAAGTAGTAGTAACAAATACATAATCATTTTATATGACCATAAAACTCTAAATATGAATCTACTTCTGACTTTTTTCACATATATATATATAAAAATTATATGTGAAGAAATTAATTCATCTATACATTATTTTGACAAGTATGTTAATCCACTACTATGTGTTAGACCCTTTCATATTTAATCTCCTAGGGTTTCTGCTGAAGTTTTTATATTTGATTCCATTGTATTCCCTTTGTAAATTTAATTAACCAAACTTTTCTGAGTTTCTGCCATATATCAGAAATTTCCCTAAGCACCAAAAATTCACTGATGACTAAAACAGGGTACTGGCAGTAAGAATAATTTGATCCATTGTCTAGTTGTTATTTGTAGCATACGTGAATGGAAATAAATTTCTCCAAAACACAACTCTAAAGGACTTTTGCTTTTAGCTATTCTAGTCAACAGAATCATGAAAATCATCATTCAGGTAAGTTGTAGTTGACTTCAGTATCCATATTTAACAATATCTGAAGGAGTATTTTTAAAATGTCTAAAAATGATTTTAAAAATTGTTGGAAATGACAGGCTAGCCACTTATAAAAAGAAGCAGTTTTGGCTTAATGTATACATTGTAAACAATAAATTATAAGCACATGGTTCTAACACCAATTAATGATGCTTTCACTAGAAACTAGTGGTAACCCTTGAAAAATGTGACCACAACTGAGTTCTGCTGCAGTCTGGGTCCCTGTTTCTGTTGTCACTTTTCCAACCTAAGAAATCCCTGTGGAGTTATTGCTTCTTGCAAGTGGGCAAGGTGAGGCTGGGATGGACTGTCACAACCCCTGTGTGGTGTGAAGAGATGTGTCCTGCTTGGAATCTTGGCTAAATGGATTTCTACTTTGTTTTTTTTTGTTTTGCTTTTTTTATTTTTATTTTTATTATACTTTAAGTTCTAGGGTACATGTGCATAACGTGCAGGTTTGTTACATATGTATACTTGGGCCATGTTGGTGTGCTGCACCCATCAACT
>NW_012120310.1:12778-15182 GCF_000951035.1 Colobus angolensis palliatus | reverse complement strand
GCACTCCCTAGTGAGATGACCCCAGTACCTCAGTTGAAAATGCAGAAATCACCAGTCTTCTGTGTCGCTCATGCTGGGAGTTGGAAACTGGAGCTGTTCCTATTCGGCCATCTTGCTCCTCCTCGGATTTCTACTTTGAGAGGAACTTGGAAGCTGTGTATATCCTAAGCAATCCTAGTGACATGTTCTCTCCACTCTCTCTGCAGCTTCTCTCCAGAAGGCGTTCAGGAGAAGCTCAGGTTAATTGCATCAGTTCTAATATTCCCAGAGCAACTCAATGTTATACAGAATACATACAATAGAAATCCAATTACAATTTGGCATTCCATTTGATTTACTTATTTTTAAATTCTGGCAGAAGTTAAATAAGTTCAATAAATTCAATGAAAAGTTTAACAGTCTATATTTAAAATAGTTCTGAGGAACTAAGTAAAATGTCAATCTCCCCATGATTTGTTACTACATTGCATATGGTTTTCTATGAGACTATTAATTTTTCTGCCTTACAGCTGCTGTCCACATCAGTCTACATTTTTGTCTCCTAATTCCTTCAGATGCAGCTCTGAATGGGCTAACGTTCCCTCTGACATGCCCAAAGGCATCAGAAGAGCCAGTTCCTGACAGGAAGCCAGGAAGATGGACCAGCCATCCATTTGTTAATGTGTCACACTTGAATTACACATGGCTGGCTGCAAAATTAAATTGCTCTTTCAGGATATCAGTGGAGACATAGATACAGCATTATATCTCTGTGTTCCTATTGTTTTCGGATCAGAAAATGCTTTACTTGTGTACCCTTGCTAAATTGTGTTCACTGAAAGTGCAGATTGAAAAGGGTATGGATTGCATCTTTCTCCAGGCCTGTAGTGGGTCTGTGATTTCAGAATTGAACATTTAGAAGGAAAAAGTATGTGTTTCCAGCCTTGGCACCTGGAAAATTCTGGAAATCTTTAACAAGAACCAATAATGAGGTGATATTGTTAAACTTCCTAGTAGTGACCTGTGCAACTGTGTTCATTTTCCCCTTCCTAATCTAAAGTGATATATTCAGGCTTAGTAATTCTTCCATATAAAATACTCATGGCCCACAAATACAGTTGCGTCTGTAATAACAGTTGCTCTTCAAACAGTTTGATCAAAAGATGAAAAGCATGACCTAACACGTATCATTGGCAATGAATGAACACTGATAACTTCAATGATTCAAAATTTCTCTTTGTTATGGACTGAATGTTTGACTCCCTAAAAACAAAAAAAAAATCGCATGTTGAATCCTAAACCTCAATATGTTGTAACAGAAGGTATGGCCTTTGAGAGGTAGTTAGGTCATGAGGGTTGGAACTTTTATGAATAGGATTAATGTCCTTATAAAAGAGGCCACAATTGTTATTCTGCCTTTTGGCTAAGATCATATGTAAAAGCAGCCCCAGTTGCTCTCTACAAAGGTCTCTCACAAGTGAGGATACAAGAGCACAGCCATCTTCAAATTAGGAGGCAGGTTCTCACTGGACACCATATCTGCTAGCACCTTGATCTTGGGCTTCTCAGAATCTGAACCCATGAAAAACAAATGTTGTTTTAGCGATCCAGTCTATGGTAATTTGTTAGACCACCATGAACCAACTAAGACACTCTGGATGAGTAAACACAGATAAAGTTGCCATCACTTGCAAAATATTTCAATTTTGATAGAATGAATGTCAAAAACAAATTATTTCAGTGTAGAAATAAAAATCAACCAAATGAGAAAAAGCAAAGCCTATTTATTCAGAGCTTGCTATAGCTAGGGAGTCAAACACCGTGACTTGCATTTGCAAAGATTCCAAGATAGGCAGGGAAAAGCTCTCGAGTGGAGAAAGAGAGAGGGGGGGGAAAGAGAGAGAGAGAGAGAGAGGGGGAGAGAGAGAGAGAGAGAAGAAAGTTTCAGGCTCCAAGTGGTGTGCTCTGTTTGGAGAATACTGGCATGGGAGCTGACTAGCTAACTAAAAGCAGGACATTCTATGTGATTGACTAGGGCAGAATATTGGTTTTCTCTGGTTGGCCCTGAGTTAGAAGCAGGGTTAAAAAGTAAGGAAGTTGGCAGTCATTGATTAGGTCATAGCTTTCCTTGATAGTTTCTGCAGAGCTTGTGGGTCAGAGTTCTGTTGTCATATATGTCTGGTCATTATCCATTTATATATTCAGCCTCTCAGGAGTGTATATGGGTATGGTCATTCAGGAATTAAATTTAAGCAGGCTAGTTTCTACAGTGATGCAGCATTAACTCCACTCATGGGAAGATGGTAGGTAAACATAACATCAAATACTTTTTTGGGGGGGATTTTTCATGGGTCATGTGCATGAGAGGCTAATGATATTAATATATTGAAGTAAAATTTGGTTTTCCCTCTCTCTCTCTCTCTCT
>NW_012120310.1:5524-12474 GCF_000951035.1 Colobus angolensis palliatus | reverse complement strand
TTTTAGTAGACACAGGGTTTCTCCATGTTGATCAGGTTGATCTTGTACTCCCAACCTCAGGTGATCTGCCCACCTCAGCCTAGCAAAGTGCTGGGATTACAGGCATGAGCCACCACACCCGACTGGTTTTCTTTTTTAAACAAGATTTTCATGTAATATTGAGAGATAATGAAACATTTTGTTGCTTTTGAATAAACTGCAAGAAAAGGATAAAAAAGGAAGAGGGAGGAGAGACAGATTCATTTTGCTTTATTCTGTCTTTATTGGGTCTTGTTTGGAAAGCTGAGTCTTACCTTTATCAATGCATAAAAGCTTTTGCTTTTCTGAAATTTTCTGAATTATCACTTTGGCTAAATTAATGACCTGTGATCCTATTTTGTTATATCAAGTGTGTTAAACCTTTAATATTTGATAAACCTTCCAAAATCAAAATTTCAGCTTCTAAATTGAGCCCTTTTGAACTCATTAACCCTTTGAGATGTTAGGTCTTCTGAAGTCCAAAAGAGACATTTGGCTTATTTTGGTACGCTAGAATCATACAGGAAGTATTTTCAAGTGTGAAATAGTATTTGACTTTCTTTCAGTTGTATTTATATAAACGTATTATTAGTGTCTGTTCCAAAATTGTATGAGATTCCTGTGATTCTGATATGTCTCAGTGCATGTTATCGGTGACACTTAAGATTGTTATGTTAAATTGTTGTATATCATAAAAATAACCAAATTTCCTTGTCAATTGTGTTATTAGCCATGGCTTTTCCATGACTTGTCCTCCACAATTATTTTACTTTGATTATTTACAAAAAGCTGTTTCATAATCAGCTATAGGACCAAGACAGGTGCTCTTGAATTCAGGTTTCTAGTAATGTTGCAGATTGTGCCATTAGAATAGAGGGGAAAGCTTTCACGACTCACATAGAACACTGATGTGTTCATGAATATCAAGCAGAATGGGAGTTACTCACATGGACTGAACCAATAGAAGACTGAAATAATCTTTTTACAACCTTTTGTTCCAGAAGTTGCCAATTGTTTTGCTTTTCAGAGTGAAGAAAACTTTTCTTTTGAGCTCTTGACACCATTTTTTTTTTTTTAACTTTGAGACTTAGCCTCACTCTGTCTTCCAGGCTGGAGTGCAGTGGTGGGATGACCGCTCACTACAGCCTCAAACTCCTGGGTTCAAGCAATCCTCCTGCCTCCACCTCCCAGGTAGCTGAAACTGCAGGTGCACACCACCATGCCAGGCTAATTTTTGTAGTTTTTGTAGAGGCAGGGTTTCACCATGTTGCTCAGCTTGTCTCAAATTCCTGGAGTCAAGCAACCCACCTATCTTGGCCTCCCAAAGGGCTAGGATTCCAGATGTGAGACACTGCGCTATGACTAGCCTTTAACAGTTGAGTAAAGTATTCTACTATAAGCAAAATCTGGAGTATATTTCTTTCTCTCTACCTGATTTCTCCAGAATTTGGAAACTATTTGTGAGTATTCTTAACTTGCAACAATATAATAGTTACTTGCATAAGTACAATAAAATACAGCTTTTTTTTTTTTTTTTTTTTTTTAAGGCTGCTTTGAAAATGGAGGTTGACCTATGGAGATGGTAAAAGCTCCTTGGAGAAACTGGACTTGTGCCCTCTTCTGTACATGGTTCTTGGCCTGTGGTAAGTAAAGAATGTCACTTTCTGATGGACCTAGGAACACCAAGTTATTCTGAGATCTCAGTAAGAGATCTTAAATTCATATAGGTATCTACAAGCACAAATAAATCCTTGGCTAGACTCTAGAGGCTTTTATAATGCCTAATCTGAGATTACAATATAAAAGTTCCAGCAAAGCCAATTAAAAATGTTTATATAACAAATAATTATTTTTGCTACATTGTATGCCAATAATCAGTACAAATCTAATGGAATTAGAGTTTATTTTTACAAATAAATTTGTTCTACTATGATATTTCCTTGATAAATATTGGAAAATGAAGAGAAAAAAAGTTATGTTTCAAGAGAAACTATAGTAAAACTGTTATTAGAGCCCAGTCTTATTTGCTGTTTTTAAATCTCTGCTGATGATTCCATATCTGATTTTTTCTTAAGGTCATTCACCTGTAGCTGTTAAGTCTTCAGGTAAGTTCCACAGGGATTCCTAAAACTAGGACATTCATTCTTTATGTTAGGGCTCATTATTTATCATATAGTGTACTGTTCATTTACGTGTTGTACTAAAACTGTGTATAAATTCAGTAATGTTTTTGTTATGCACACCTTAGGACCCTAACCAGGCACCTGTGAATACATAGAGACAACTGCAAAAGTTTCACTCCATTTACTCTGTGAGCAACTCCTATTCCAACTATGCCCCCTATTACAGGAAGAAGTTAGAGCAGTCATTGGCCTTTTCCCATCTCTGTAGCTCACAACTCAGGAGTGAGGTGTGCTGAAGCCCAAGGAGGAATTGAAACCACCTTTGCAAAATTATGAGAGTGGGAGAAATGTGACAAAGTCATCTCCATCTTGCTTCTGATCTTCAAGCTGTCCTTGGTATTCCTGGGTGTAGGCCAAGCTAACTTTGGGAGAAATTTAGTGTATAGTTTAACTAGAAAGCAAAAATAATAATAATAATTCCTCCCTAAAACTAACCTCTTGCTTAATCAAGGACTAAACACTGCCTCTGTTAAGACTAATAAAAGGCTGCAAAAATAAGAGTATGGGAGGGACCTGAAATCTTTTAAAATGTAGGCATAGTTTCTATAATCATTTACTGCTTAGGAGTCATGTGGTCAGAAGTCACAAGATTCGTGACTTCCCCAGTTGTTCCTATAGATAACATTACTATCGTAGAACTGAAAATTGATTTTTGAGATATTTTTCAGACTGACACCACTGGGACTCATGACTCATTACTCAACTGATCCTGTAGTCTCATCAAGAGGTGGCTCAACACATGAGGACTGTTTTCGACACCCCTATGACTTCATCCCCTGCCAGTCAGTAGCACTCATCCCCTAGCCCCCGCCTACCAAATTGTCTACAAAAAAATCTTACCTCTGAGCCTTCAGAGAGACTGATTTGAATGCTGTAACTCCAGTTTTCTTGCATGGGTCAGCCTCACATCAATTAAACTCTTTATTGCCAAAAAAAAAAAGAAAAATGAAAATGACTAAGGGGTTCATAGTATTGTGGAATTCCACTAAAGAGACAGGTAATCTAAACAGTTCTGAAAATAAATAAACAAACGAATAAATACTTGAGGTTAATCTGGATCATGAGAAACTGTAGACACAGACTTTAGTGATGTGATTATGCTTTACTCTTAATTGTAGGTTATGAAGGACCTATCTACTGCAGAAAGAATGACCAGAATTCAGATGGGAAAGGACTCAGTGGGAAGTAAGGTCAAAGAAGACTTTCATGAAAAAATACGTAGCTGAAGCAGGGTGGACAAGGATGAGCCTTGCACAGGGAGAGTGCAGCGAGGGACATTGTTTATGTTGTATAGATAAAATAGGTAAAGGCATCTACTTGGAGATGAGATTATAAATTTGATTATAGGTTCCTTGATAACAAAATGATAGCAGAAAGAGCAAAATAAAAGAAAATTATAAAATATATCATAAAGACTATGAGATGCAGTGCTGTAGATAAAAAAAAGAGGAAGTGAAGTTAATGTAAGAAAATGTTGTATTTCAGTTTGGATGTGTTTTGGAGTTGATCGAAGCAGGCTATTCTAAAGTGGGGGTTCCCAAACCCTGGGCCACAGACCAGTAACAAAGCTTCATCTGTATATACAGCTACTCTCCATGGCTTGCATTATCACCTGAGCTTTGCTTTCTGTCAGATCAATAACAGCATCAGATTCTCAAAGGAGTACAAAACCTATTGTGAACTGTACATGTGAGGGATCTTGGTTGCATGCTTCTTAAGAGAATCTAATGCCTGATGATCTGTCAGTGTCTCCCATCACTCTCAGATGGGATCCCCAAACCATCCTCTCTACCTGGTCTGTGGAAAAATTTTCTTCCATGAAACCAGTCCCTGGTGCCAAAAAGGTTGGGGACCACTGTTCCAAAGGAATTACTTGTAGGCAGGGGGTTATATTCACCTACCACATTTTCAGAATGGGAAATCATGACAAGTATATATGTAAAATAGTACCCAGGGACGTGATATTTGAAGCTATAAAAGCAGGCTCCCCAAGAGAAAGATAATATAGAAAAATGCATAGACATCTTGAAACAGATAATGATCACACATAATGAGAGCAGAAATGAGAACCAATGGAGGTTTTAGAAAGATAGGAAGAGAAATCTTCATGTTATAGTGCCACGGGGTATTTGGAAAGTCTACAAAGTTGGAGGGGATGGGTGTCATGTAGTAGGTTAGAAACAATACGGAAGCCACTGTAAACAATGCCTTGATATAATAGGTTATAATAGTCTTTTATTATAAACTAAACTAAAATGACTATATTTTAAATAAAAAATGAAGTTTAAGAGTATCATTGTAAAGTTTACAGCTTTGGGTTATATGAAAATTGAATATGCAGAAGATGAAGACTGGCTCTGTATGTTTGGAAGCCTGCATGCTAAATTATTTATACATAATTAAAATGAACAAATCAAATGAAGAATTTACCACTCACACATCCCTAATAAATAAATAGCTTGTTATGTGGGAATACAGGAAAATATATTATAAATACAAATGATTTTCAAATGAGTAGCAGTTGATTTCGCTCTTTTTTTAAATGGATAATTACTGATATCAAAAGCAGTTTGTGTAAATTTCACTCAAACAGTGAGTTGGGAAGAATTATGAAATGTGTAAAGCACAGAGTGATTAGAATATATTGTTTAGATAACTTGTGACAATTTTTCTAAGGATGAATCTCTACACACCTTTTATAAAGGGACTCTTTCTAAGCATTGAAACTCTAGCAATTATTTTGTTAGATCTATGTTATACGATTATTTTATCTCTCACCAAAATTCTACCTAATAGAAGATTGGAAAGGGGTTTAAACAGGAGTCCATTTCAACCATTCTAGGTATCTCTTCTGAGAGTCTTCATCCATTATATTTTTTACACTGACAAGTATATAATTTTACTCATTATACCAGATGTAATGACTTCATGTTGTATTTGAACATGATACACTCTCATTTGAAATGATACACTCTCATTCTGTTGGTGGGTGTGAAAGTTGATGGGCAATAAGCAAGAGGTTATCACAATTTAAAATATGTGTACTTATGACCTAGTGTTACAGTTTTAGGAAATGAACTATGAAAAACTGTTAATGTGCATTGTTTATGCAAAGTAAAATACTGAAGACAACTTAAGCATTTATTAAAGAAAGAATAGCCAAATAAACTATAATATGCCTATATTGTAGAGTAGTTTTCAGCTATTTGAAACGATGAGCCATTTCAAAAATGAAAGTATGACCTGTTGCTGAGTAAAGGATACCTGTTTTAAAAAAGTGTGTAGAAAATAATGCTATTTCAGTAAATAATGATGATTATTACTGCTATTGTTTGAGATGAAGTCTCACTCTGTCTCCCAGGCTGGAGTGCAGTGGTGTAATCTCGGCTCACTGCAACCTCTGCCTCCGAGTTCAAACGATTCTTCTGCCTCAGCTTCTCGAGTAGCTGGGACTATAGGCACATGCCACCACCATGCCTGGACCATTTTTTTTTATTTTTAGTGGAGGCAGGGTTTTACCATATTGACCAGGCTGGTCTTGAACTCCTGATCTCATGATTCATCTGCCTTGTCCTCCCAAAGTGCTGGGATTACAGGCATGAGGCACCTAGCCCCATCATCAGTAAATTATTATTATATGTACAAGTAGAAAATTGGAAAAAGGTCTTGGAAAGATACATATCCAGCTGTTAATGGTAGTCAACAATTGTTTTAGAAGGATGACTGAGGAAAGGTTTGGAACAGTTCACATTTTGTAATTAAATAAATACAAGTTTGTGTTTAATTGTTGACATTTTTATATTCTTAGAATTTCATTTTTGTTCTTATTGTGTTTTGTTTATAATTATTTTTTTAGATGAATTAATTTACAATAATGCACAAAAATCTTAAGTGTCCAATTCTATGAGTTTTGAAAAACACTTACATTTGGGTAACTCACTCTTATTTATGAAATGTGTATAATATAAGGAAATGTGTATATATATAAGGAACACTTTTCTCATTTTCTGTCCCTTCCCAATCAACCTTCACCTCTTAAGCTTCTAATTATTTGCATCAAAATTCAGTTTTGCCTTTTGTAGAAATGCCTATAAATGGAAATATACATTAAGTACTAACTTGTGCTCAGCTTCTCAAGTCCAAGATATATCTGAGATTCCTTTACCTTGTTGCATGTATTAGTCTGTTCTCACACTGCTACAGATAAATGCCCGAGACCGGGTAATTTATAAAGAAAAGAAGTTTAATTGACTCTCAGTTTACATGGCTGAGAAGGCCTCAAAAAAACTACAATCATGGCAGAAGATACCTCTTCACAGGGTGGCAGGGGAGAGAATTAAAGCAGGGGGAGCTACCAAACATTTATAACACTATCAGATTTCAGATCTCATGGGAAGTCACTATCACAAGAACCTCATGGGGGAAACTGTTTCCATGATCCAATTATCTCCACTTGGTCTCTCCCTTGACACATGGGGACTATAGGGGTTATGGGGATTGCATAATTCAAGAAGAGATTTGGGTCGGGGCACAAAGCCTAACCACATCATTGCCTGTAACAGTAGTTTATTCCTTTTAATAGTTGTGTAGTATACCATGGTAAGAATATACTCTGATTTCTTAGTCCACTATCCTGCTGATGAGCATGAGCATTTAGATTGCTTCCAGTTGTTGTCTATTGAATAAAACTGCTTTAAATAGTATCATGAGTCATTTGGGGAATATATATATTCATATATATTTATATAT
>NW_012120310.1:2267-5249 GCF_000951035.1 Colobus angolensis palliatus | reverse complement strand
TTATGATTAGTGATGTTCCATGATTCATGTGCTCATAGACCACCCATAAGTCTTCCTTATGAAGTGTGTGCATTTATTTCAGTTATAGAAACTATTTGTGTATATATATACTATTTATTTATTTATTTATTTATTTATTTATTTATTTTTTGAGACAGTCTTTCTCTATTGCCCAGGCTGGAATGCAGTGGTGTGATCTTGGCTCACTGCAACCTATACCTCCCAGGTTGAAGTGATTCTCCTGCCTCAACCTCCTGAGTAGCTGGGATTACAGTGCCCACTGCCACGCTCAGCTTATTTTTTTTAATTTTTTTTTTTTAATTTTAGTAGAGATGGGGTTTCACTGTTTTGAACAGGCTGGCCTCAAACTCCTGACCTCAAGTGATCTACACCCTTTGGCCTCCCAAAATGCTGGGATTACAAGAGTGAGCCACCTTGCCCAGCCTATTTATATATTTTGAATGTAAGTCCTTTGTTACATATATCTTTGCAAGTATTTTTTTTCACAATATGTGACTCACCATTTATTTTTCTTGGCAGTGTTTTTTATGAGAAAATGCTTTTGTTTTTTAAAAAGTCTATGTTTACTTTTGTTCTTTTAAAGTTACTGCTGTATATAAGCTTAGAAATATTTTTCTATCCCTGTGTCACAAAGATATTTCCATTATGTTTTGTTATGGAAGCTTTTTTAGATTTTATGTTTCAAGCATAATCCACCTTAAGTCAATTATTCTATATGGTGTTAGATAGATCCCAAAGTTCATATATATGCATACATATATATATGTGTATATAAATATTCAGCATTATTTGTTGAAAATATTTTTCATTTTCTATTGAATATGGGAATAGACACTTTATTTCTCTGACCTATTTGCTTATCCTGTGTCAATCTTATACTGCCTTTTTAGTCACCCTTAAAATCAGGTAGTATTTATCTCACAATTTGTATTTTCTTTTGCCTTTATTTCAAGATTGTTTTGGTTGTTTGAGAATCTTTGTAGTTTCGTATGTGTTTTAGGAATAGCTTGCAAATTTCTATTTTAAAATATACTTGAAATATCATTGGGATAACAGTTATCAATTTAAGAATATTGAATCTTCTGATCTAGGAACTTTTGGATATTTTTCAATGTATGTAACATTCATTTATTTATCTTAGCAAAGTTTTATCATTTTCAGCGTAAGAGTATTAAACAGGTTTGATTAAAATTATTCGTAAGTGTTTTATCATTTTTCTTGTTATTATGAGTAGAATAGTATTTTTCTGAATTTTACCCTTTATTTGTTTCCTTCTAGTATATGGAAATATAATTGATATTTATTTATTGAGTTTGTATTCAGTAATTCAAATGCCTGATGCTGCATTCCAATCTCATGCTTAGGATTTTACACCCTTTGGATTTGTGTTTTTTATAGCACTAGAGTTTTCTTTTGTGATTTTGGTTAAATAAGAACTTAATTGAGAGATATGACATAACATCAATGCTATGCTATTCTAGTCTAGATAAAACCTTAATCTGAATAATTTTGATTAATTACATTGCAATTCTTATAGTGCTAGATATCATATCTACATATACACACACTCAAATATAAATATATACATATATGCATATAACATCATTATTATATATACAACATGGTATATAAATATACTAATATATAAACACATTCATATACATGTATATCATGTATATGTTTATGAATATCATGTACATCAAACACACATACATATATAAAATAAACACTAAATCAATAACTATAATTATAGCTGAGTAGTTCTTAGAAAACTGCTTACCTTTCCTTGTGTGCAAATAAATGTTACAATTTTAATCTGTACTGGGAAAGTTACTAATGCTAATAAATATAATTAAATTTATTTAGATTAGGCTAAGTATTTATGTATTTACCATACTAATTAATTTCAAAATACAATATTTTACTATCTCCCCAAAGTGTGGCCTTGACTGCTGATTTTTATTTTTCTAAGATAGTGCAGTTGAAAGTGTATTGAAAACCTTGGATATGACCTTTATTCAGATTTGTTTTTAAACTAAGAAGATTAGAATTGCATATTGTTTTGCCTGAACTAGAGCTTTGGTGTTTTATATTGTTATTATTTCATGTAAATACCTTTGATGGTAGGGAGTCTTTATAAGGTTTTGATATGATTAGCTCCAAGGTTGTTTTCATAATGCGACAGAAATGTAATGTCAAGGGCTAAAATCCTGGTTACACAGTTTTTCTACTTTTGTTTTCAAATATTTTGTATTTCATTAAGAGGATTTGTGCTTGCCCAAATACTCTTCCTGCCTAAGTCTGTCGCATTGTCTTTCACAGGACTCTAAGACCATGTAATTAAAAATGGGAAAAGTTCTTATTGGAACAGCATTCCGATCATCTGTTTGTTTACTCTATGGTTAGACATTCTGTAGAATGTAATGAATACTATATTTCCTTCTCCACTCCTCCTTTCTCTCATGCTGTGATGATCCCTAAAAGAAAGCAAAAATGTGCTGATGTAATTACAGGTTCAGGGGAATAGCTATAGGAGTTTAATGCAACTGCATTATGCTTCTAAGGATATAAGCCTCTCAATTAATCACAGTTTGAATTATCCAAAGGTTATTTTAATTTGTTCTTATGAATTGAAGATTTTTTCTTCCTTTCTGGTTTTAGAAATATAAAATGTGCTCTGTAGACATCTTACCTTTTCATTCAAAGTATATATTCTAAAGCTGGTGTAAAATTTTAGTCTATTTTTGTGAAAAATGAGGTAACACTTTTAATATGCATCTTAACGACTAATACTGAAACACATTATTTTTTAATTTTTATTTTATTTATTTATTTTTTTTTTGAGATGGAGTCTTGCTCTGTCACCCAGGCTGGAGTGCAGTCGCCAGATCTCAGCTCACTGCAAGTTCTGCCTCCCGGGTTTAGGCCATTCTCCTGCCTCAGCCTCCGGAGTAGCTGGGA
>NW_012120310.1:0-357 GCF_000951035.1 Colobus angolensis palliatus | reverse complement strand
TAGATATGGGTCTGGGGCTATGTATTGAAAGTCTGATAGGTTTATGTAGGGGACGGTGAGAAGGCGAGCTAGGCACCAGGGGTCGGGGAGCATGAGATAGTCAAGGAAGTTTTGTAAGTTTGAGGCGAGTGGGGGAAAGTTGAACTGATGTCCACTGATTGTTCTCAGTGGGGGCCCTTTTTAGCTGCGAGATATGAATCTAATGCGTGTGTCCTAGGAGTTTTGCTGCTGTATGTGTAGACAGGAGGACAATGTATGGGCCTTTCCACCTGGGCTGTAAGTCTTTGGCTTGGATATCTTTCATGTACACTTGGTCTCCGGGACTGAGGGAGAGATGTGGGTTGTAGGCATCTGTTG
>NW_012120309.1:5865-7030 GCF_000951035.1 Colobus angolensis palliatus | reverse complement strand
CCTGACCTGCTTCCTGCACGGGGCATAAGTAGACAAAAAGGACGAGGGCCTGTCTCTGGAGGAGGGCAGGTGGCAAGTTCCCCGGCCCTTTCTGGAAGGTGAGTCTACCGGCCTGGGCTGAGCCCAGCCTCAGGCAGTGGTTCCTGCTGGCCACTCCTCAACCCACCCTGGACGTGGGGGCCAGGCCAGCATCCCAGCCACCTCCAGGCCCAGCATCCCAGCCACCTCCAGGCCCAGCATCCTAGCCACCTCCAGGCCCAGCAACTACCAGGGCCCCTCCTGCAACCAGACAAGACCTTTGGTCCACTCGAAGCCACACAGTGGACTGTGGGCAGTGGACAGCACAGGGCTGGGGCTGGGCTGGGGGTGGGGGCTGTGCGCACCTGAGTGTCCGGTTCCTGAAGGGGGTTCCGGGGATATGGGGGAGGGGCAGTGCCCCCAAATCCCAGCCCAGGCACCAAGCAGTCAAGTCTGAAAGTGCAGACAGGTGGATGCCCGGGGAGCCCTGGCCCTCGAACATCACTGGACAAGGGCTGTGGGGTCTCACTGAGGAGGGTGGGCTGGTGGTCGCGTGGGTGAGCTGCACTGTCCGGCCCTTGCAGCTGCCCTCCCGGGATCATGCTGCCCCTCCCCAGGCCCTGGGGAGGGCCCTCACCTGCGGCATGCAGCTGGCTCTGTTTCTACCTCCAGCAGGGGGGACTCCAGCAGCTGAGGAGGGGGGTCTGCAAGGCTGGTGGAGAAGCAGGAGTTGGCCAGGGAGGGGAATAGAGGCCAGAGGTCAGGGAGTGTTGGAGCCAGGCAGGGCCTCCTCTGAGGTGCTGGAGACAATGAGTGGGCACCACACACTCGTGGCTGCAGGGTGGGGGCCACAGCAGGCCAGATGCGATGGGGGTGGCTACGGGTAGGAACTGGTCTAGGAGTGTTTCAACGTGCTCAGGAGGCAAAACCGCAGGGTACTGGCAAGCTGGACAAGCCATGGGGAGGTCACCAGTGACGCTCAGGGACAGGGGAGAGGGAGAAGCCCCAGGGCCAGCCACACCCAGCCACACAAGGGCCTTGGAGGGAGGGTGGGGCAGGTGACCTCCCCCCAGGCCTGACGCCCCTTCCCTGCCATCCCCCTGCCCCTTGGGGGACTTTGCATCCAGCCACTCTGTCCCCAGGCTCT
>NW_012120309.1:0-1121 GCF_000951035.1 Colobus angolensis palliatus | reverse complement strand
GTGGGCACGTGTGGCCCTGGGGCCTCTTCCAGGGCAGGCGGGGAGGCTCCCCGGCGTGTGGGCACAGGTGGGACACCGGTGGCAGGCCCAGGTCCCAGCCAGCGGGTTCCGCTCACCTGTGGGATGGGGGTGCAGCCCCATGTGGGAAGCCCAGCCCAGCAAGACCAGGTGGCCTCGGGGCCCCTCCTGGCTCAGGCCAGGATGCTGGCATGTGGTGCCAGGCACACACACGCACACAGAACACACACATGCACACACGTGCGCACACAGGCACACACACAGGCACACACAGGCACACATACATGCACACACAGGCACACGTAGACCAGCAAGGGCTGGTCTTGCAAGGCCAGCAAGGGCTCCTGTTGGGGTAGGGGGCCAAAATCCCCTGCGGGAGGGGTCCCTGGGCTCCCAAACGAGGCTGGGGCAATCCCGGTGACCGCTCGGACCTCCACCTCCCTCCCACACTGCCAGCCACCGGCACCACCCCGATGTCACCAGACCTTGCCCCGGCCCCTCGGGCGTGGCACGTGCCTCCACAGGTGAGGCCCCCTGGTCATCCCAGTTCCTGCCCCTCTGCCTGAATGGGTCAGGAGCACACCGGCGACCCCACAGCCCTGCAGAGATGCCCCAGCAGACAAGCGGCCCCTGAGCTTCTGTGCCCAAGACGGCCGCCGACAGTGCCCGGGGGAGAAAACAGCTGTGGAGGGGTCTTCAGGAGCGAGCCTGGGACCCGGCGGGCTACAGAGACACGGACCCAGCGGGCTACAGAGACACGGACCCGGCGGGCTACAGAGACACGGACCCGGCGGGCTACAGAGGAGACACGGTAGCTCCTCAGGCCTCCAGGGCAGCCTGTTTGAGCCCCAAGGCCATTGTCTGTCCCAGACGGCAAATCCCCTGCTCCCCAGTGCCCCCTGGCAGGGTCCACCCAGTCCTCAACGCCCCCTGGCATGGTCCCTCCTGCTGGGTGATCTTTCCTGCTGGGCAGGGAACTCAGAGTGAGGGGTGGGCCCAGCGCCCTTCGGGGGCCCTGGGATTCAGGTGTAGCAGGGCTCCCCCCAGCTGGGTCAGCACTGGTCCCCCCGGAAGGGGCAGAGCAGGTGCCCCAGGGCCCCTAC
>NW_012120308.1:0-3949 GCF_000951035.1 Colobus angolensis palliatus | reverse complement strand
GCCTCCCAAGTAGCTAGGACTACAGGCGCCCATCAGCATGGCCAGCTAATTTTTTGTATTTTGGGGTTTCACCATGTTAGCCAGGATGGTCTCGATCTCCTGACCTCGTGATCCGCCCGTTTTGGCCTCCCAAAGTGCTGGGATTACAGGCTTGAGCCACCGCACCCGGCGAGACCTTGTCTTAAAAAAAAAAAAAAGAAAAAAGAAAAACAGGAGAAGATTAGTGTCTTGCCTTAGGGCAGGTAAAAGAAGGGTAGGAGACAGAAACTGTTTCCTCAGGCCTGTCCCTGAGGCCTAGCAAGCCCAACATTATAACAAGAGATTATAACAAAGGCTATGGGAATAGGCCTGGCAAGGTGGCTGAGACCTATAATCCTAGCACTTTGGGAGACCAAGGCCAGTGAATCCCTTGAGTTCGAGTTCAGGAGTTCAAGACCAGGCTGGCCAACACGTAGAAACTTCTACAAAAAATACAAAAATTAACTGGGTGTGATGGCGCACAACTCTACTCCCAGCTCTTCAGGAGGCTGAGCTAGGAGGATCACTTGAGCCTGGGGGGGGCCGAGACTAATATATGTATTTACATACATAAAATAATATCACAGTCATAATCTATTAGATTTGGAAGAGTGTTAGAGTCCATCTAGGTCAGTCCCCTTTTTTCACAAATGAAGAAAATGAGGCATAGTGATGTCACAGAAAGCTGAGCTGAAACCTCAAGTCTCTAGATTTCCAGTATAGTCTTCCCAGTAGCCATACTGTATTAAAGAATCACATTGATATTATAGTTTTCCTCTTTGTATTTGTCTAGAATCATAAATGCCCAAAGTTTTCTAGGTACCATACACTGTTTGAGAACCCTCAACTTCGTAATCGTGTACACATGGACACATAAAAACACCGTCATTTATTTTTGCTTTTTTTTTTTTTTTTTTGAGACGGAGTCTCGCTCTGTTGCCCAGGCTGGAGTGCAGTGGCCGGATCTCAGCTCACTGCAAGCTCTGTCTCCCGGGTTTATGCCATTCTCCTGCCTCAGCCTCCTGAGTAGCTGGGACTACAGGCGCCCGCCACCTCGCCCAGCTAGTTTTTGTATTTTTAGTAGAGACGGGGTTTCACCGTGTTAGCCAGGATGGTCTCGATCTCCTGACCTCGTGATCCGCCCGTCTCGGCCTCCCAAAGTGCTGGGATTACTACACCTGGCCCAGCTCTTTCTTGCTTTCTTTTATTTTTTTTTTTTTTGGAGACAGAGTTTCGCTCTTGTTGCCCAGGCTGGAGTGCAATGGCATGATCTCGGCTCACCACAACCTCTGCCTCCCGGGTTCAAGTGATTCTCATGCCTTAGCCTCCTGAGTAGCTGGGATTACACGCATGCGCCACCACGCCCGGCTAATTTTGTATTTTTAGTAGAGACAGGGTTTCTCCACGTTGGTCAGGCTGGTCTCAAACTCCCAACCATAGGTGATCCGCCCACCTAGGCCTCCCAAATTGCTGGGATTACAGGTGTGAACCACCGCACCCAGGCAGGCCCAGCTCTTTCTTAAAAAAAGATTTCTGTGATCAAATTAGTTTGTAAAACTATATGCCTCTTTGGGGATTTCTAAAAACCCTATAGTAAAGTAATCGAGTTATCTTTATTATAAGGTAGCAGTCTCCAAATTTATTTCATCAAAGAATTATTTTCTTTTCAGTCCCACCTAGTAACATTTCATGGAATCATGTGTCTTGAATCCTATTTTGGAAAACCAGGGAGGTGGCCTGCACTGGGTATGTGGAGTCCTGAGTTTGACCCCTGGCTCGTCCACCCAACTGGTTGTATAACTTCGAGCAAATCACAACCTTTTAATATTTCATTTTCACATTGGAAGAGTGAGGACAGTAATACCTGTCTTGATCTAAGTTGTTTTATGGTTTAAATGAAATTATTATGAGTGTGCTTTAAACACTATTAAAGTTATACAAATGAAAGCTGTCATTAGATAGCACAGATATTGTAAATTAATAACATACAAGTGTAAAGAACTTTAACCTAGCAACTTTTACTGAATGATTGTGGATTTGAGTTTACTTAGGGGCCAGCACTGAGGGGGAACAGCAGCACAGTACAAAGGTAAAGGTAGGACTAGAGAATGTTGGGTGTAGAAATGTCTTTGGGAATAATTGAATTTAGCCCTCTAATTTTTAATTTTATGTTTGTAGAGATGGTGTCTTGCTATGTTGCCCAGGCTGGTCTTAAGCTCGTGGGCTCAAGCAATCCTTCTGCCTTGGCTTTCCAAAGTGCTAGGATTAGAGGTGTGAGCCACCACACCCAGTCTAAGTGTTCATTTTATAGATGATGGACCCAAGGCCTATATGAGGCAGGTGAATGGCATAAGGTCACTCAGAGTTAGTATCAGAAACATCTGATTCCCTCATTGCCCATGGCTGCCTCACTATGAGACAAATCATGGCCCCATCAAATTTTCTTTTTTTTTTTGAGGCGGAGTCTCGCTCTGTCACCCGGGCTGGAGTGCGGTGGCCGGATCTCAGCTCACTGCAAGCTCCGCCTCCCGGGTTCACGCCATTCTCCTGCCTCAGCCTCCCGAGTAGCTGGGACTACAGGCGCCCGCCACCTCGCCCGGCTAGTTTTTTTTTTGTATTTTTTAGTAGAGACGGGGTTTCACCGTGTTAGCCAGGATGGTCTCGATCTCCTGACCTCGTGATCTGCCCTTCTCGGCCTCCCAAAGTGCTGGGATTACAGGCTTGAGCCACCGCGCCCGGCCACGTGGCTAGTTTTAAATTACGTTAATGTTATTTATCACACAATCCTCCCCACAGGTTTGATCACCACTAATCTGCAGATGAGGAAACTCACAAGCTCAGAGTGGCTCTCGGTTGCCTTTTGGGAAGTGGCCAAGGTGCGATTTGAATTCAGGTCTCTTATCCCCAGTTTCTGAGACCTTTCTAGACACCAAGGTTATCTCTTCCAATACTGCTGCAAGTAAACAGCTGTGTTACCCGAGTATCTAGACTTTTGAAGTAAGCAGACTCTAGGGAATGGGTAGAGTAAAATATATGGGTATGTGCTCGAGGGAGCGCTTCTGCCACGTTTTATTCCGAGGCTAGCCTGAGAGATCATGGAAAACATTGCTTCTCCAAAACCGCAGCGAAAAACAAGGAAATTAACAAGGCAGAATGGCGATGCGAGACTTGACAAAGTTGTTAATAAGACAAAGGCCCAAAGCGCTACGCCAGGGCCTGCTACTTCATTTGTTTCAGCGATTAAACCTGCACGACACGGGGCTGGAGGCAGGTAAAAAGCAGGCTCTCGTGTGGCCCGGGCAGTTGATACTACTGGCACTCCGTGTTCGAGATGCTTCCTTACAGTTGCGTGTCTGTGCGGCTCGGTCTCCATATTCCACTCATTTTTGCCTCAACATTTTGTGGTATTTTATCACCAAATATGCCCGGCAAAGCAAAGATCCCGTTCAGTTTCTTTAAACACGGCTATCTTTTCTCAGGAGGCAGCCGCCAGGGCTTCACTCCTGGGCCATCAGCGACGTCCCCCAAGCGGGTCGGGCGGAAACGCGTTCGCGACCGAGGGGACGCGTGCCGAGCTCGGGCGTGGGGGGGGGCGTGGCCCTTACACTCGGCGACCCCCGGCCGCCGCCCACCCTGCGCGTGGGGGCGTGCGCGGCTGCGGGGCGCGGAGAGGGGTGACCTCGGACTACCCTAGGCGCCCGCAGCACGCTCTGTACACAGACGCGAGGCGCTGTCCTGAGGTGACACCGGCTGCACGGCACAAGCAGCAGGCGCCGCCGATCAACTAGTTCGCACCGAGGATTCCTCTTGGTGCGTGGCCCAGTTTTCCTTAGGACGGGCTCCAACCCCTCCCTGACACCGCCTCCCTCGCCGCCACGCTCCGAGGCCTTCCCCGGGGAAGCCTCGCGTCCCTCCCCCGCGGCTCCGGGCC
>NW_012120307.1:3205-4399 GCF_000951035.1 Colobus angolensis palliatus | reverse complement strand
TTAAAATAAAATTAAAAAAAAAAAGAAAGTGTCTCTGCTTTTATTTTCTTTTCCTTACCTGAGCAATTATCTTTTTATCTTTTTCAAATGACATCCTTGCACTAGCTTCAGTGTATATATAGTCATATTTGTTTAGTCAGTTATTCAACAGAGATGTATTGATTTACTGTATGCACTGTTCTAGGGCAAAGGAATACAACAGTGAACAACATGGGGAAAAATGTCTGATCACACAGAGTTTGTGAGTACAGTGAGGCAGACAGCAAAGTATACAATACTATGTTAGGTAGGAATAACAAGGAAATAAAGCAGGAATGAAGAATAATGAGCTCCAGAAAGACAGGGAGTTCAAATTTTTCCATAAGAGCTTTGTTGAGATACATTTCAGATACCATAAAATTTGTCCTTTTAAACTGTTCAAGCCAGTGTATGTAAATATACATACATATGTGTATATAAATATACATATATACATAATAATGTGTATTATATACACTACACACGTATATGTAATGAGTGTATATATACATATATATATACCCATTAGCAGTCACTCCTCATTGCCCCCTCTCCCCAGCCCCTGGCTACTAATAATTTCCTTTGTATCTTTATTGATGTGCCTATTCTGGACATTTCATATAAATGGAATTATACAACATGTGGCCTTTTACGTCTGTCCTTTTTCAGTTTTTTTTTTTTTTTTTTTTTGTAGACACGGAGTTTCACCCTTTTGCCCAGGCTGGAGTGCAGTGGCACAATCTCAGCTCACTGCAGCCTCTACCTCCTGGGTTCAAGCGATTCTCCTGCCTCAGCCTCCTGAGTAGCTGGGATTACACGCATGCACCATGACATTCAATTTTTTTTTTTTTTTTTTGTAGACACGGAGTTTCACCCTTTTGCCCAGGCTGGTCTCAATTCTTTTCCAGCAATCAGAATTACTCTAGATGAAGCACATCTTGGGCCCTCGGGGCAAGCAAAGGTCTTGGGCGCTAGTGGCATCACTTAAGCAGCTTCATGAGGAGTGGTTTTCAAGAATCTGCAGAGCCTGGCCGCCTGCACCTGCAGTGCTGAGTACAACGCTGGCAAAAAGAATGACCAGCTCTGGCCGGGCGCGGTGGCTCAAGCCTGTAATCCCAGCACTTTGGGAGGCCGAGACGGGTGGATCACGAGGTCAGGAGATCAAGACCATCCTGG
>NW_012120307.1:0-1395 GCF_000951035.1 Colobus angolensis palliatus | reverse complement strand
TGTTAGCCAGGATGGTCTCCATCTCCTGACCTCGTGATCCGCCTGCCTCAGCCTCCCAAAGTGCTAGGATTACAGGCATGAGCCACCGCACCCAGCCAGCATATCATATTTTCAAAGGTGACCAGATTGCTTTGAGGGATTGAGGTCGACTTTATAAGCCAATAGCCTTGGAAAAAGACTGGCCTAGTACCTTGTCTACACAGTTCCCTTACAGTGTTTCTGACCTTGTGGTAAGTAAAGAATGTCACTTTCTGACAGGCCTAGGAGCCTCAAGATATTTGGAGGACCTTAAGAAGACAGCAATCACCCAATTCATACTGGTGTCACAAGCACAGTCAGAGGGTGAATCCTTGGTTTAGCTTCCTACCCTCAAAAGACTTTTGAAAGTCTAATCTGAGATTCCTCATGAAAATGGTCCAGCAAAGCAAATTTCAAAAGAGCTTATACGCCAATCACTATTCTTACTGCACTTCATGCAAATAATTAGGCCAAGTATAATAAGACTAAAACTTATTTTGCAAATAAATTGGTCCTACTATGATTTATTTTTGGTGGAAATGGGGGATTAGAGAGAGAAAAATTATGCTTCAGAAGAAAGCTATAGTATACCTGTTATTAGATTTTAGCCCTGACCATTGGGGTAGTTTTTTTGTTTTGTTTTGTTTTGTTTTTTGAGATGAAGACTCACTCTCTCACCTGGGCTGGAGTGCAGTGGTGTGATCTCAACCCACTGCAACTTCCACCTCCTGGGTTCAAGCGATTCTCCTGCCTCAACCTCCTGAATAGCTGAGATTACAGGCTTCTGCAACTATGCCCAGCTAATTTTTGTATTTTTTATAGAGACAGAGTTTCACCATGTTGCCCAGGTTGGTCTCAAACTCCTGACCTCAGGTGATTCACCCACCTCAGCCTCCAAAGTGCTGGGATTACAGGCATAAGCCACCATGCCTAGCCTATTTTCCTACAATTCGGACTGAATCCTGAATTCTTTCCTTGCAACAAGTCTCCAAACTAACATTTCCTTCCAAGTTTTTCTCCCATTTTACTGACTTAGAATCACTAGAAATTAAAACTGCACTCTTTTTAAAGTCCTGCAAGCTGAAACTAGACAATTTGATATAAATTTTGGGATAAAGCACTACAACAACTTAATAGACAAACAGCCTTCGTGCCTGTTGATGTATAGATTCCTCAGAAAGTTCACTGGAATGCCTGAAGCAAACTACAAACCAGGAAAACTGTCAGATTCTCACTGTCTGTTCTCACTTTATCTGCAGGAGCTTTGAGCCCAGCATCTACAATTCTTTTCAACTGGCTGCTCTCTGGACTCAAAAAACTGAGTTTATAGTTTGCTCTAACCATTAATCTTTGTTTTTCTTTTCTTTTCTTTCTATA
>NW_012120306.1:3091-4391 GCF_000951035.1 Colobus angolensis palliatus | reverse complement strand
GAGACTCCATCTCAAAAAAAAATAAAATAAAATAAATCTAACATATAAAGGTTTGAAATTCTCAATATGTCAGGAATATACCAAGATTATTCAAAAAGTATCCAACAGACAAAGACATAATAAAGAATATTTATAAGAAATGAGGCCAGGCATGGTGGCTCATGTTTGTAACCCCAGCACTTTAGAAGGCCAAGGCAAGCAGGTCACTTGAGGTCAACAGTTCAAGACCAGCAAGGCCAACATGGTAAAACCCTGTCTCTACTAAAAATACAAAAATTAGCTGAGCATGGTGGCAAGTTCCTGTCGTCCCAGCTACCTGGGAGGCTGAAGCAGGAGAATCGCTTGAACCTGTGAGGTGGAGGTTGCAGTGAGCCAAGATCGTGCCACTGAACTCCAGCCTGGACGAAAGGATTAGAGTTTCAAAAAAAAAAAGAAATGACAATGACTAAACATAGAAACGTTTTCCAAAACAAATTAGGTAGAGATATTATCCACGACCAAACTGACAAAGTCTGAAAAAAAACAAATAAACCATTGCATCTAAGAATGGACTGAGGCCAGGCGCAGTGGCTCACGCTTGTAATCCCAGCACTTTGGGAGGCCGAGGTGGGCGGATCACGAGGTCAGGAGATCAAGACCATCCTGGCTAACACGGTGAAACCCCGTCTCTACTAAAAACATAAAAAATTAGCCGGGTGTGGTGGCGGGTGCCTGTAGTCCCAGTTACTGGGGAGGCGAGGCAGGAGAATGGCATGAACTCGGGAGGCAGAGCTTGCAGCGAGCCGAGATCGTGCCACTGCACTCCAGCCTGGGTAACAGAGCAAGACTCCGTCTCAAAAAAAGAAATGGACTGAAACTGACACCTTTCAATGGGAACGCAAACTGGCAGAACCTCATAGCATGCAATCTGGCAGTACTTAACAAGAGCCTTAAAAATAACTGTGCTCTTTGATCAAGTAATTCTACCTCAAAGAATCTTTCTCAAGGCAACAAATTAGAAAATAAAGAAAGGTTTATTCATAAAGAGGTGATAAACATTAATACTGAGATAATCTGCATTAAAGGGAAAAGTAAGGTTGGGCACAGCAGTTCATGCCTATAATCCCAGCACTTTGAGGGGCAGAGACAGGTGTATACCTGAGGTCAGGAGCTCAAGACCAGCCTGGCCAACACACCAAAACTCCGTCTCTACTAAAAATACAAAAATTAGCCAGGCATGGTGGCACACACCTGTAGTCCCAGCTACTCGGGAGGCTGAGGCAGGAGAATCACTTGAATCTGGCAGGCAGAGGTTGCAGTG
>NW_012120306.1:0-1187 GCF_000951035.1 Colobus angolensis palliatus | reverse complement strand
GAACCTGGGAGGCGGAGGTTGCAGTGAGCCGAGATGGCGCCACTGCACTCCAGCCTGGGCAACAGGGCGAGACTCCGTCTCAAAAAAAAAGGAAAAAAAAACAAACCTAAACCTAAACCATAGAATACCCCTTGAAGTGAGTTTGAGCTTCCCAAAACCACAGGACAGAAACGTCCAAGTGGTTTCTACTTGCTCTACTACCAGTCTAATAGCCTTCAAACCCAACGGCTCCCACCTCAGTACACTGTTCCTTTTCCAGACGACAAAACTGTCACAAAGTTCAGTATGTTTCCAGTAGCAGTTCTGTACTTCCCAAATAGATTGCTACCACTTCTCCCACAAGCACCCGAAGGAGGCTCTGGTAAGCAGCTGACATTAGATAGGTCAGCATTTGTGTAATAAACATAGACTGGGTAATTTTCGGTGAGCTTTCCTCTACCCCCTATCTAAAATTTCACAGGCCTCCTCTAGACACGCTCATCTCCCTTTACCGTATGTCCTTTTTTCTCTTCAGCACTTGTCACCAACAAACCTGAAGTTTACTGGTTTATCTTATCTATCTTGTCTTTGCCACTAGCATACAAGCTCCAAGATGCAGGGATTTTTGTCAGTTTTGTCCATTGCTGTGTCTCCTCCAGTGCCTAGAACAATGTCTGGGACTCTCTCAAGAAAAGCCTGGTATAGAATTAAACGGATAGCAAAATGTGTGCAAAAAGTATGATGAATCACGCAGGGTTTGCCATTGCCAGAAAGGGTATCTGGCAACCAACAGGTTCACCAATATTTGCTAAATGAACGAAATTCACGATCATTCTCAAAACATTGTGGGTCTCACAGTCACATGGGGAGATAGTTACAACGCAGATGCCCAGGCCTGTGCCCACGAATTGATTCCATAAACGAAATGGAATTCCTGGATCACAAGGAATTAAGGCAGGTGATCAAAAGACCACATTCAGTTTGGGGAGAGGCTAGAAGAGCCGAGCAGCAGCGAAAGATGCTCACGATCACAGTTTGCAAAGCAGATACCCGAGCAGCGGCGCCTCCGGGGGCGGAGAAAGGCGCGGTCCCCGCCCTCCAGACACTTTCAGTCTGGAGCAGGGAGGCGAGGGACCCGCAGCTGCGACCCTCGGCGCCCGCGTTCTCAGGCTCCCTCCCACCTGAGCGCTCCCCGCCGCCGCAGGTCG
>NW_012120305.1:7374-8662 GCF_000951035.1 Colobus angolensis palliatus | reverse complement strand
AGCTGGGGTTACAAGTGCGCACCACCATGCCCAGCTAATCTTTTTTTAGTAGAGACGGGGTTTCACCATGTTAGCCAAGCTGGTCTCGAACCCCTGACCTCTTAGTGATCCACCCGCTTCAGCCTCCTAAAGAGATTACAGGCGTGAGCCACCGTGCCCCGCCCGATAGTATTGTTTTAATACTGAAAAAGTATTCATCATAATGGAATTCAGTAAAATGATGGTATAATTTTTAACATATATTGAAAATTAAAATTATCTTCAGAACAATGCCATCAATTGAAAGATGCAAGTCGTAAAATAGTATTATGCAGCATGGTGTAACTCTTGCAAAAGTTGGCCCATCTATATGCAATATAAGCATAAAAATAATCTGGAAGGGCATACATGTATCAAAATTTAACGGCTGTGTTAGGATTAAGACAGATTGCTATTTTCTTAAAGTGATTGTTTTCAAATGAGTAAATATGCTACTTTCATAATCAGAAAAAATTCCAATGTAATTATTAGGATTCCTTTCTTTTACCTCTAAAAATGAAAAGTATTATAATAAATAATTTCTTATAACTCAAGGTAATTAATTTTTAATTACACATAATCTATTTTTATTTTAATGTTTATACGTGGTAATAAAAACTGTGTATAAATTTCCTCCCTTTATCTCTAAAAGTGAAGAGACTGAGAATCATCAATGCAGACACACACATAGCATGTAATACGCGCGTTCGTGACTCAGTGGTTGGTCACCGTGTTCAGAGCGGCATCTTGTGGTGGCGCTGAACCAACGCTAGGCATTTACCAAACTCACAGAAACGCACACCCAACACTATCTACCAAATGGACATTTTGTCAAAGGTTCCTGTTTATCGAGAGGGAAGAAAACTGTGCCCAGAGTTTAAAAATTCTAAAATTCTCAATGGTAACTACTGAAACCGACTTCGTGCCACAAAGATGGCGTCAGGCGAGCTTTTGTGCCTGTCGCTGCCGCATGAGGGAGCCGCCATCAGCAAGTCCTCAGCAGCTGCCAGGCGAGGGGACCAGAAGCACTTCCGGCCCAGCCCCCCTCAGCTAGCGGGCCCTGCCTTCAGGACACCCCACACACCCTACGCTGAAGGCCCCACAAACCCCACCCACCCCACCCCGTACAGGCACCGGGAGGGAACCACTTCCTAAGGAAGCTCCGACCCTCGAGTCTTAAGGAGGCAGGTCCCACAGCAGGCCCGCCGCCATCTTGCAGAGCCATGGGGAGAGCGCCAGAAGCGAGGCTGGCGGGGAGGGGCGCGTGGGA
>NW_012120305.1:0-1184 GCF_000951035.1 Colobus angolensis palliatus | reverse complement strand
CCGCGCCTGGCCGTGGCTATGACCTTTATTCGCAAACTTCACTTCTGTACTGACGGAAAGCATTAAAATGTTACTTTTTAAGCTGGCAAAACGGTGGACTTCTATAGCATGAGAAGTGTCTCATTACTAACATCTAGTAATGCGGGATAAAAAAATAACGTTTTATTTTAAATATGCAGCTAAACCCAAGAAAAGAAGGGAAATACCAAGTACCAAAAATAAACTGAAAACCAGAGCAATTACTTAACTGATTCTTCTCCTGCGCAGGATATGGGAGCTGGGCTGTAGGGTAGCCAGTCATACTAGTTTGCCCAGGACTTAACATGGTTTTAGCACTGAGAAATTCCTATGTCCCTAAGGAAACCAGAAGGGTTGGTCATCCTAGTTGTGGGCAAAGGGTTGTTACTCTCTCTAACCTGAGGTCTGGATGTTTAGTGGTAGGAAGTAAGGGCTCAGGGTGGGAGCTGGAACTGAGTACTCTGCAAAACGCCATTGTCCCTAAAATCCTTAGGAAAAGGATGGAGTAGGGAAAGTGTAAAACACCCATGGCGAGCAGATAGGAAGCTTGTCCCATATCTGGGTGAAGAAAATACATGTTTAACCCTGATTAAATTTTCAAACCCTAGACCTGCATTTCATCAAAGTTTGGAGTTTAAATCCATAACATATTATTGGAATCCCCAAACCAAGAAATGGATCCTCCTGCACCATCACCCTCTCTCCTGCCTGAAGAGATCTTAGACATGGAGCATCTAGAATGCCTGGCAGAAGCAAACAGAAAACCGACTTGAATGAATGCTTCTGCAACCTAGGCTGAAAGTGATTCTCATAAGAAAATGACCCTTTAATGATAAGCTCACAATAAAAAGTTATACAACACTACTTACCTTGAATAAGAATGGCATACAAAAAAGAAAGTTAAAATGTCAAAAACTTACAGAAGAAGCTTCTTTTGGATTGTGTGTACGTGTTTTTTTTTTTCTTTTTCTCACATTTTTTTCCTCAACTTATTTGGGGCAATGCTCTCTCTCTCTCTCTATGTGTGTAAGTGTGTATATATATATATATATATATTTATAAATAGACTCTCGCTCCGTCGCCCTGGCTGGAGTGCAGTGGCGTAGTCTCGGCTCACTGCAAGCCCTGCCTCCTGGGTTCATGCCATTCTCCTGCCTCAGCCTCCT
>NW_012120304.1:5547-6572 GCF_000951035.1 Colobus angolensis palliatus | reverse complement strand
TCTCATTCACACACACACACACACACACACACACACACACACACTCTCTCTCTCTCTCTCTCTCTCTGTATCTCACATAAACACAGATTCACACACACACTAACTCATACACACAGGAACACACACTTGCACACACACTCACACACATATGTAGACACTCACACACAGATTCACACACACACACACACAGGCACACACTCATTCACATACACACAGCCTGAGCGAACCCTGGGTCAACCCTGAGCTGACCTCAGGGGCGGAGTAACAGGAGTCTCTCAGGTCCCTCTCAGTGGCCTTTGTCTCTTTTTCCTGGAAGTGGAGGAGTCTGTACTCCATGAGGGGACGTCCTCTGAAGAAGCGGGAGATACTCAAGAGCGGGGTCCAGAGAATGGACAAGGATGGGAAAGTGGAGACAAAGCGGAGGGGTCGAGGCAGGGAAGGAGCACGCGAGGAATGGGGAGGGGGAGGACCTTCTAGCGGTCAGAAATGTCACAGGCAGAATTCGGTTCTTGGTTTTTGTGTTTTACTAGAATGGATTTAGTAAACCAGCCGGAGTGTGAGATAAGGAGTCTACTTTGCAAAGGACAAATCTTGGTCTCCTCCTTAGTTTGAACTCATCAACAGTAGCTGGGAGAAGAGGGCCAGGACCCTTGTGTGGGCCGTGCAACGCCCCTTTGCAGCCACTCCATTCTCTACATCCCACGGACCTCCCCTCCCGGGACCACGTTGGTCCCCTCCAACCCAACAGGAAGAAAAGAAAGGAGAAGTCTGAAGGCTTTGGATCCTCCCTAGCGCGCCTGCTTCCTCTGCCATTTATTCCCTGAGTGTCCTTGCCTCTGCTTCGCTACCCCAGCCCCACTATGACAAAGCACATCCTGCGCGCTGGGGCCGGGAATCCTCCTTTGGCCTCTGACTCACTGATGCCATTTCACCGCGTCCTGTCCTTCCGGCTATTGCCACTGGGTGGAGCCCGAGAAAGCATCACCAAGATGGGCTGGATTCTTACGGCTTGGAGGCCTGCCCAA
>NW_012120304.1:0-312 GCF_000951035.1 Colobus angolensis palliatus | reverse complement strand
ACTCACCCATCCAAACCCCCCAAAAATGGACTCAGAGACACAAAGAACAGTGGAAGTGAGACTTTTAGCGACAGTTTTGCGATATCGGGTGTCTGAAATGCAGGCACACCAGGGACGGTCTCAACAAACAATTTATTCCCTAGTGCCCACGTCCCTCCCCCAGTTCCTCATTAGCTGAGTACTATGGGGTTACAGTCTTTCTGGATGTTGCCTATTGTAGTTTGATTAAGGCTTCCATTATGTACTTTAGAGTCTTTTTGCTGCATTTTGTTGCAGCCCATTAATGCATTGGGATTGTCTCAGGACTCCTGA
>NW_012120303.1:7966-8996 GCF_000951035.1 Colobus angolensis palliatus | reverse complement strand
TGTAATCCCAGCACTTTGGGAGGCTGAGGCGGGTGGATCACGAGGTCAGGAGATCAAGACCATCCTGGCTAACACGGTGAAACCCTGTCTCTACTCAAAATACAAAAAATTAGCCGGGTGTGGTGGTACGCACCTGTAGTCCCAGCTATTCGGGAGGCTGAGGCAGGAGAATGGCGTGAACTCAGAAGGTGGAGCTTGCAGTGAGCCGAGATCGCGCCACTGCACTCCAGCCTTGGGGACAAAGTGAGACAAAGTGAGACTCCATCTCAAAAAAAAAAAAGAAAGAATGTGGGCTTTTTAGAGGGTGACTAAAATATTCTAAAATTGATTGTGGTGATGGTTGTACAATTCTGTGAATGTATTAAACACTATTGAATTGTATGCTTTTTTTTTTAGAGTTAGCATCTTGCTCTGTCACCCTGGCTAAAGTGCAGTGGGATGATCATAGCTCACTGCAGCCTTGAACTCCTGGTTTCAAAAGATGCCACCGTGCCCAGCCAAATTGTATACTTTAAGTGTGTGAATTGTAGGGTATGTGAATTATGTCTCAAAAAAGCTGTTACTGAAAAAATGACAATTTCATATGGTCCAATCTAATCTGCGATAGCTTAAATAGCATTGGTATACTATGATAAGGTTTGAAGATTTGATACAGCCAGGCATGGTGGCTCATGCCTGTAATCCTAGCACTTTGGGAGGCTGAAGTGAGTGACTTGCTTTAGCCCAGGAGTTCAAGACAAGCCTAGGCAACATGGCAAGATCTCATCTCTACAATAAATACAAAAATTAGTGGGGCATGGTGGCATGCGCCTGAAGTCCCAGCTACTTGGGAGGCTGAGCTGGGAAGATCACTTGAGCGCCAGAGGCAGAGGCTGCAGTGAGGAAAGATTGTGCCACTGCACCCCAGCCTGGGTGACAGAGCGAGACCCTGCCTCAAAAAAAAAAAAAAAAAAAAAAAATAGACTGTACATGTGAAATGTGGACCCTGCCTCAAAAAAAAAAAAAAGAGTTTACATGTGAAACGTGAAAG
>NW_012120303.1:0-1236 GCF_000951035.1 Colobus angolensis palliatus | reverse complement strand
CCCTTCCCTTCTTTTCCTTCCCTTTCCCTCTTTTTTTTTGAGACAGGGTCTCGCTGTGTTGCCAAGACTGTACTGCAGTGGCGCAATCGTAGCTCTCTGCAGCCTTGACCTCCTAGTCTCAAGCAATCCTCCCACCTCAGCCTTCTGAGTAGCTGGAACCACAGGTGTGTGAGCCACCATGCGTGGCTAATTTTTAAAATTTTTGTAGAGACAGTCTCACTATGTTGCCTAGGCTGGTAGCAACCTCCTGGCCTTAAGCAATCCTCCCACCTTAGCCTCCCAATGTACTGGGATTACAGGGGTAAGTCACCTTGCCTGGCCACCCCTCATTTCTGACCCATTGTCTTTGAGCTGAACAAGCACCTTTTAGCACGAATTCTTTTCCAGGGAGTTCTCATACTTTCTTTTTTCTTTTTTTTTTTTGAGACGGAGTCTCGCTCTGCCGCCTAGGCTGGAGTGCAGTGGCGTGATCTCGGCTCGCTGCAAGCTCCGCCTCCTGGGTTCACGTTATTCTGCCTCAGCCTCCCGAGTAGCTGGGACTACAGGCGCCCGCCACCACGTCTGGCTAATTTTTGGTATTTTCAGTAGAGGCGAGGTTTCACCGTGTTAGCCAGGATGGTCTCGATTTCCTGACCTCGTGATCTGCCCGCCTCGGCCTCCCAAAGTGCTGGGATTACAGGCGCGAGCCACCGCGCCCGGCCCTCATACTTTCAACCACATAAAAAGAGCAGTGGAATTTTTTTCTCCCCATCATTAGCTGTTCCCTTCTTGAGTTAATAATGTAGTAATCCTATCTTGAGGGACAGAATCTCGGCCAAATGCTGGGGTGAATCCGATTAATTCCCTGCTCGAGGGGGTTGAGCCTAGAACTGAGGGTAAGCCAATCAGTGCACTCCTTCTCCCTAGGCAACTAGTGATTGGTTCCGGGATGGTGACGTGGCCAAATCAACCATCAGGGCTGAAAAGACTCAACCCCGTATTTTGCTTGAAACACAGGTGAAACAGACTTGCTTTTCCGTGCTAAATGTCCACAAACACGGCCGCAGCAGTAAAAGCTTTTGGAAGGCCAGGCGGGGGTGGCTCACGCCTGTAACCCCAGCACTTTAAGAGGCCGAGGCGGGCAGATCACGAGGTCAGGAGTTCGAGACCAGCCTGACCAACATGGTGAAACCCCCATCTCTACTAAAAATACAAAAATTAGCCAGGCATGGTGGCGCGCGCCTGTAATCCCAGCTA
>NW_012120302.1:5258-6952 GCF_000951035.1 Colobus angolensis palliatus | reverse complement strand
AAATAAATAAATAAATAAGAAATCAGAAATCCCCCAACTAATCCACAGAAAATGATGTCTATCCTCTCCCCTTGGATTTTTGTTTTTGGAAATATTTTTAAGTTGCCTTATTGTGCCATGGGCATCTGAAATACCCAAATGTCTGTTTTCCACCGTGGAGAGCCAACCTAAAGAGCTCCCACCATCTCTGGATGTGCCTGGTCTTGGACTCCCTAGAATCTTTCTCTGGGCTGCTGCATGTACACAGCCTCTGTCCTGGTGGCAAGAGTCAGTGGTGGCTTGGATCAGAACCATGCCAAGATATCCCTGCTATTGCATCGTTTGAAGCTGACATCCTGTGTCTGTACACAGCTGCTACCGTTGTGTCCTTACTCTGCGTGCTTTTGCCTCATGCCAGGCCCCATCCTTCCATGACATCTTTCATCCTACCCATGAAACCCCAAGGCCAAGTTTGCTTCAAATAAACTTGAGCTGAGAAATATTTCACAGCTGAGGCTTGGAAATATTTCCTGTGTTGACCTGAAAGATCTCTGAGACCTCAAGGAGGCTCTGTCTCTCTTAAAAAGTGGAGAAAGTTGCCATTCTCCTACTAGAGTCTGGTGGAGTATCCCCATCTTGCATCCCCCCTCTGTAAGCCATCTATCTCTGCCCACCCTCCAATTGACCTCACCTGGGAATGAGGGATGAAAAGGAGGTGGGGGCTGGGAGGGATACCTGCCAGCTGGTGAAGCCCGGTGACAGGAAAATGTATGTGGACATAGAGTATACCTGACTTCTCTTCTTCAGTCACTGACTGGGTTGGGCTGTGAATGACAGTGGAATGACTGAAGTCTGCTGTCATCAGAAGCTAGGGAGTGTGATGAAGGACTGACCCACAAAGACTGGGATGTGTGTCGGTACAGGGATAACTACATGTTCACTCTCGGTGGGATCTGGGCAACACAGAGGAGTTGGAGGTCCTGTTGCTCACTGACTCAATGTCTTTGACCCTCCTTTTCAACTGATTACTATGTTCAGCCCAAAGGCTGGGAGTATGAGACAGTATCACAGGCTGACAAAGGCTTATCTGTTACCTTGGACATCTCATTGCTTTTAGCCTGGGCCCTTCCCTGCCTTTAACCTCTCAGTGGTTGGTATGTGGGAAGCCCATTTCAGTTCCTATGACCCATGTCTCAAACCATGGTCTCTGCTATGACAGTGGAATCGGAGGCCTTTCCCTGCTCAGTCTGTTGCCTGCTTCACGTCGTACCAGATACTGGGCTCCTGGATCCCCTCCTCCTTCCCTTTATTTCTCCTTTCCTTCAGGTCATGCAGTCATGTACTATATCCAGCACCAGAGAAACTTCATTATTTTTCCTCTGCTGCATCTGGGGGCACAAAGAAACCTTGGGATGTGGGAAAAGGCTGTTCTTATCTGGGGTTTACTCCCAGGTCAGGGAGCTGCCATCTTCCTCACACACATTCCTCAAAGAGGAAGCCCCTTTGGGGCAGGGAGGTAAGGACTTCATCTCAACATAGATTGATGGTTGGCATGAGCAGAGGGGGCTTTTTTTTTTTTTTAACACAGAGTCTTGCTTTGTCACCCAGGATAAAGTGCAATTGTTCAATTTCAGCTCACTGCCTCCTGGGTTCAAGCCATTCTCCTGCCTTAGCCTCCCTAAGTAGCTGGGACTACAGTCATGCACCACCATGTC
>NW_012120302.1:0-862 GCF_000951035.1 Colobus angolensis palliatus | reverse complement strand
GGCCGTCGCAGTGGCTCACGCCTGTAATCCCAGCTACTCAGGAGGCTGAGGTAGGAGAATCGCTTGAACCCGGGAGGCGAAGGTTACGGTGAGCCGAGATCACACCATTGCACTCCAGCCTGGGCAACAAGAGCAAAACTCCGTTTTTTTTTTTAAATAAATAAATAAGTAAAAATAAAAATTTGATAAGGCAAAAAAATGTAAAAAAATTTACTGACATAATTTAAAACCACTATACCTTTTTTATATTTGAAATGCTTGGATGTAAAAAGCATTTGTGCTTTAAAGACTACATAGAAATCAAATGTACAATCACCTGGCTCTACCTTTATAAATGGCAGAACCTTTAAGAATTTCGACAATTCAGACTAAAATTGACCACTATCCACAGAGACAAAGTCCAATAAAATCCCTTCATAATATCCTGATGGACTTTTCCCTGATATTGTAAAGGACAAAGTAGTGCCTCTACAGGTTATATAAAACATTATCCCAGCACATAGCAGGTACTTTTTAAAAAATATGCATTGAATGTATTAATTCATCTGACAAATCTTAAACTGCAGTCTGTAAAGCAATTCTCTAGTGTCTGATTGTTGTTAGAATGTCCAACAAACAGATTGGGCCTTTTTAAAGAAAACAACAAACTGAAACAGAGAGATTAATACAATAAAAATTTTAAATCCTAGAAAATACTGTAGAGTATGAAAAAATTTTTAAAAATGGAAAAAACAAATTAATGAAATTTAAATTGCACAAAAAGTTAAAACTAAGTTAATAATTTAATATATAAAACGTAAGATTAATGATTAAGTAATAGTAAAAAAAGTTCCAAGTGTAAGATTAATAAGATTAATAAGAT
>NW_012120301.1:6928-9238 GCF_000951035.1 Colobus angolensis palliatus | reverse complement strand
TACACTTGATTACCTCTGTAAAAATCCTATTTCCAAATAAGGTCACATTTTGAGGTACTGGGATTTAGGACTGCGACATTTCTTTTCAGGGGGACACAATTCAATTCATAACAGATAAATAGGGATTATTCAAAACTAAAGCTACATTGGCAGCTCCAAAATTCAAATAGAAAATTAAATCAAGTTGTTCTCTTTACCTACAAGTCACATTTGCTATGGCATTTTTAAACTCACAGAAAACTGTAAGTTGTATATATTTTAATAAATACATTTTCCTTCTATTAATAAAAAATTTCTAACTTGTTTAACTCTTAGGTTTTTTGCACAGTTGGTTTTTCTAATTATGCATTACAACCCAAGTAATTTTTAAATATAAGTGTCTTTCATCTGCCCCAGTCTATGTCTATATTAATTTTAAAGAGCTTATCACCCCAATAACATTGGATATAAAAAGAAATAAAGATACATATATCTTCTTGGAATCTGTCTTTACTTAATCCCTTTTTTGATGTTGTATTTTATCAGACTCTTCTTAATCTTCTAATATCCAAACACATATATTTTTCTAGCATATGATTTTTAAATTTAATATAGATGGTGTTATAAGGCAGTGGTTCACAGATTGGGTTATACTTGGAGAAAAGGAAATGTTGAGAGACTTGGTCAAAACTCTTTTATTAACAAATAGTTAGAACACTATCAGGAAGTAAATAGTGCTCAGTAAGTTGTACTATTAGTTTTATGAGTCATTTTTTTTTCTAGATAGCTTGTGGTAATTTGACAAATGACTTTAGAATAATTTTGTCATTCAAGAGGCTTTAGACCTTCAGATGAAAAATCAGTGTGACTATTCTGTTTCAAAAATAACTTTTTCATAAATGCATAATGTACGTAAGAGAAATATAGCTTTTATGTGAATTATTTAATTAATAGTTGCAGTTTTCTTCTGGCAGAATGTCTATGGTGGATACACTATTTTTTTTTTTTAGACGACTTCTCACTATCTCGCCCAGACTGGAGTGCAACGGCTCCATCTCGGCTCACCACAACAGCCGCCTCCCAGGCTCAAGTGATTCTCCTGCCTCAGCCTCCCGAATAGCTGGGATTACAGGCGTGTGCCACTACTGTCCGGCTAATTTTTGTATTTTTAGTAGGGACAGAGTTTCTCCATGTTGGGATAGACTTACGCAGCATGTCAAATCCTCTTTTTTCCACATTAGGAATATCATCAAGCTCTTAGAGTTTCATAACTTATCTCTTTATCAATATTACCTATATCAGTTCAAAATTGAATCGTCTCTTATCAAAATCACTTCTATATTTTTCCAAATGAGCCAAACAGAAAATCTCCAAAATACATTCAAAAAGTATTTCTCATTGAAACTAGATTTTTTAAAAATACAAATTTGATAGTATTACCCATCTACTTAAATATTATCAATATATTTATATTGCTATGAATATAAAAATGGGCTCCATAACATGGCAGACAAGGGCCTCCTTGTCCATAGTCCATGCTAGCAAAGTTTTGAAGATGTTGCAGTTCTTTTTTTGTATTTCCTCCCTTCCCAGGTTAAACCTCTAGTGCCTCTGATTTTCATGCCCCAACCATTTTTATTTTTATTTTTCAATGCATTTATTAGAAAACACTCCATTTTGCTCAAGCTTCCTCTTTCAACTTCTTGGTCAAATTTGAAATGTCAAAAAATTAATACTAATAATATTTTCATTTTCACATAGTATGTGTATTTTCAAAAGTGTCTATAAGGGCACTGGCATTACTTAGGTAAAAATGACAAATTCTTATTGTAAAACTACACATTCTGGCACATACCAGTGACAAAGATTTGTTGGGTTTATGGGATTATCTGTATAAACAGGAACACTGGAAGTGTTTGCGACTGTCTACTGCCATATGACATTTCCTACATTTAAATAGCATAGAAAATGTATAAAAAATATGTCTTGACATGATGACAAGCTCAATAGCAGCAAAAGATTATAGATCAACATTCTTGTCAAAAATTCAAATATTTGAAGTCAAAAAATATTTTAGAAATACTGAATATTACTCAGTAATTAAATTCAATTTTATTTTCCTGTTTACATACTGATTTTGCAGTCTTCTTTATGTTGACATTTTAATTTATAATATTAATTTTAAAGATTTTACTGACTCTATCTGATAAAAACAAGATGATCTTATTCCAGATATAGTGCATATAAGTCAACTTAAAAATAAAACACCAGCATAAAGTTTGATAAACCAATGCAAGGTTATGATTTCATGTCCATAAAACTAATATAAGC
>NW_012120301.1:0-998 GCF_000951035.1 Colobus angolensis palliatus | reverse complement strand
CAAGTACACAAATAAATATTCATTGTCTGAATGATACATGACTTATTAGTGACATTAAATATAAAAAGTTTTGTGCCATTGGTATTGTGTCAAAACCTGTCAAAGAAATATGAGTTTTTAATAGAGTGCCATTTTATATAATGTCTTCTATCTAAAGCATTTACATTTATAATTGGATTATAAATGTTCATAAAAACTGAAATATTCATAAGGCTAAGAAAAAGTTTTATGAAGAACAGAATTCTGATAGATGCTTCTGTAAAAATGAATTGTCTGCATTTGAAAGTGACAAACTTTATAACTGTCTATAATGGTGATCTCTTATTAGCTATAAAGCAGTTAGCAATATACAAAATTTTAATGATAAAAAGATTCATCACACTTTATTACATTCTAGAAAGCTACAGTGCTCATAATTATTTTTATTCATATATTTTCCTTCTTTGTGTTTTTATTCTACATAAAATTAATTCCTATATTTAGAATATTTATTAAACAATTAGTCCTGAGGATTTTCCTCCTTTTAACAAAAAGTAAATCTCAAAACATAATTCCTATCAGTTTTATTGAAGGTTTATTTTTGTCATTATATTTCTAATACAAAATGTTTGAAATTTGAATATCTCCAAAGTATAAATTGACCCAATATTTTATTACTTGGTTTTGATAGAAAATTGCTAATTTGGTGGCAATTAACATTAAATTTAATATCTTTCTTCATTATGTTTCCAAATTATTTTCAAATATCAATAAGTGTTCTTTGTAAGATTGGCACATTATTTTCGTGTGTTCTCTCTTTAATCCAGATTTAGTGTATTCCCTTGAAATGCATGTTTTTATTTGTACGTACTGATAAATATATTTTATTCTCAGTAATTACTCATTATCCCTAGTTGCCTAAGGCACTACACTCATTGAATTGTTGGCCTTTATTTATTTACCGAGATAATAAATCATCATCAGTAAGTTTCACAGAAGAAGTTTATTTGTTTGATTTT
>NW_012120300.1:7990-9053 GCF_000951035.1 Colobus angolensis palliatus | reverse complement strand
ACCATGCCTGGCTAATTTTTGTATTTTTAGTAGAGATGAGGTTTCACCATGTTGGCCAGGCTGGTCTCAAACTCCTGACCTCAAGGGATCTGCCTGCCTCGGTCTCCCAAAGTGCTGGGATTACAGGTGAGAGCCACTGCGCCTGGCCTTATCCTTCTTGGATGCATTGTCTGAAGGTAAAATTCACACCTGAGTCCGTACAATAGAATATATTCAGCCATGGAAAGGAATGAAACATTTCCACAACACAGATGAACCTGAGAATCATCACGCTAAGTAAAAGAAACCACAAGAAAACCCACATATTGCATGGTTTCATTTACATAAATGTCTAGAGTAGGAAAATACACAATGATACAAAATAATGTCGTGGCCAGGCATGGTGGCTTACGCCTGGAATCCCAGCACTTTGGGAGGCCCAGCTGGGAGGGCTGCTTGAGTTCAGGAGTTTCAGACCAGCCTGGGCAACATAACAGGACCCTATCTTTACAAAAAATAATTTAAAAAATTAAATAGTAAACAAACCAAAAATAAGTTTTTGGGTGATGGATGTTAGCACGGGGGACAGGGAGTGACTGCTGAGTACAGGATTTTTTGTGAGGTAGTGAAATGTTCTGAAAATAAACAGTGGTGGGCCACTTGATGATGGTTACACAACTCTGATAATCTAAAAACTCCTTACTTGTGCACAAAAACGTGGCAGGCCAGGTCTCACTGTTTCAGCACTGAGTGAGTGGTGAAGTTACATCTTAAAAGCTGAAACAACCAGTGCCCTTATGCAAAGGCTGGGATGTAACAAAAGTCCCCCAAGAGTTCTGCCCAGGCCTCTCCTGGGCCTTGAAGCGTGACAAGATAACAAAGGAATTCTTAGCAGGATCTGTTTAGGATTAAACAAGTTTTATTGGGGGTCTGAAAAAACTCCCCAAACCTCCGTGATTTAGTAGGAGACAAGGTAAGGATAATCAGCTCTGGCACCTGGACCTATTCATTTATTTACTTATTTTATTATTTTTGTTGTTGTTGAGACGGAGACTTCCTCTATTGCTTAGGCTGGAGTGCAGTG
>NW_012120300.1:0-830 GCF_000951035.1 Colobus angolensis palliatus | reverse complement strand
GGGAGGCAGAGGTTGCAGTGAGCCAAGACCATGCCATTGCACTCCAGCCTGGGCAACAGAGTGAGACACTATCTCAAAGAAAAAAAAAAAAAGTGAGACCCTGTCTCACACACACACACACACACACAATTAACTTTTTCTCCTTCCTTGCCTAGCTTGTTAAGGAAAGAAAATATTTTAAAAACACATCTTTCACCCAAATCTCTGACGGCAATTATTCTGAGGATCCTGGGATTCTCAAGCCCACCACCACCTAAACCCTGAGGTCCCTAAGTTCTTTTTTGGGAGGCAGGGATGTGCTGTGCCCATATACAGGTACTCACCCAGCCCTGACTCACTCAAGCGATATCCCCTTCCATCCTGTTCTAAACCCAGGAAATATAATGAGCGAATGAGGCAAAACAATCCAGACCCACAGGAGTTTACATTCTCCCGGGGGAACATGGAAAATCGACCCACCTAACACATGGTCATTGAAGAGAAACAATGGCGGTGCTGTGTTCGGAAAAAGAGAAGACAGAAGACAGAAAGAAGAAAGAAGAAGAAGAGGAAGAAGTGGAAGAGGAAGAAGAAGGAGGAGGAGGAGAAGGAGGAGAAGGAGAAGAAGGAGGATGAGGAGGAGGAGGAGAAATATGAAGAAGAATAAGAACAAGAAGAAGAAGAAGAGGGGGAGGAGGAGAAAGGAGGAAGAGGAGGAGGAAAACAAAGGCAAACCAAAAAGGACCACAGGAGAATGGGGGAGAAGATGATTGGGGAGGAGCTACTTTAGGGCTGAGTCAGGGCAGGCTCTGAAGAGGAGCCAGCGAAGCCTGAGGAAGCATTCCAGGAGG
>NW_012120299.1:388526-389695 GCF_000951035.1 Colobus angolensis palliatus | reverse complement strand
TTTCTAAACTGGACAAAAAAGAATCAAGTCATGGAATGAAGAGCCACCTAAATACATCAGTGTAAAACTGCTCAAAGCAAAGGCAAACTTTTTAAAGCAGCCAGAGGAAAAAAAGATACTGCCTTCTGGCCGGGGTGAGGGGGTGGCTCACGCCTGTAATCCCAGCATTTGGGAGGCTGAGGCAGGTGGATCACCTGAAATGAGGAGTTCAAGACCAGCCTGGCCAATATGGCAAAAATCCGTCTCTACTAAAAATACAAAAATTAGCTGGGCGTGGTAGTGGACACCTGTAATCCCAGCTACTTTGGAGGCTGAGGCAGAGAATCGCTTGAACCCAGGAGGCAGAGCTTGCAGTGAGCTGAGATCGCACAGCTGCACTCCAGCTTGGGCGACAGAGTGAGACTCCATCTCAAAAAACAAAACAACATAAAAAGACACTGCCTTCAAGTGAGCAAAATTAGATTGAGAATTGGCTTCCTAATAAAAACAAGATAAATCAGATACAAGGGAACCATGTTTCCAAACTGAGGAAAGAAAATATCTGCCAACCTAGAATTCTACGCCCGCTAATAATATCCTTCAAAAGTGAAAATGGCCAGCCACGGTGGCTCATGCCTGTAATCCCAGCACTTTGGAAGGCCGAGGCGAGTGGATCACCTGAGGTCAGGAGTTCGAGACCAGCCTGGCCAACATGGTAAAACCCTATCTCTGCCAAAAATACAAAAATTAAGCAGGTGTGGTGGTGGGTACTTGTAATCCCAGCTACTTGCAAAGTTGAGGCACAAGAGTCGTTTGAACCCTGCAGGTGGAGATTGCAGGGAGCTGAGATCTTGCCACTGCACTCCAGTCTAGGGGACAGAGTGAGAGTCTGTCTCAAAAAAACAAACAAACAAAAAGGCCGGGTGCAGTGACTCACGCCTGTAATCTCTGCACTTTGGGAGGTCAAGGCAGGTGAATTGCCTGAGGTCAGGAGTTCAAGACCAGTCTGGCCAACATGGTGAAACTCTGTCTCTACTATAAATATAAAAAAATTAGCAGGGCATGGTGTCATGCACCTGTTGTAATCCCAGCTACTCGGGAGACTGAGGCAGGGGAACTGCTTGAACCAGGGAAGTGGAGGTTGCAGTGAGTGGAGATTGTGCCACTGCACTCCAGCCTGGGCGACAGAG
>NW_012120299.1:383284-388476 GCF_000951035.1 Colobus angolensis palliatus | reverse complement strand
TGTGAGAGGAGAATCTCTGACCCCTGCCCTGGGCGTGGGCCTTGACACACATCCGACGAATGAATGAAGGGTTGCCTCAGCACCAGTGCTCCAAGTCCTGTGATGCTAAGTGCTTTACTCCTCTGAGCCTTAGCAATGAACAATTCCATAACACCACACAGGACACTAGAGTAAGAATACTTCAAAGTTAGAACAGAGTGCTGTGCTGAGGCCTTAACTTTAGCTTTGTTTTGCAACTGGGTTTAGGAGCACATCCAAGCTGCTTCTCAAGCCACCCTCATTAGCAGTGCTTATTTGGGGGAGCTGCTGCTGGAGTCCTCGCTGCTCATGCCCAGAGCCCTCCCAGAGTGCTACGCAAGTGGCTGCCGTGCAGCTGGGGGTGGAGCTGCCGTGCAGTTGGTGGGGCGTGCTGTTTAGACACAGAAAGGAGTTCAGGGTATGATTGATGGAGGCCCCGGCCCACATGACCAACAAGTTCAGGGGCCCAGCTGGATTCCATCCTGGGGAAGCAAATGAATTCTCGGAGGAAGTGGTCTGTGTCTGCAAGAACTGCTCTCAAACCAAACAAGTTTCTCTTGGCAACTGACTCATGACAAAGGGGCAGGGGTTACGGCCATTCAACAGGAACCTGGGACCGTGACAAATTCCAAGCGAGGGCAGAAAACCCTGCACTCGGGCAGTTCCTGGAGCCAGCCTACTGCTTCCAAGCAAGGCGGCAAGGACATTCCTGAGCTGATTTTGAGTAAACACAGGAGGTAGCTGAACACACCGCGTGTTCCCTGGGGCCTGACCTCACCATGCAGCGGCCACACATAGAGAGGAGAGACCCACACATGATCTTCTCTGCAGAAACAGCTGAAGGGACAGGCACCCTCAGTGCATGAGCCCAAGCCCCTCCCCACTCACTTGGTGACCACAGCAATCTTGACTCCGAAGACCCATGTTTTCATGATGGCATCCTCTTCAAGTTGAACTCTCTGCTGTTGAACTTGACTGAGAACTTTACTTCAATCTATAGAGGGGAGAAGGTGCATAGTCCATTAATCCTTCTGGTCCTCATAGCCCAAGGTCCCAAGGGCCCCTTGGAGTCTCATCAAATATTTCCACTCCCAAGGCATGCAGAGGTCTCAGCATGAGGTAGGGCTGCCCCTCAGGGAATCCCCTAGTCTACTTCATCAACAGCCAGGATTGTTGAAGATGGTGTAAAGGACTGGCTTCTGCAGAACCACCTCCTAAAATCCCCGCTGCTTCTCTTGGTTGCTTACTTTTTTTTAGATATGGGATCTTGCAATGTTGCCCAGGCTGTATTCAAACTCTTGGGCTCCACTGATTCTCCTGGCTCAGCCTCCAGAGTAGCTGAGACTATAGGTGCACTGTGCCCACTCTCTCTTTCTTAACAACAATTAAAAATTAAAGACAGAATAGTATAAGAAAAAGCCAAGACTCTCAAATATTAACATTTTACCATATATGCCCAGGCCTTTCTGGGTGTGTCATTGCTTTTAAGGTCTAAATCTTTTTGGGGTATCTAAAGACAAATCAGAGGTCTCCATTTCTACAGGCAGCCCCCAGGTCACCGAGTGGAGGCCCCACCTGTCCTGGTGGTGCCATGAGACCTTTGTTTGAGGAGGGATGCTCAGGGCCTGGCTGGCAACTGCATCCCAGCCAGTGAATGATGATTCCCATGCATGGCGATTCTGCTCTTCGGGGAACCTCCCTCCTCCAACCAGGCTCCGTGTCAGACACTAGCTCAGGCTCAGCCACCTCTGACCAATTTGAATTGAATAGAGGCCACCCTATCCTTCTGGGGTAAGTGGGCATCAGGAAAGCCCCACAGACACGTACCCCATTCATGGTGATGACAGCATGCTGCCAGTCTGTCCTGCAGGGCTTGTAGGTTCCACTGAAAGAAAGGAGTCATGATTGGCAGAGGCCCTGGGGTCTGTTCAGAGGCTGCAGGGGGCAGCAGCCCACACCTGCCACTTCTCCAGGCCTTAGTCAGAGACAGAGCCTGACTGTGGCCAGCATCTCCATCCAGAGGCTGAGCGAGGTAGAGTAAGGAGGGGCCTGCCAGACACCCCTGGAACCCAGGGCCCCACTGCTCCCAGAGCCCTGCTGCCTGGGGTCCCCACCCACTCCTCCCTCTGCCCCTCCCAGTTGGGAGCTGATGCACAAGCTGGCAGGCTCTCTCCACCCGGCTCCCATCACCACGGGTGCTATGTGGAGCTCAGTGAAAGGCGAGCTGTCCAGCAGCAGCTTCAGTAACAACTCCTGGGGGCCTGGTATCCACGGCTGCTGCCTGGGGAACTGTGGACACTGTTCTCCCCCCTGCACCATGAACAGCTTGTGGCAGGAGGAGCCTGCAGGCCACACCAGTCCTGTGGTTCAGAATCAGGCCCAGAAGGACCCAGAGCCAAGCCCTAAACCAAGCAGCTGGTGAGGCGGCCGGGAGGAAGCCCCTCTGTGACCCCTGTAACTTCTACCCCCACCCAGCCCTGTCCAGGCAGCTAGCCTGCAGGAACTTGTCCTTAATGTCACCTGAACACAGTCTGTGCTGGTACGAAACACCCTGTCATGACCAAGCTACACGTCCCCCGTCCGTGAAGGCTCTGTCTCCCGTTTTATGGGGAGCACAAGCTCTGTGTCAGCAGTTCCTGGGTACACAGAGACCACTGGCTGGGCTGGGTGAATGATCAGTACCATCGTGTTAAAAATATACCTTCCCGGACTCCACCTGTAGAAAACTGGACTCATAATTTGGGTGGGACCTGGGATTTGCACAACTAGAAACCCCAGGTCGTTCTGGAGTGAAGCCAGGTCACGGAGCCACCGTCTGACTCCAGACAAGGCCACTGCATCTGGTCTTGTGTTCCCACCCCTTGATGCAGGTGATGGTTCATTTCAGCCACAAGGCAAGCTGCCTAAGAGCAGAGACCACACCTCATGATGTCTGCACACATTCACGTGCATGCACACACACATACACTCATACGACGGTGCTGAGCACAGTGCCAGGCCTAGAGAGGGGCTGAGGACAGTCATCATGTTCACTGCAAAGAGCCCTAAAGGCCACAGCCACCTGGGCCTTCTGCAGGTGAAGTGGCTAGAAAATAAGGAGAAGCTCTGGAGCACGTCAAGGAGCCCAGCCAGCTGCCCCTATTTCACAGATGTGTACACCTGGGCCTCCCTCCCTGCACCTGCTCAGCACAAAGGCCCATCACAGGCACACCTGGGGGGTGACCCCTCCTCACCTCCCCTTCTAGGTCCTACCGGTTAACGTTTCCCAAGGATCTGAAATGTACAGCCAGAGTGGCACAGAGAAGCGAAGGGTGGCAGGACGTCTCCCACCAGGGGCTATGTGGCCACAGGCTCTCATTCTGCATCTGGCCCTGAAGGTTTTCAGAGGCCACACTCCAGGCCTCAGGGACCCCACCCTGAGAAGCCGCATCTGTGAACAGGGACCGGTCAGAAGCCACACACAAAAAGGAATCTCTCAAGTGGCACTTTCCCCCAGAGTGAACCCTAAGCAGAGGCAGGAGAGGATAACATGAGGGATGGGGACAGAGGGCGCTTTCTCTGGAAAAGGAGAGTTTAATACCCCTGCTGGGAGCTTTAAAAAATTGAAATCCAGGCTGGGCGCGGTGGCTCAAGCCTGTAATCCCAGCACTTTGGGAGGCCAAGACGGGCGGATCACGAGGTCAGCAGATCGAGACCATCCTGGCTAACACGGTGAAACCCCATCTCTACTAAAAAAAATACCAAAAAAAACTAGCCGGGCGAGGTGGCGGACGCCTGTAGTCCCAGCTACTCAGGAGGCTGAGGCAGGAGAATGGCGTAAACCCGGGAGGCGGAGCTTGCAGTGAGCTGAGATCCAGCCACTGCACTCCAGCCCGGGCGACAGAGCGAGACTCTGTCTCAAAAAAAAAAAAAAAAAAAATAAATCTTTTTTAAAATAGATAAAAAAAATTAAAATTCCCTAGAATTGTTTTTAAAAAGGAAAAAAAAAAATACCAAAAAAAACTAGCCGGGCGAGGTGGCGGACGCCTGTAGTCCCAGCTACTCAGGAGGCTGAGGCAGGAGAATGGCGTAAACCCGGGAGGCGGAGCTTGCAGTGAGCTGAGATCCAGCCACTGCACTCCAGCCCGGGCGACAGAGCGAGACTCTGTCTCAAAAAAAAAAAAAAAAAAAATTGAAATCCTGCCTGTAATATTAGCACTTTGAAAGGCCGAGGCAGGAGGATCACTTGAGCCCATGAGTTTAAGACCAACCTGGGCAATATAGTGAGACCTTGTCTGTATCAAAAAAAAATTTTTTTTTAAAGGTAGCCAAGCATGGTGGCACATGCCTGCAGTCCTAGCTACTTGGGAGGCTGGGGTGGGAGCATTGCTTGAGCCTGGAAGGTGGAGGCTGCTGTGAGCCAAGATCATGCCATTGCACTCCAACCTGTGCAACAAAGTGAGATACCCTGGCTGTAACTAACTAACTAACCACGTAACTGGAAACATAGAAACATGTTAAGCAGGAGTCATTCTTCCCTTTCCTTCAAAGAACAGCCATCACTGGGCCCCTCTCCCCTTGAAAACTCAGAACTGGCAGAAGCAGCTAACAAGCAACCCAGAGTCCAGGTAAGAAAAGAGACAGAAAGAAAAGCGGTCAGACATCAGGCGGCTGCCTCCCTGAGCCCCCCTGGAACCACGGCCCACATGCCAGCCCATTAATGAAATAATAATGAAAACTACTCACATTCAACAGGAGAGTAGACATCCAGATAGAAGAGGGTCAAATATCCCCAAACAATGCAATGCAAAGGATCTTTGCCATGGCAAACTGTAATCAGACTATTTAAAGTCAATGTGAAGATGCAAACTCTAAAACCACCAAGAGAAAAGGATCTAGTCACCTATAAAGTAAACCCCATCAGATGAAGAGCAGATTTCACAAGCCAGCAAATAGAAAACACGTGCTTAAAAGCATAGGCGGCAGAGAAGAACAAGGCTGGAGACAGGCACAAGGCCAGCATTCCCCTCAAGGTGACAGCCAATCCTGGAAGAGGAGGCTGAGAGACAGAGCAGTGATTTTTTTTTCTTTCTTTCTTTCTTTTTTTGTTTTTTTGTTTTTTTTTTTGAGACAGAGTCTCACTCTGTCACCCAGGCTGGAGTGCAGTGGTGCGATCTCAGCTCACTGCAAGCTCC
>NW_012120299.1:381598-383234 GCF_000951035.1 Colobus angolensis palliatus | reverse complement strand
CAGAGTCTCACTCTGTCACCCAGGCTGGAGTGCAGTGGTGCGATCTCAGCTCACTGCAAGCTCCGCCTCCTGGGTTCAAGCCATTCTCCTGACTCAGCCTCCCGAGTAGCTGGGACTACAGGTGTCCACCACCATGCCTGGCTAATTTTTCATATTTTTAGTAGAGACGGGGTTTCACCGTGTTAGAGTGGTCTCGATCTCCTGACCTTGTGATCCACCTGACTCGGCCTCCCAAAGTACTGGGATTACAGGTGTGAGCCACTGTGCCCAGCTGATTCTTTTTCTTCTTCTTCCTTTCTTTTTTCTTCTCTTTTTTTCTTTTCCTTTCTTTCTTTTTTTTTTTTTGCTGAGACAGGGTCGCTATTACTTTTAATGGCAAAAACCACACTTACTTTTGTACCAACCTAATATATTGCTCAGGCTGGTCTCAAATTCCTGGCCTGAAGTAATCCTCCTGCTTCAGTCTCCTGAGTAGCTGGGACTATAGGCATAAGCCACCACACCTGGTCTAGAGCAATGCTGTTGACCTACTCATGTGGCTGAGAGAGGCAATGCCATAATGCCCCACACGTGGGGTGCAGGTTTCTTACTCTAGGAGTGACAGTCAACCAGAAATAGAGCAGCCCTCAGGAGCACTGGATCCAGCTTGAAATCATCTCAGTCACTCAAACTGCATAAAGGACATCCCAGAATTTCAGACTCCTAGGTCTCAAATTATTTTATTTTTGTTTATTTATTTATTTGAGACAGCATCTCACTCTGTTGCCCAGGTTGGAGTGCAGTCTCAGGATCATGGCTCACTGCAGCATCGATCACCTCGATTCAAGTGAGACTCCCACCTCAGCGTCCCAAACACCTGGGACTACAGGCACACACTACCACGCCTAGCTAATTTTTTATTTTGTGTAGAGATGGGGTTTCACCATGTTGCGCAGGCTGATTTTGAACTCCTAGGCTCAAGCAATCTGCCTGCCTCAGCCTCCCAAAGTGATGACATTACAAGCATGAGCCATTGTGCTGGGGCTGGAAATTATTTTTAAAAATTATTTCTTGCTGGGCACAGTGGTTCACGCCTATAATCCCAGCACTTTGGGAGGCTGAGGCAGGCAGATCATGAGGTCAGGAGTTCGAGACCAGCCTGACCAACATCGTGAAATCCCATCTCTACTAAAAATACAAAAATTAGCCAGGCGTGCTGGCACCTGCCTGTAATCCCAGCTAGTCAGAAGGCTGAGGTATGAGAGTTGAACCCTGGGATGTGGAGGTTGCGGTGAGCCAAGATCATGTCATTGCACTCCAGCCTGTGAACAGAGCGAGACTGCATCTCAAAAAAAAAAATTATTTCTAACAATTTTTATACACACCCTCCATTGCCAAATTAAAAACAACCAAGCAAACAAGGAAATAAGACAGCATGAACAAAGCTCAAGAGAAAGCAGAGACAATTTTTTAAAAGGTCCATAGGATCTCTAGATTATGAAATTGTCAGACCATGAACTTTAAAATAAGTACTTTATATCTATATTCAAGGATATAAAGAAAGAATTAAGAATTTAATCAGAAAACTGGCAACTATAAAAAAATGGACACACTGGGCATGGTGACTCACACCTGTAATCCCAGCACTTTGGGAGGC
>NW_012120299.1:373170-380694 GCF_000951035.1 Colobus angolensis palliatus | reverse complement strand
AATAATAATGAACTGGTATTTATTTATTTATTTATTTGAGACAGAGTCTCACCTGCTGCCCAGGCTGGAGGACAGTGGCATGATCTCAGCTCACTGCAACCTTCACCTCCCAGGTTCAAGCCATTCTCCTGCCTCAGACTCCCAAGTAGCTGGGGTTACAGGTGCCCCACCACCATGTCCGGCTAATTGGGAGATAGTTTGATACAAAATGTACAAATTGAAGTACAAAGAAAAATAGATAGAACATACAGGAAATGGATTAAGAGACATGGGGGATACTTTAACAAGGTGTAAGTCATGTGAAATTGGAGTCTCATAAGGAGAGAAGAGAGAGGATGGGAAAGACGTAATACTTGAAGAGATAAAGCTGAGAATTTTCTAAAAGGGACAAAAAAGAATGAAGTCATAGAATGAAGAACCACCTAAATGATTGTGGGGACTAGCAAGTTTAAAATCTCTATGGCAAACCAGCAGGTTATAAATTCAGGTAAGAGTTGATCTTGAAGTCTGGAACCTAAAATCTGGAGAGCGGTAAGCAGGCCAGAAACTCAGGCAGGATTTATATGTTATAGTGTTAAAGCAGAATTCCTGCTTCTCTGGGAAACCTCAGTTTTACTTAAAGTCAACTGACTGTCAGCGTTAATCACATTGTTTTACTTAAAGTCAACTGACTGTCAATGTTAATCACATCTATGAAATAACCTCCCAGCAAGATATTGACAAGTATTTGACCAAACAATGGGGCATCATAGCTTAGCCAAGTTGGCACATAAATTAACCATCAGGAGTGAATAGAATATCCAAAAAACAAAGTATTAGGGGTAGTATATCTTATATAGCTCTTATAATTATATAAAATATATAATTATAGAATGAAGACATTAAGATAAGTTTTAGAACAAAAATATAAACTTTTATCTTTTTTTTTTTTGAGACCAAGTCTTGCTCTGTCACCCAGACTGTAGTGCAGTGGTGCTATCTTGGCTTACTGCAACATTTGCCTCTTGGGTTCAAGTGATTCTTCTGTGTCAGATGCCCAAGTAACTGGGATTACAGGCACCCGCTACCATGCCCGGCTAATTTTTGTATTTTTAGTAGAGACAGGGTTTCACCATGTTGCCCAGGCTAGTCTCCAACTCCTGACCTCAAGTGATCCACCTGCCTCGGCCTCCCAAAGTGCTGGGATTACTGGTGTGAGCCACCATGCTCAGCCAAAAATCACCTTTTTGACAAGGATCTCCAGTCATTATGCTGGAGATGTCACCATGTTTCTTTTGTATGTCTGCTAGGCATGGTGCTGGGTCCACACTCACGTAGGCCTTAGGAACTCACACGCAGGGGTGCTGGCTGCAGCAGAATCCCAAGAATAAAACCTGATGCTGAAAGAGTAGGAGACGGAAATTTCAGTGAGCCGAGATCGCGCCACTGCACCCCAGCCTGGTGACAGAGACACCATCTCAAAAAACAAACAAAAAAAAACAGCAGAAGAGATTGGACTCTGGGAGGGCCTGCTGGTGAGAGGTGAGCACAGCCGGGAGAGATGGAGGCAGGAGGGCTTCTGGTGGCCCCAGGAGACCCTGTGGCAGTGTGGCCAGGGGCCCCTGCATGAAGGGATCTTGGCCAGGATGACGCTGCAGCAGGCCTCTTCCTAAGGCCCCCAGCCAGTCCAGCCAGGGTCCTAGCGTCCAGTGACCCCTGTTCCGCAGCAGCAGCTGGGGCCAGCCCCAGGCTCTCTTCCACTCCCAGCTTCTGAAAACAGGAAGTGGAGAGAGTTGTTCGATAAAACACTGGGGCAAACCACATCCTCTCTCTTCACCAAGGGAGAGTTTGAGGGAGTGCCGGCAGAGGGAGCATTAGAGCAGAGACCCCTACCCAACCACTGACCCTCACGCACACAGCAGGGTGCGCTATGGAGACCCCCACAGTCACTTGGGGAGACCCAGCAGGTCCAGACTCCACTTAGAGATCTGTGGCAGCAGGTCCCCACTCCCAAAGGCCACGTGCCCACGGGTGGTATCTGGTGCCTGAGACCCCAGTCTCATTTGCATCTTTGCAACTTTGAGTTTAAGTGGGTGCCGCATCTCTGTATGTCCTCCTGAGCAGAGGAGGGGCACAGCCTGGGGTGGCAGCTGGCGTCAATCCCTCAAATCCCCTGGGAGCCACTGGGGAGACCAAGCAGTCACTAGGCTCTACTTGTCCCGGAGCTGCCATTCTCAGCCCTGTGGGAGGAGACAGAAAGCCCTGAAGAGAAACCAAAGGACCAGGTCAGGAGGAGCTGGGGGTGGCATGAGCAATCAGGGCAGGGAAGGATGGACAGATGGGGGAATGGAGGGAGGAAGGAATGACTCAAAAGGTGAATGAATGAACAAAGAGAGAGAATGGCCACGCCTCCCTTGCTTTAGTTTACAAAGCACTGGGATCCTCCCAACAGCCTGCAAGACAGAACTTCTGGGAAGCAGACCAGGTGGCTGGCAGGGAGGGGAGACTTGTCCTGGCTTTTGTGGGCCCAGTGGGAGGCAGGGGGCAGGAAGGGGCATCCTGTATGTGTCCTCTCTGCAGTGGCAGCAGCAGAGGCCTCCCTTGGGCTGGGTTTCCTGGAAGAGGGTCAGGAAACACCCGCCGTGGCCCCTCTCCACCGTGCCCTCATCCAGGACACCAAGTATCACTCACTCAGCTCACGAGACCCAGGCCCTGACTCAGGGAGAGAGGATGTGAGGTGTGGGGCACAACACTCACTAGGACAGAGAGACCCGAGATGTGGCCCGTAGCTGGGAGTTGGGGCAGACTGGCTGTGGCAGCATTGTGTGTACCCCAGCAGGCCAGCAGCCACACAGGGAACCTCTGAAGCCCTTCACCTATTACCCTGGGAGAAGAACCCAGCCTTGGAGAATTGGCCTCACTGAAGGGGCCTGTACTGGCCAGCCTGTACTGACCCCACCTGGGATGTGCAAATGGGTCTCCTGAATCCTGGAGCCAGGTGTGGACTCACACACCACCATTGTACCCAAGTCCCCATCTGCCCAACAAGCACACCCTGCCACCTGTTCTGTGCAGGGGCCCTGAGGCTGCCTCCATGTGCCCAAGCCCTGCAGGTGCTGAAGCCCACACACACACGGCTCCTGCTTCCTGGGCCAGTGCACTTGCACATACACACGCACACACACACTCACCCACAAATACACATACCCACAATCACACACATTCACACACACACACACCCACAAACACACAGTCACACCCTCACACACCCACACACACACCCAAACACAATCACACACATTCACACACCCACATGCCCCGCACTCACTCTCACACATACACACACCCACACACACACATACCCAAACACAATCACACACACCCACACACACACATACACACACACCGAAACACAATCACACACATTCACACACACCCACACTCCCCACACACTCAGTCACACTCACCCTCATACACCCACACACACACCCAAACACAATCACACACATTCACACAGCCCCACACCCCCACAGACTCACACCCACACATACATACACACACATGCAATCTCACACACACACACACACACACACACACACACACACACTCACACACACACAAACACACACACCTTCTCCAGGAAGGGCTGGCTGTCAAAGGCCACCCAGCTTCCTCCCACGTCTTACTCACAGTCCAATATTTGAGCAGACCTTGGAGTCAGCAGCAACAGTAGCGTGGGCAAAGGCCTGGGGGCCGCAGGGGGCTTGGTGGCGAGAGAGGACCACAGACAGCACAATGACAGCCAGCGCCAGCCCCAGCCCCAGCAGGACTAGGCCGACCGTGGCCCCACAGCCCCGGGCCATGGCTCTGTGGCCCAGGAGGAGAGGGGAGGCCGGTGAGCAGACACAGGGACAAATGGGTAGGCAGATGGATGGACAAGAAGATGCACAGATAGACTCAAAGGTAATTGGACAGATGGACAAATAGGTCAGACCACAGATAGACAAGAAGATGGATCGACAGACAGGCCAGATTGCTGGACAGAGAGGACAGTAAGAGAAAGATGATCAGATAGACAACGGGACAGAGATGGGCTTATAGATGGGTGGACAGACAGACAGGTCTGAAAAGCGGGCTGCCAGGTGAATGGGTAAACAGCTGGCAGCTGGCAGCTGTGGTAAGCTGCTGCCCTCCCCAGGTGCACACTACAGAGTGGCCAAACATATGCCTCAACTTCTAGTTTTCAGCTCCTGCTTGTTCCTGGCAGGAGGCCAGGCAGCAAAGCGTCTGAGGGGAGTTTTCCTTGCCTAGAGGAGCCAGCTGCTGTGTTAACTCCCTCACTGCCGGTAGGTCCAAAGGCCCCACCTGCCACTCACCAGAGCCCAGGGTCACACTGTCCCAATGTGCAGGAGAACTTGGTGCCTGCTGCACTGTGGTTGCCAAGTGGGGACAGGGCTCCCAGGGATCTCCACACCATTCCCGGGGTTCCCAGCAGCTCCGGGAAAGCAGAGCTGGAGCTGCTCAACTATCTCCCCTGGATCCAGCAAAGCTGCCCCCTCCCAGAGTGGAGCCCCACTCCCCAGCTCCCATCTCTATCCCCTAACCCTCTCTGCATGGCCCAGCCCAGGCAATATCAAAGTGGAACTGAATAGAGACAGAGGGAGGGGGACAAAAGGTGGTGTCACTGAAAACTTGGGTTCAAGTCCCTATGCTTCTGCAGCCTGGTCTGGGTTCCACAACCCCCCAAGGATGATCAAGGGCTTCTCAGTCCACAGAGAGGACAGGGGGACTTGACAGCATCAAACGCTGGTGACTACAAGACGTCCGTGTGGGGAATGCAGACAGACCATGCCTCTAGCTCTTGGCACCCAGGACCATCCATCCCTGGGACTTGCTGTCCTGGAAATGTAGCATGGGCCTCCAGGGAGGGAGGCTGTGCCGCCTAGGTGCCACGCCCAGCCTGCAGCTCTTCCCCACCCTGGCTACGGATCTGCTTCCCTGAATCCAAATCCGCTATTACTGTGCTGGCAGCACAGCCTCTCTGGGGACACTGGCCTGGCCCTGTTCTCCCCAGGCCTCAGGGTGCCTAACTGGGAGGCAGCCAGGGGAGTGAGGACCCACTGAGGGGCTCTGTTGACCAGGCTTAGCAGGGGTGCAAGTGATGTGGGTTGGAATCCTTCGCACGTGGCCCTCACAGTCCTCCCCACTTCTTTCCCAGCTGAGCACTGCCTACTGCAGATGTCTACACCTGGAGTCTGAGATGCCCAACTGGGCAGCAGAGAAACTGAGGCACAGAGACAGCCTGTGCCCTTACAGGCCACACAGCCTGCCAGGCCCCTATGTCCAGCCAGAGCCCCTGGTCAGCCTGGGCTGGAGTGGTTGTTTAGAGGCAGACTGTTCCCACGGCTGCCTTTTGCAGTCGGGGCCTGTGGACTCCTCCTCCCAACCCCACCTGACTCCCAAGTCTCAGTGACTTTGCTCAACCAGGAGCTGAAGTGCATTCCTGGGTTCAGGCCAGTCCACCCACCCACCCGCTGCAGTCCTGGAAGCCCAGAGGCCAGGGCAGCAGGAACAGTGGAGACAGCAGTGAAGGGGACGTCCCCCCTCCTCTCCCCACCATCCTGGTCAGGCAGAGGCCAGGGTGCAGGGACCGCCTGAGCAAAGGCCCAGGGAAAAGAATGGGTGTCATTCTGGTTTTGGCCCGAGGCACAGCCAGGGAGGTCCCTGAATGTCCTTCCTCAGGAAATGATGGGGGAAGGGACGATGAGAATGAAGGAGAGGATTTAAGTCCCCCACCCCCCGCAAGGTAGTCCTGGGCTGAGCCCCATGGGACCTGAAGAACCAGGGTGAACCTCACCAGTGCTTTGAGTCCAGAAAGCCTCATGGCCAGCTCCCACTTCTCTTGCTGCTGTGCAACCCAGAGCAAGGCCTGACCCTCCAGCCTCAGTCTTCTCCCCTGCAAATGGGGCCACGGCCTTTCCTCTGAGGCCAAAATAAGGATTGAGGACACGTGCAGTGACTCATCCCTGTAATCCTAGCACTTTGGCGGCCAAGCTGGGAGGACTGCTTGAAGTCAGGAGTTTAAGACCAGCCTGGTCAACATAGTGAGACCCCATCTCTATTTGTTCAAATAAAAATTTTTTAAAAAATTAAATAAATAAAATAAGGATTGAGGAGTGACGTGTACACCAGTTGAGCCCACCTCCATCTCACCCCTGGGGAGCCCCAGGGACACAGCCCTCCAGGGCTTAGACCCGCTAGTACTCAACTCCGCAGGCACAAAACCCTGTTTGTCTGTGGGCCCTTTTGTATCACCAGGTTTTTGGGGCTCCTGAAGGAGAGCCCCAACCTGGCCTCACCTGGGCCCTGGCCTCAGTGCCCCTGGTAATATCCAGGTGCTGGGCTGTAATCACCACCCCCCACCAGCCCACCTCTACCAGCCTTTCCCAGATCCCTGCCCCAGGTGTTGGAACTGTGCCCACAGGAGGGAGCAGGCCCCAAGGGAGGCCTGGAGGGGCTGCCAGTGGTGAAGGCTGCTGTGTCTAGCTGTTCCCTTCCAGACCCACTCCCTCTGGGCTGCGTTACCAGCTGGTCCAAGCCCTGATCCCTGGAATCTGGGAACCTCTTCCCATTTGCTGTTCCCTGAAAACCAGGCCTCCCTCTGGAGAGGGTCACAAGCTTGGGTTTCACTCTGGGCTTACACTTGGAGACCCCCCAGGGGCTAGGCTCTGACTAAGATGTTTTCCTCTAGCGTGATGCCCAATCCCCATTCCTCGGAACTCAGCTTCACCTCTCGTGTCATTGGCAGGATGAGTTGGATGCCCATGGGTCTGAGAAGGTGCCCAGGTTCCCAGCATGAGCTGGCCACCCACTGCCTAAGAAAGCACCAGGGGCACGGCACCCCCTGGTGGCTAGTCCTAGGTGTCACTGTGCAGCCCCAATAAGGGAGCACCTGGCCCCAAGTCCAAGGGATCAGGGTGGGAAGGGGCAGGGGTTGGCATGGACCTTCCCCTGGCCCCCAGCCACGCGCCTGGCTCTCCCCATGCTGAAGATGCTGAGGCTAGTTCCAGCGACCGCAGTGTGAAGATCTCTAAATCCCACCTCTCCGTTCCTCCCCAGCCAGATGATTCCATTTCACACAAAATACACTGAGGCCCAGAGAGTGGGGAGCCAGGCCAGGGAGGCCGCCTGGAGCCTGACACAGTGGCCTCATTTATTGTGATGCTCTGCCACTCACAGGGGACCCCAAAGTCCTCTTCCTGGTCCTGGTGAGTATCTTGTCCCTGGATTGCTGGTCAGCTTTGTCCGCCCTGAGCACTCAGTAGCCGGCAGGCTCCCCGCCTTTCCTGGAGTCCGAGGCAGCTGCCCAGCCACCAGGTGTGTGGACGATGGCTTGCACCACAGCGATGAAGGTGGATGCGATCTGGGTGTGATGGTGCCGGGTTTCCAGGGCTGCAGTCACTGCCTAGGGGTGGGAAGAGAGGGGAAGCCTGAGCAGGGCTCCAGATGCCACCTGAACCATGCCTGTGTGGTCACAGGCCTCAG
>NW_012120299.1:370917-372745 GCF_000951035.1 Colobus angolensis palliatus | reverse complement strand
TGGCCTGGGGCATGGGAGTGTGATCAGCATGGCCTGGGGGCTATGCAGGGTGGGCAGGGCCAGGGAGAAAAGGGGTGACACATACCAGTGCAGTGGCCGTGGTGATCTGCGTGCCCCCAGAAGCTCCCACCACCATCCGGACCTGGCCGTCCTGGCCCACCATGATCGTTGGGCACATGGACGAGAGCGGCTGCTTCCCTGTGGCCGACGGGAGAAGGCGGGGATGCCGGTCAGCTGCCTGCCCAGGACACCCGCCCCTCTCCACCCCAGCCCCCCACCCCCGGACCTCCACCCCATACCTGGCTGGATGAAATTGGCAGGTGAAGGGGGCACCCCAAACTGATTGGTGATGCTGGGAGAGCTGAAGTCATCCATTTCATCATTGAACAGGATCCCGCTGACTGGGGAGCGGACCTTGGAGCCAAAGCTACCGCCCAGCCAGGTCAGACGGCGCCTGACCTCGCCCGACCCAGCCTGGTCCCTATCCACCCACTGAGGCTCAAACGTACTCCCTGAGAGGCCCAGGATAAACTACCAAGGTCGGGCCTCAGTTTCCCACCAGGAAAAGAGGTGATGGAGCCACCTTACTGGATAAGCGGGCAGTCCCTGGGCCACATGCCCCTGGCCCTGTCCCACCCAGGCGGCCCAGCAGCCCCTACTAGAGGTTGATGGTGCTGGTGGCGGACACAGCACTGCCGTCCTCTGCAACGACAGACAGATGGGAAGTGCCCCCGTCATCCGGTGTGTAGAACTCGGGCTTGTAGTAGGAGGTCGGGTGAGTGGTATCATCAGAGATCAGGGCCCGGAGCTGGGCAGCGAAGAACTCGGAGGTCATGTTGCGGACCACCTGCCGAGACCCCAGAGCTGGCCTGAGGAGGTGGGGAGGGAGGGTGGGGAGGGGGCACAGGTCTCAGAAGGCCCCTGACTGTGGCTCTGACCACAACCCTCTAGCACCCACAGCCTTCCATGGCTCCTCAGGGCTCAAGGACAGGCCCAGGACCTTGCATGACCAGTCTGATTCCCTCTCTCTGTCACCTTCCAGCAACTCTGAATGTCTGTCTATCTGGCCCTCAGCCTCCAGACCCTTGCCACATTCAATCACTCATTCACTCACACAAAAAATATTTCTAGAGTTTGCACTGCATGCCTGGCACTGGAAAATCAACAGGGAACAGACACTTAGGTCCCTGCCCTCATGCCAAGAAAAACAAATGCACACGGGGAAAGTGCTGAAACCACAAACCAGGTAAGGGGAATCGAGAGGCATGAGGTATGGGTAAAGTGGTCAGGGAGGGCTTCTCGGAGGAGGCAACATGTGAAAAGAGCCTGGAATGTGGCCTTAATGGTCAGTGCAAAAGCCCTGAAGCAGGTGGTATAGGCTGGTAAGCCATAGGCAGAGAGTGAATGGGGTCGGGGGAGAAGAAGATGAAGATACAGGCTGGGGCCCATCCCACAGGACCTCCTAGGTCCCATAATGACTGGCTTTTGCTCTGTGCCACGCAGGCTTTGGGCAGAGGAATGAGCAGGCTGGGGAGTGTTTTCACAGGGTCCCTCTGGCAGCTGTGAGGGTGATAAGGATAAAGCCCAAAGGGGAGGCTGCGGGTATCAACCAGGTGAGAGATGATGGCCTGGGTGGGAGAAAGAGAAGAATTGAGGATGGCGCCAACTAGGGAGGTAAACCCTGCAGAAGGGGCAGGTTTGGGGACGGTCAGGAGCTTGCCTTTGGATGCTTCATCAGCCCTGAAGAGCATGGGTGCATGTAGAAGCATGGGTGCACCGGCAAGGGCGGGCTGAGGGATGAATATGGAGGTATCGACATTGAGAGGCT
>NW_012120299.1:364776-365807 GCF_000951035.1 Colobus angolensis palliatus | reverse complement strand
GCCTCCGAAAGTGCTGGGATTACAGACGTGAGCCACCGCGCCCAGTTCAGAGGTCCTTTTCTAAGGGGAGAATTCCTGCCAGTGTCCCTGCTGCTTGGCCTCTTCTCCTCATGATGAATGGATAGAGGGAGGGAGGGAGGCTCTTAATTCTCCTGGAGTCAGCTCCAGACAGACAGGGTATTGGCATGCTAATTTCCAGCCTCAGTGGTAAAGGTCAACATGCTAATCACCCTCCTCCATGAAACAGTGACAAAAATTACCTGAAGAAAGCCACAGCCAAGCTCCAGGCCCCTGCCCCACAAAGCCCCTTCCCCACGCCTCTCTCAAGGTGACTCTCGTCCCACATAACCCTCCTGGTGAATCAAAGCCCCCTCTCCCTGGGCCTTAGCTCAGCTGCTCCTCTGCCAGGAATCCCTTCCTCTCTCTGCCTAACACAGTTATCTGCAGCCCAGCCACTACCTCCTCCAAGTCCTCCTGGATATTCAGGCTGTATTTTAGTGCTTCCCTAGCCCTGGCTCTTGCCTACACCTGCATTTACCCTACCAGGGACTTGCTCTCCTGGACTGCATGGCCTGTTTTGGTTTTGACATAAGCAGGAGCTGTGGATCCACATGGCCAACCACTGACCTTCCTCCACCAGGAACTTCCTGCAGGCTCAGGCAGGACGGGAGGACCCCAGGGCTCTGGGCCATGGCTCAGGGTTTCCACTGCAGGGTTCCTCACCCAGGCCCCTGAGGTTACTGACTCACCAGCTGCCTGGATGTCCTTCACAATCTGGGCCGTGAGGCTGCCGTTGTAGAAGGCCTGAGCGCCCTCGATGGCCAGCGTCTCGTAGGTGTCAGCCAGCCGCGGCAGGGTCAGTCTCTCCCCCTCCCGAAGCACCTTTCCATCCCGGCAGAACACCTCACTGGGGCAGAGGGGGCTCACGTGAGTCAGCAGGTGGGATGGACTCAGCTAGACCATCCCCTACACCCACCCACACAGGGGAATGGAGCAAAGCAGGGGCAGCACCTGTCACAGGTGGGTGGCCT
>NW_012120299.1:360309-364308 GCF_000951035.1 Colobus angolensis palliatus | reverse complement strand
GAAGCCCTGGCGGGCCAGCTGGATGCTGGGCCGGAAGAGGCGAGCCCAGGGCAGCCGCCCATGCCGCTGGTGCGCCAGCTCAAAGCCTCGGATCTCTCCAGGCACCGCCACCGACAGTCCCCCTGGGGAGAGAGAGCCACAGTTAGTGGCCCTGAGTAGGGGACATCAGAATCTCTCATAGGCAGCATCCCAGGCACATTCCCTGACTCATTTTACAGATGGGTCAATGAGGCTTAGGACGAAAGATATTTTTTCTTTCTTTTTTGAGATGGAGTCTTGCCATCTTTCCCAGCCTGGTCTCAAACTCCTGGACTCGAGTAATTCTCCCACCTCAGCCTCCTGAGCAGCTGAGATTCCAGGAGTGAACCACCACACCCAGAAGAAGGGGATGTTTAAGGTCATATCTGGGCTCAGCAGGCAGGAGTGTACATGGACCAGGGATGTCTGAGGAGGGCACAGGAGGGGAAGCAGTAGCATACAGCTGGGTTTCGCTGTCCCAGGATGAGGTTTCTGTCTGTGCAGGTGCTTGCATGTCTAAAATCCTGTGCCAGGCCAGATCCCCTCCCATCTCACTGACCACAAGCCCTTATCCTGTAACACTCGTGGGCTCCACCAGAATGTGCCAAAGCAAGAGCAGGTCCCGCCCAACCCGCTTGACCTTGAGGTCAAGCACAGGCCACCCTCAAGAATCAGCCAGCCCCAAGAAAGGGCTCCCTTCCACTTTTCAACTGCCCTAGAGGCAAGACCTGAGCCTTAACCTCCATCCTGTCCCCTCTCCCAGCCTCAGTTTCCGCATCCAACTATAAGGGTTTTTTCTTTGTTTTGAGACAGGGTCTCACTCTGTTGCCCCAGCTGGAGTGGAGTGGTGCAGTCATGGCTCACTGCAGCCTTGGCTTTCCAGGCTCAAGCGATCCTCCCACCTCAGCCTCAGAAGTACCTGAGACTATAGACACACCTCACCACATGTGGCTTTTTTTTTTTTGGAGATGGAGTTTCACTCTTGTTGCCCAGGCTGAGTGGAGTGGTGCAGTCATGGCTCACTGCAGCCTTGGCTTTCCAGGCTCAAGCGATCCTCCCACCTCAGCCTCAGAAGTACCTGAGACTATAGACACACCTCACCACATGTGGCTTTTTTTTTTTGGAGATGGAGTTTCACTCTTGTTGCCCAGGCTGGAGTGCAATGGCACAATCTTGGCTCACTCCAACCTCCGCCTCCCGAGTTCAAATAATTCTCCTGCCTCAGCCTCCCAAGTAGCTGGGATTACAGGCATGCACCACTATGCCATGCTAATTTTTGTCATTTTAGTAGAGACAGGTTTCACCAGGTTCGTCAGGCTGGTCCTGAATTCCTAACATCAGGTGATCCATCCCGCTCAGCCTCTCAAAGTTCTGTGATTACAGGTGTGAGCCACCACACCGAGCCTAATTTTTTATTTTTTTATTTTTGTAGAGACAGGGGTCTTGCTATGTTGCCAAGGCTGGTCTCAAACTCCTGGCCTCAAGTGATCCTCCCACCTCAGCCTCCCAACATGCTGGGATTACAGGTGCACCCAGCCTATAAGGGGTTTTGCCTTTCAGTTCTGACTTTCGAGGAGGTCACTGGAAACGGACCCCTGGGCCTGCTTCCCCCATGAGCCTCACTGACCATACGTACACTATAGACACCGACCCTTTGCCCAGAAAGATACAACTGTGGCCTCTGCCCCCAGGTATTTTCCTGCTCTTGCCAGAGATGACGGGGGCCATTTGGCTACTCCCAGGCTTGGTGGCTGTGGCTCTAGAACTGCCTCTCCCTCCCTGAAGCTTGGCACAAGTTTCCAAGAGCCAGTGGTTTCATTTCTTAGAAGCTGCACATACATCCTGGAAGCTCTCACACCCAGCACACGATTCCTTCTCCCTTGCAGTTAGACAGAGCTTCTTTTCTTTTTCTTTTTTTTTTTTTTTTTTTTGAGACGGACTCCTGCTGTGTGTCCCAGACTGGAGTTCAGTGGCGTGATCTCAGCTCACTGCAACCTCCGCCTCCTGGGTTCAAGTGACTCTCCTGCCTCAGCCTCCCAAGTAGCTGGGATTACAGGCACATGCCAGCACGTCGGGCTAATTTTTGTATTTTTAGTAGAGATGTGGTTTCGCCAGGTTGGCAAGGCTGGTTTCAAACTCCTGACCTCAGGTAATCCACCCACCTCAGCTTTCCAAGGTGTTGGGATGACAGGCATGAGCCACCGCACTGCAGGCCCAGTCAAGACAGCAGTTCTAATGTTTGACAGCAGACCAGGGTGACAATGGTTAGCAACAGTATTTTGTATATTTCAAAGTAACTGTAAGAGAAGACTATGGTGCTAGCAAACAGGAATGAAAAATACTCAAGGTGACGGAGACCCCAAATACCCTGCCTTGATCATCATACACTCTATGCATGTAACAAGCACTCACATGTACCCATAAGTATAGAAAATATCATGTATCAGTATCAGAAAAAAATCTTCTCCTGACCTCACTCCAATCAGGCTGTCATGCCACCACACTTGCCAAGCTCTCCAGCGACCCCCACACTGCCAGACCCAGTCCCCCCTCTCAGCTTTACTGGGCTCATCACGTTCCCTGATAGCCACCCCTGCATCCCAGCACCTGGCTCCACCCGAGTGTCCCCTGCCTGCCATCCTAGCTCCTGCTCTGCCCTCTGTCTTTGCTCTCTCTCCTGGTGGTCTGCCTGACATCTGAGCTTCAGCCTCCATTTAAGCTGACAATTCCCAAATTGACCTGCTGGCCTGGACTGCTCCTCTGATTGCCAGACACAAGTATCTACCTGCCTGCTTGAAGAAAGCATCTCAAACTTAAACGTGCCCAAAACCAAGCTCCTGAGTGTCCACTCAGACCTGCTTCCTGAGAACCCTGCCTGTCTCCACTAGGGTCACCCCACCCTTCCAGGTACAGACAAAGGATCTGGGATCCTCGGGGACTCCCTACACCAGCATCACACCCAACCCATCCTCAAATCCACAGGCTCCACTTCCAAGTGTGTCTGTCCAGTGCCAGCCACTTCCCACCACCCTCTCCACGAATTATTGCAGTGACCTCCGGACAGGTCCCCACATGCTCCCTGTCCCTTACACAGCAACCCAAGGGGTCCACAGGTCAGATGCATCCCCCTCCACTCACACACTCCATGGGCCCCCACTTCCTTCAGACAAGAGACAGAGGCTTCCCCATGACCTAAGAGATCCCACACAACCTGGGCCGTTCCCCTCGGGTCACTTGCTGCAGCCTCCCCAGTTCCCCACAGGGCTCTGTCCCTGCCCATCACACCTGAATCACTTGGTCTTCCCCCAGACACCACACAGCTCCCCTGACCCCACCTCTGCCTCTGGGTCTTTGCTCAAATATCCCCTCCCTGACTAGGTCACCCTCCATAGAATCCCAGATTCTGAGGCCCCCTAGGTCTGTTTTTCCACAGCCCATAGCACACCCACACCTGCCTAGTTTCTCCTTCCCAGCTGGAATGTCACAGATTTCATCTGCCATCTTTGTTTTTCACCCCAGCTTCAGGAACAACACCTGATTCTTTAAGAGATGCTCAATACATTCTAGTTAAAGAAATGATTCCAAGTGTCCACAAGGTACCAAGCCTATGATTCCTGCATTATCTTACCCTGAGCAACTTCACGTCTACAGATGCTGAGTTTCTCAATGAGTATTAAAAAAATGAAAGATTGATCGGTGCAGTAGCTCACACCTGTAATTCCAGCACTTTGGAAGGCCGAGGGGGGAGGATCATGAGGTCAGGAGCTCGAGACCAACTTGGGCAACATAGTGAAACCCCCTCTCTACTAAAAATAGAAAAAATTGGCTGGGCATGGTGGCGGGAACCTGTAATCCCAGCTACTTGGGAGGCTGAGGCAGGAGAATCACTTGAAACTGGGAGGCGGAGGTTGCAGTGAGCAGAGATTGTGCCACTGCACTCTAGTCTGGGCAACAGGAGTGAGACTCCATCTCAAAAAAAAA
>NW_012120299.1:358403-359769 GCF_000951035.1 Colobus angolensis palliatus | reverse complement strand
CTCCCACCTCAGCCTCCCAAGTAGCTGGGACCATAGACACACACCACCACACCTGGCTAATTTTTTTTCCATTTTTTGTAGAGACAGAGTCTTGCTACGTTGCCCAGGCTGGTCTCAAACTCCCAGGCTCATGCAGTCCTCCTGACTTGGCCTCCTGAAGTACTAGGATTATAGGCGTGAGCTGTTGAGACCCACCCAATCTTGCAATTTTTATCTCATAATCTATTGTGCCTCCTTTGAGGATGGACAGTGGCTTCCTGAATGGACAGTGGCTTGCCCTCAGGTACCTGGGGAATTTGGGGGCCTCCTCTCCACTGAAGACCAGATTAGAAAAAGAGAGATTCCACCTCACACTCTAGAGCCCCATCCTCACAAATGAACAAATGAGTGAATGGGATGCCTGTTGAAAAGGCAGGGTAGAGACAGCATGGATTCAGTTTTAACTTCACCACCTCCCAGCTGTGTGACTTCAGCTGATTTTCATGACCTCTCTGGGCCTCAGCATCCGCACCCTGTAAAATGGGAACCCACATAGTATCCCCTACCCCAAAGGAGCAGGGAGGGGTGTGAGGGACTCATGGATGAAAAGCACAGAGCACAGCGTGGGCCCCAGTGAGCCCTGGTCCATAAGATCTGCTAGTGTAATAATTATTCTCTCCGTGTGCTGCACAGGGTGGCCCCAGAGGCCTTAGCAGAAATAACAGAAGCCCCCAGCCTTTACCCTGGTGATGATGGTCCTGACCACTCATTGTAGGAGGGTGCTATGGGGCCAGGAAGGGATGGGGGTGCTAGCACTGCCCCTGGACCCTGATGGGGCCAGGCTCCTGTGGGCAAGGCCCCTTCCCAGTGGCCCAGCTGGCTCTGCACCCACACCCCAAGCTTGCAGGACAGCTTACCATTCTGGGACTGCTCCGAGCTGTTGAACATGCTGGCGAAGGCCAGCCTGGGGGCCACCTCGCGGGCGTTGATGACCTCAGCTTTTCCTAGAAGGAGAAGCAGGTAGGCAGGCAGACCCATGCCGTGTCAGCCCGGGGACCACCCAGCTGTACCTTGGTCCAACCCACACCCCCTGCCCCTCTCACTCGCCTCTCCCAAGTCACTCACGTGTGGTGCTGTTGTAGATGGTGAGGAACAGGCCGCCCCCGATGCCCATGCTGTGGGCATTCATGAGCCCCACACACAGCAGGGCTGCAATGGCTGCATCCACCGCAGAGCCACCATCCCGCAGTGCATCCCTGCCATGTGGCACATAAAGACGTGAGAACCTGCAGGCTTCCATCCTGGCCCTGCGTACACACCCTGCTGCCCACCTGCCTAACGGAGGATGGAAGAGAAGCTCATTCGAGTTTTGGCGTTTTTGTTTTTA
>NW_012120299.1:339247-353337 GCF_000951035.1 Colobus angolensis palliatus | reverse complement strand
TGAGACAAAGTCTCTCTTTGTTGCTCAGGCTGGAGTGCAGTGGTGTGATCTCAGATCACTGCAGCCTAATCTCCTGAGCTCAATTGACCCTCCCACCTCAGTCAGCCTCCCAAGTAGCTGGGATTATAGGCACATGCCACCACGCCCAGCCAATTTTGTTTCTTTGTGTGTTTTGTAAAGATCGGATTTTGCCCTGTTGCCCAGGCTGGTCAAGAACTCCTGGGTTCAAGTAATCCACCGACCTTGGCCTCCCAAAGTGCTGGTATTACAGGTGTGAGCCACTGTGCCTGGCCTTTGTTTTATAAGACAGTCTCACTTTGTCACCCAGGATGAAGTGCAGTGGCATGGTCATGGCTCAATGCAGCCTTGACCTCCTGGGCTCAAGTAATCCTCCCACTTCAGTCTCCTGAGTAGCTGGAACTACAGGTAAGAACCACCATGCCTGGTAATTTTTTGTCTTTTTGTAGAGATAGGGTCTTTCTATGTTGCCCAGGCTGGTCTTGAACTCATGGTCTAAAGCAATCCTATCGCCTCAACCTCCCAAAGTGCTGGGATTACAGTTTCCTCTTTCTTTTTCATTTTTTTTTTCTAAGATGGAGTTTCACTCAGTCACCCAGGCTGGAGTGCAGTGGCGTGATCTTAGCTCACTGCAACCTCCGCCTCCTGGGTTCAAGCAATTCTCCTGCCTCAGCCTCCTGAGTAGCTGGGATTACAGGTGCATTCCACCACGCCCAGCTAACTTTTTTGTATTTTTAATAGGGACGGAGTTTCACCATGTTGGCCAGGCTGGTCTTGAACTCCTGACCTTGGGTGGTCTGCCCACCTCAGCCTCCCAAAGTGCTGGGATTACAGGTGTGAACCACCTCGCCCAGATAGTTTCCTCTTTTTCAAGCAAACAAATGTACATGACTTTTATAATTGGGACAAAAAAAGAAATTGCTATATTTTATTAATAACTTTTTTTTTGTTTTTGTTTTTGTTTTTTCCGACTAGAGATGGTGGCTTACACCTATAATCTCAGCACATTGGGAGGCCAAGGTGGAGGATCACTTGAGGCCAGGAGTTCAAGACCAGCCTGGGCAATATAGTGAGACCTCATCTCTCCAAAACAGTCTTTTTTAATTAGTCAAGTATGATGCACGCCTGTAGTTCTAGTGACTCAGGAGGCTGAGGTGGAAAGGTGGCTTAAGCCCAAGAGTTCAAGGCTGCAGTGAGCTATGATCATGCCACTGCACTCCAGCCTGGGCGACAGAACAAGACCCTGTCTCAAAAAATCAAAAACATAAGATTTGTTCTGTTTAAGTCTTTAGGAGGGAACTGATCTTTGTATATAACATGAGATAGGATTCTAAAATAGAATAAAACAGTAGAGGCCAGGCACCATGGCTCACAGCTATAATCCCAGTACTTTAGGAATCTGAGGCAGGGGGATCACTTAAACCCAAGAGTTTGAACTGCAGTGGGCGATGATCACTCCCCTACACTCCAGCCTGGGTGACAGAGTAAGACTCCACCTTAAAAAAAAAATAAGCCAGGCGTGGTGGCTCACACCTGTAATCCCAACACTTTGGGAGGCCCAAGTGGGTGGATCACTTGAGGTCAGGAGTTCGAGACCAGCCTGACCAAAATGGTGAAATCCCGTCTCTACTAAAAACACCATAATTAGGCCGGGTGTGGTGGCTCATGCCTGTAATCCCAGCACTTTGAGAGGCAGAGGCAGGTGGATCATGAGTTCAGGAGTTCAAGACCAGCCTGGCCAACATAGTGAAATCCTGTCTCTACTAAAAATACAAAAATTAGCCGGGCATGGTAGAACAAGCCTGTAGTCCCAGCTACTGTGGAGGCTGAGGCAGGAGAATCACTTGAACCCGGGAGGTGGAGGTTGCAGTAAGCCGAGATTGCACCACTGCCCTCCAGCCTGGGTGACAGAGTGAGACTCTGTCTCGGAAAAAGAAACACACACACACACACAAATTAGCTAGGTGTGGTGGCACATGCCTGTAATCCCAGCTACTTGGGAGGCTTAGGCATGAGAATCACTTGAACTTGGGAGGCAGAGGTTGCAGTTAACTGAGATTACACCACTGCACTCCAGCCTGGTGACAGACCGGGACTCCGTCTCAATAAATAAATAAATAGAAATAAGTAAAAATAACAACCAAACAATAAAACAGTGGAGTTTATTCCAAAGAGAAAGAGACTCTTAGAACTGAGAAAAGGGGCCCTGTTTGGCTCTAGGACACCCAAACCCTGCTTTCAGAGTCACCGTCCCCTTACCAGAGGCTACTGAGAGAGTCCAAACAAAGCTTACATGTGGGGAAACTGAGTCTCAGAGGGGTGAAGGTATTGCTCAGTTCCACTTGCCCAGTTTTCATGGTCCATGCCCCCATGCCCTGCCCCACTTACCTCCCAATTTCCGAGCACTGCTTGGCATCTGCAGCCACGGCAGCCCTAGTGTACACATGGTTGTCAGGTTCCTTGGAGGCCGAGGGCAGCCAGAGACAGAGGCCAACAATGACCAGCACCAGGACCACGGCCAGCAGGCCCAGCACCACTAACCTCTTCATGGCTCTGCTGCACCCACAGGGTAAGGAGCAGGGTCAGGTCCAGCCTCAGATATTCCCTGGTCCCTCCCCAACAGGGCACAGTCGAAAGTCAGGCCTCATAAACACAAGCCCTGTGTCTCCTTCCCACTTCCCAGAACTCGTGCAGGCTGTCCGGCCCCTAGACCTTTGCCCAGGCCATGCACTCTGTCAGAAGCTCTGGGCCTCATCTCTGCCCTCCCAAATCCTCCCTGCTTATCTTCAGAGTCCATCCTGGTAAGAACCCCATCTCCAGCAGGGGCCCTTCCTGGGAGCCCCCATATTTCCACACCCCTCTTTCTGCAGGGCCTTGTCTACCTTCTCACAGTGGCTGAGCCTCCACTGCTTAGGGAGAAGCTCTGGTAGGGATGGGCCTGGCCTGGTTTCTCTTGTGTCCCCCACCTCAGCCCAGAGTCTGGCACTGTCCAGGAGTCCCCTGAGGACCCTCCACCCCACCTGGAGCGTGGGGTTTAGCTTCCATAGTGCCCACAATCAGAGCACCCCACAGATTCACTGCCATGGAGCCAGGACTTACTGTCCAGCAGCAGACGGGGGCACCAAGCCTTGCCTCGGGTGTTGGCCACAAAAGATGGGAGGATTTGATGGAAACAGCTGAGGAAATAACCAGGGTCTCCCTCACACTCTGCAGGAGCATGTAGCCACAGAATCTTCTTCAGAGACTCTCTGGTCAGGCAGCCTTCTCATTCTCCTAAAGGTCAAGAAGGTTACCTGAAGCGCGCGTAGCCCAGTCCTTTCTGGGGGACTCCGTGTGACCTCCTTCTGCCTCTAGCTGATTTCTCTGGTCTCCAGTTGAACTCTGGAGGCAAAGAGGCTGTCAGTAACACATTTGTTTCCATGAATTCTCTCAGCATATCTCCCAGGCATAGCTTAAAGAGGGTTTTGCACAGAGCAGGGCACGGAGGAGACAGGGCATTCCTGTGCAAGCCCAGGATGTGCATATGGTAAGCATACCAAAGGGGACTCATGGAGCATAGCTAGCCTGCCCTGCTCTGAGGCTGGACTTGCCACTCAGGCAAATCAGTGGGGCCTCAGGCAAATTAATGAACTGTCCAGTCTGGATGACGGCAGCACCTCACTTGCCTTGCTGCTGAGAGTGTTGTGAATAGAGTAGGTTAGACTGTGGGAAGGGCTTGGTGAATGGTGGCTGTGATTATTATCATGGCTGCATTGGGGGCACCCCCAGGAGGCCTGAGTGGCACCGGTCTCTTGCTCACTGTATGTCCCCTGTGGACTCCCTTCCGGGCTGTGCAGTCAGGTGCAGCAGTGACCCTTGGGAAGTCTCATGGCTATGGCAGTAGGTGACAGGTATGACCCCAACAGCGAAGAGGGATGTGGTGACAGAGGTAGGGGGTTCCCCCTCCCACACTCAGTTTCCCACAAAGTGCAGTGTCTGCCAGCAAGCCCCTCCAATGAGCCCCAAGCTGGGTTCCCCTCCACTCCACCCTGTCCCAGGGCAGAGCATCTGACCTCAGAGCCAGACACACTGTCCCAGAGGTGGTCTAGGAATGGAGCCCCTGTGCCCTCCCCACATATAAGGAACATCCAAATGCCATCATGGAAGGGTGGCCACCTCCCCAGGCTTGGCAGGCCCGGGGCCAATAGTGTGAAACATTTGACCGCCTCCCAGCCCTGAATGCAGACACCAAGAGCAGAGGGGACTGGGAGTAGTCATGCAGCAGCACAGCACCCCACATCCCCAGCAAAACCCGAAGCAGCCCCTCATCCCCACCGTGACCACCACAGCTTAAATCCAGGTGCCACTTGTTTCTGACCTGAACTCCCTCAGAGCCCCTGCCTGCACTCCCTCCAACATCACCTGCCCGTCAGTCTTTCAGAAAGCAGCTAGAGGGCTCTGTCTGTCCAGCTACAGAACAGGTCCTGCCTCCTCCCTGCCCCATGGGACAGCTCACACCCTTCACCAGGCCTGACAGCCCTCTTGCCACTCCAACACCCTGGGTTCCAGCAGGGAGTCTGAGACAGGGTTAAGGGTTCCTGATAGAAACACTGATTCCTGGAGGTCCAAGGAGACTCAGGAGCTGGACCAGCAAAGTGCAGCATCCATTATGGACACAGGACATTCCCATCACATGGCCGGATGCAAGGGCTCATGCCTATAATCCCAGCACTTTGGGAGGCAGAAGCAAGTGGATCACCTGAGGTGAAGAGTTTGAGACCAGCCTGGCTAACATGGTGAAACCCCCGTCTCCACTAAAAACACAAAAAATGAGCTGGGTATGGTGGCAGGTGCCTGTAATACCAGCTATTTGGGAGCTGAGGCAGGAGAATTGCTTGAACCCGGGGGGCGGAAGTTGCAGTGAGGCAAGATTGCACCACTGCACTCCAGCCTGGGCAACAACAGTGAAACTCCATCTCAAAAAAAAAAGCAAAAAACAAAACAAAACAAACGGACATTTCCACCACATGTAATGGGGTAGGGGCCTGGCCTGGTCGGTGCCCCATCCTAGCATGACAACCCCCTGCACCAAGGAAGCTACCCAGTCCCGTCCACTGGGCCAGGTCATGCTGAGTGCCCTGGAAGGCACGGCCTCATCTCTCCCAGGCTCGGGGTCATGAGTTGAGCCCCCCCATCAGGGTCCCGGGGTGGCCCAACCATGACCCAGCCTCCCCTGTCTGTTAATCTGTCTACCCAAAGGCCCAAGTAGGCTCCTGGAGGAGCAGGGGACACCCAGCCAGGTTCAGACAGCCAGGAAGCATGGGGAGGGGAGTAGGCAGTGCTGGGCCCTGTCACTTCCTCCCAGGGCAGGTTAGCAAGGGAGGTTGGGCCCAGCCTCCCACAGGCAGATGTCCCCAGCTCAGAGGAAGACACCCTGCTGAGGCCCTGGGCTTCCATTTCCCATCCCTCCACCCTCAAGACTCACTGAAAGAATGTCCAAGCCCAGAGGGCTGGCTGTCACCCAAACAGTGTGAGAGCTGCACACCCTAGGGGAAACTGAGGCTAGAAAGTAGGTCAGTTGCCATGGTTGGCCACAAACCCAGATCCCCTTCCTTGTGACCCTGATGGGCTTACCTGAGGCTTGGGGACAGTGGGGACGCAGGAGAGCACCTCTTCCTCAGAAGACAGTTCTGGGCTGCACCCGCTGGGGAGGAAGAAACAGACTTGTCTGCCTGGGAAAGTCCCAGCCACAGAACTGACTGGGCCCCCCCCCAACTCTCCAGAGTGGCTCAGAGCCACGCCTGCGGCCCCCTGCAGTGCTCCTCAGGGAGCCTCTGAATTGGGACTGGGATCTGGGGGTGGCCACCTCCGAGGAGGAGCAGAGGCAGGGAAGGAGCAGGAGCAGCCGGAGGACCCATGAGCTTACCTAGTACAAGAGACCAGCCGGGGGTGCCCATCAGCCCCAGCAGACAGTGGGAGGCATCTGCACAGGGTGCAGGACAGGCAGGCCTCTCACAGAGGTCCAGCCTGGCTGGGAGGATGGGGAAGCTGACGTCACAGCAGCAAGGAGGCGCACAGTGACTTGGCACGGTGACTCGGCCTGTCACCATGTGACTAAAGTTCACGCAGCCCTGGGAGGGCCCTGGGTGCCAGGAGCTGTGACCCAGGGAAAGGGTTTCCTTCCAGACTCAGTTCCCTCCAAAGGGCGCTGTCTGCCCACGAGCCCCTCCAGCCAGCCCCAGGCTGGGTCCCCCTCTGGCTCTCCCTGTCCCTATTCAGAACATCTGAACTCACAGCCAGTGTCCCAGAGATGGCTCTGGAGGCAGTGGAGTAGTGGTGCCCCTGGCACCAGACCAGAACCCAGCCTAAGAGGCCTCACCATACCCTGATGTCAATGCTAAAGGTGTGTTCCGGGAACATGGCCTGGGGCCCTGAGTGCAGACCGGTTCTGCTGCCCATCCAGAAACATTAGCACTCCAGGCCCAAGGAACCACCTGAACAGCCCAGAAAGGCAGGGCCGAGAGAGGGCCTGAGCTGGCCCAAGCTCACACAGCCCAGCAGCACAGGCTTGGCCACTTGGTAACTGCCCCAAGTTATTGCATGTCCCTGACCAGCCCACCAAGAACTCTGAGCCAGGAACAGCTGTGGGCTCAGCCCAGGGGACATTGGACACTGCTGCCCATTCCCCTGTGGCCCTCATCTGCCAAGGATATGGGCCAGAGGCTCCACGAGTCATGGCTTCCTTCCCTGCTCCTGGGCCTGCTGTGCCTACAGTGCCGGAGAGCCCCTGCAGCCTCCACCTGAGGTCTATTCTGTGCCCATAACACCTACCCCACAATCATCCTTCCAGGCTGCCCCAGCTGACAGAAAGGGACACGAAGGCTGACCCAATATTGCTGCCTGCCTGGGTCACATAGGCCTGTCCTGTCACCCACTGTTCTCAAATGGGCTCTGGACAGAACCCACCAGACACACAACTGAGAGATCCTCAATAGCCCTAGGGTGGAGGTGCCATGACCAAACCCTTTCCCTGGCTGTTCCTCCCCCTGAAGATCAGGGTGACTGGGAAGATGACAGGGCGGGAACCAAGGCCCCATGACCTGTCCCTGAAGGCTAGACAGCAGACAGGAACCTCAGGGGATTTGGCCCTGCTAAGTGGCTGCATTCCACGGCAGTCAGCTGGGAGGGGTCTAAAGTGGAGAGTCACAGGGCTCTGTCCCCTGCCCTGGCCGGCTCAGCAGTTTCCTCTCTGCCTGAGAGCATATGAGACATGCAGCATTCACAGCAGCAGGTGGGCAGGAAGAATGTCTGAGTGGGCAAACGATGGCCCAGACCCCCGCAGCTGACCCCAAAAGGAAAACCCTGGGCTGGGGAAAGTAGGGAGACAGAGAGCTGCCTGTGATAGGGCACAGCTGAAGCCTGGCAGCAGGTGAGGGTTCCAAAGTGGGGAGACAGGAAGGGAGGCACTTTATCAAAGGTCATGTCAGCAGAGGTAAGGCCTACAGAATGAAGGAGGCTTTTCCTCACATGCTGAGTGTGTCCCATTCTGTCCCAGTCAGCCTTCTACCCCTTGAATGCAGACAGGGCACCTCCAGGAAAGTGGGTCTGGGGAAGCCATGTCACCTGAGGAAAGACTGCAGGGGTTGGCCTAGAAGTCTTCTCCAGACCCCACAGCTCTTGTCCTGGGCACATAAGGTAGTGAGTTTCCTGTCCCCAGAAATGTGCAAGCCTCACTCACCCAGAGACACTGACTCTGGTGTCAGTACCACACACTTCCAACACACGTGCAAGCACGTGCACACACACACAACTGAGCCTAATCTAGGCTGAGCTGAGCAGCTTCCCAGGATGCAGCAGAGAGAGGAGTATGAGGAAGAGGTAGACATGGCAGCCAGTCTCCAACCCAGCTTGATGGCTTTGTCACCACAACCCCGGAGCCACAAGGGTGAAACTGGAGCACAGCCGCAACCCCATTCACAGCAGGAAACTGAAGCTTACACAAAAGGGATTTACCGAGGTCAGCGGGCCCCAGGAGGTCTCAGACCTGCAGGTAAGCCCAGGACCCACCCACGCCTTACGCTGACAGCCCTGAACATGGAGTCACTACCCCTGGGTATGAAAACGCACAGATCTCTGGGGCTTCCCCAGGCCTGTCTACACCCCTGGACCGGACGCTTACCACCCAGACCTGGAGTTGGAATCCGTCTCTCACAGGTTCCACCCTTGCGGCACAGAGTTGACAATTAGAAAAAACACCCCTTCAGTAAGATTTAATAACCACTACCTGCTGGAAACCTGTTGAAAGAACTGTATGTATCCCTATATAGAGAGCTGAGAGGTGGCAGGGGCCCCTGGAGTTGGGCAATGACCCCTCGCACAACCGGCCCTGTCCCACCCCAATCCACAGCCACAGACAGAGCCCAGGAGTGGGACAAGCACAGCCCAAGGACACAGGGTCCCCCAACCCCATCACAGCTCTGGCTCTACTCCAGAGCTGACCCCCACCCCCACCCCCACTCAGGGCTGCCAAGTCCTCCCGGGCCTCAGTTTCTCCATGCTGCACTCTTCCCTCTTAATTCCAAGAAGCCACAGCTGTCTCAAGGGTGTCTTCGCGTAAGTCAGGTGACTCCCCCCAGCCCTCCTTCACCCACCTGCACACCTCACTCAAACCCACTCATCAGTCAAGAAACGGAGGCCCCCCCAGCCCAGACCCAGTCGGATAAAGAACCCAGGGCTCTGCCCACCTGTGGGATCCTTCTGCAGGGTGCGCCCACACGAGTCTCACCCCCTTCACCCTGAAGTGCAACTCACTCCCACCGCACAGGCGCATAAACTGAGGCGCGGAGAGGAAGAGGAGCTCCTCTAGAGCACAGCAAGCATATGGCAGAGCTGAGAATGGAACTCAGGCCTCCAGACACTCCCGGGAGTCCCCTGGCCTGAGCTTCCCCACCTATGATGTTCACCAGTTCAGAGAGGGTGAGTGGCGCCTCTGGGTCACACAGCACTGGGGCACAGCCAGCTGCCCTCACTTCCTGGCTCACCCGACTCCTGGTGCAGTCATCCAGCAAACCAACATAAGATTCCCTGCTGTGGCCCAGCTCCTCCTTCCCTCCCCTAGTGGCCGGGGGTGGGTGGGGCGGGGTGGGGGGGAGGGAAGGCTTTAAAGGCACAGGAACTGCTCCAGGTGGGACATGGGCTGGCTCCTGGTCCCATCCCTGGGGCTGTGTGATCTGGGATGGCTGCAGGTCTGAGTCCGGTGGGGTCTCAAACCCTGAATGAGAGACCTGAGCTCTGAAGGCCTTGGTGGAGCTGAATGTGGCCGGGTTTCAGCAGGAGGCAGATTAGCCCAAAGGTTCCCTGGGAGATGGGGCCACAGAGCTGGGATGCAGCCAGACGCCCATGCCAGAAGGGGCTGGAGATGTAAGCATCTGAGGCCCCACAAGGTCTGAGGAGCCTAGATCACCTCTACAACCCTGGGGCAGGGATGCCTCTCCTAACAGGCCCTCTCCCCAACTTACAGGGCTACAGGCGGGAGGTCTAGGGGATGTCACTCCAAGCACCCTGGTCACCTGGGCTGAAGGGAGTCACACAATCCAGGAGGGTCCTTCCTCAACCCCCAATTTCAGGGGTCTGAGCAGACAGGCTGACAGAGGACCCCAGACAGTTGAAGCAGGGGGATGAGGCCCATTTGTCCATCATGCCCTCACCTGCTCTGCACTATTCAACGAGATGAGATGGGGTGGGTGCCCCCACAGGGCTGGCAGGCCCAAGCCTCTCAGCCCTCAGATCGAGGTCCACACATGATCTTCAGCCTGCCAGAATTGTCACTCTTAGCAAGGCACATGCTTAAATTCCTTCTTTCATTCTATCATTCATTCTCCCATCAAATCTTGGCCCCTCCAGATTCTTCTCTCCAGGTCTCATGCCCCGACCTGGCTGGGCATGAGACAGTACGGTCACCCCAGGGGGAAGAGCCCTAGGAGAGGGGCAGACACCAACCAGAATAGGGGCCTTGGGAATCCAGCCCAAGCTGGGATTGGATTTGGGGAGGACCTGCCAGGCAGAAGGAACCACCTGACCCTGAAGGCCAGGAAGTAGAGCCCTTTCCAGGAAGTGAGGGCTGCAGGGGATCTCTTGACCACCCTAGGCCCTTCCTGAGTCCCGAGGTGTCAAGGCTGGAAAAGGAGGTGGCCGAGCTAAGACCTTCAAGGCCAGGGCAGTCTGGACTTTGAGATCCCTGGGAGGCTGGTGAATGTGTCACCGGGCCCAGTAACCCATTAACCCTGGCTCACTCATTAAGACCCTGGTGGGTGTCCATTAGCTCCTTGACCAGTTCCAGGAGCTGGGCAAAGGGCAGGGGTCATGGGAAGAAGGGAGTGCTGATTGGGGTGCTAGATGGAGGCTGGCTGAGCTGGCTCTCTGTGTCCTTGTTCTTTGAGGAGTGTTCCAGGGCCAAGCTGGCCTCCAGCCAGGGACAGCTGCCAACACAGTCCGGGGTGGGTGCCGCCCCACCATCCTAGTGACTTTCATCTCCTTATCACCCCTGTGTGCTGGCACCAGCAGCCCACACTGCCTCGGGGGCCTCAGCCTGACAGGAGGCGCAAGGGGCCAGTCCAGTGCCTGGCTCAGCATCCAGCCACACGGCCCTTCTGAGAAGTGAGCCCACCGTGGCCTCCACAGCCCTGTCTGTTTCAACAGGATGGGATCTGCCCCATCTCTGTATCTGGGAAAACAAGCTCCTGGCATAGGAACTTGCAGCCTGAGAGGAGAAGGGACCTGCCCAAAGCCACTTGGCAAGACAGTGACCCATGACACCAGGAAGTCTGTGCAAACCACTTCCTGCAACTGGCGTCTCATTGCAGGTCCACCCCACTGTCAGGTCCAGGAAACTGACCACACTGAGTACCAGGAATCACCCAGAAAGCCTTGTGCCCTGAGTGGGCCATGGTGAGGGTTATGGCGGGGCAGGGTAGGAGGGCGCATGGTGGGGTGACATGCCGAACTGCAGTCATGAAGCTCACATTGAGCGAGCAATGCTGATGGGTCCAGATGCAAGCTATGCCTGGCCCATACTCCAGAACCACTGGAACAACATCTGAGGGACCCCTGGGAGCCAGAAATCCAGTATTATCCAGGATATTTTGTGTTTCCTGGTGTCCTGCACCAAGGAGACACTTGGTAAACTGGCTAAATGAAACTGACTTTAAATCCAAGCATCATAGCATTTGACTCAATATTAGGATCACAGAATCTCAAGTGTTTGATCTCTGATCTTCCAGCATCCCAGAAAGGTTGGCTTACATACCTTCCCCAATGGGGAGCTCACTACCTTCAAAGACAGCAGGACTATAGTTGGTTGGCAAGTTCTTCCAAACATTAAGCCCCAATTTGCCTCTTTGTAACACCTGCTGCAGGTGGGCCTGACCTCAGATCCTGCCCACTGTCTAAGGCCACAGAGCAGAGAAGCAGGGGCCACCCCAGATCCTGTACCTGGCCACAGCCTCTCTGAGCCACAAACACCACATTGAAGGGATGGAAGGAAGACTTCAGCTCAATGAAAGGGCGGATGCCACTCAGTTGTGATGGAGGGAGGTCAGCACAGGCCAACTGTGGGCATAGACAGAGCTCCTGTGCCCCCAGAGCCTGGCCAACACCCCCAGTGCCATTTGCAGCATTTGCTATTCCAGCACCCACCTTTGATGTGAGGGCACAGGCTGCAGCACGGCCAAGTGTGTGGGCCCTTCAGAATTGTCAGCTTGTGAATGCCTGGGAGCACCCAGCAGCAGGGCTGGCCCAGCACTTGGTGGACCAAGTCCAACTCCCCAAACTCAGAGGCAGGATGGCAGAGGCATGGGCCCTAGAGTCCCTGGGTTCAAACTCAACCCCAGCCACTGAAAGTGTGGGTATCACAGCAGCCTTTCCCTTCCTGGCCTCAGTCTCCTACCTGAAAAGGAGGGATAACTAGAACAGTTGCTGGGTGGATTCCCTGAGATGGCCACGCGCAGACTGTAGGAGGCACCTGCTACTTTTGAGGCCTCACAGGGTCTGGCCAGGCTCCAACACTGGGCCTGTAGGAGCTTCTGTCCTTTCCTGATGAGCAGCTCAGAGCAGGACAGAGCAGAGCTGTCCTCGCTGCCCAAGGCACCCTCCACAGGTAGTATTTATCACATCACCTGCTAATTATCTGCGGTGTCTCAAAGCTCCAAGGAGGGGTTAGGGGTGGAGGAAGACTGTCCATACCCCAGTCCCGACACCAAGCCATGGCCTGATCTCCAAAACAGCCAACCCACTCCTGTCTCAAAGCTCCCTGGTGACGCCCAACCCTACCTGTTCACACACAGCCCCCCGTGACTTCACTGATGCCAAAACTGCCCAGCACTTTCCATGCACGCCATGCTCCCACCTGGACTTTTGGGGACCTTCTCCACCTCTTAGCAGCACCTTCCCGACTTCCTTTGCTTCTTGGATGCTGGGCTCAGGAATGCTCTCACTGACGAGTCTGCACCCCTGCTGGCTAATGTTTCAGACATGCCAGGTGGACGTGCCCAAGTCTGAGCTAAGCGGCTACTTCCTCAGACCTCCAACAGCCACAGCAGCCAGAGTCTAGCCCGGGGCAGCCGCCCCTGCATCTTCACTGGTCCTGTCCAGTTGCTCCTGCCTCTACACCTCACTCCCAGCCTCACCTGACCCCCAGTCCCCAAGGGCCAATCCTCTCACCTGGAGACTCCCAATCACAGGCCCCAGCCCCTCTGCTGTTTCCCTATTGCAGTCCAGGCGCTCAGCATGTAAATCTGAGCACACCCCTCCCCTACTGGGAAGAAAACACTCTAGAGGCCCCCCTTGTCCTACCTTGCTGGCGCCCGTCCTTTCCTCTTTTTTTTTTTCCTGGAGGGGTGTGCCTGGATATGAACTATCCTTTCCTCTTGCTCCTTCCTGATCTTTGGGACTTTGCACTGGCTCCATTGTCATGGCCTGAGGCATTCTTCAGACACCAATCACAATGCCACCTCCTCCTGAAGCCCTCTGGCACTGCACCTCACTCTGCAGGCCAGCTGCTACTGCTACCTCCTTCACAGTATCCACAGTGCCCAGCAATCTTCACTGAATGGATGGATGCCAGCTGTCAGGTGGCTGTTTTTACTAAAATGCATCTTCTAGGACTTTACACTGAATCTACCTAGCCACCTGACAGCTGGCATCTCTAATCTTGTAATCTCAGCACTATGGGAGGACGAGGTGTGTGGATCACTTGAGACCAGGAGATCAAGACCAGCCTGGGCAACATAGTGAGACCCTGTCCTTAATTTTTTAATTAATTCATTTTTAAAAAGGCCCAAGAGGACAGGGTTTGGGGAACTTCATGTGGAGGCTGACAGGAAGGTGAATAAGAACTCATCCACGGCCAGGTGCGGTGGCTCATGCCTATAATTAGAGCACTTTGGGAGGGCGAGATGGGTGGATGGCTTGAGCCCAGGAGTTGACCACCAGCCTGAGCAATATAGACAGACCCCATCTCTTCAAAACTAAAAAAAACAAATTAGCTGGGCATGGTGGCACATGCCTGTGGTCCCAGCTACTTGGGAGGCTGAGGGGGCTGGATCACTTGAGCACGGGAGGCAGAGGTTGCAGTGAGCCAAGTTAGTGCCACTGTACTCCAGCCTGGGCAACAATAAAAAACCCCAACTCATCCACGTGTCCAACTCCACCAGGACAGAAACTTCTGTACTTGGGAGTCTTCCAGTCCTCACCCTATGTATCTCTTCATCTGACTGTCTATTTGTAGCCTTTATCTTTTTTTTTTTTTTGAGACAGAGTCTCTCTATTGCCCAGGTTGGAGTGCAGAGGCGTGATCTCAGCTCACTGCAACCTCTGCCTCTCGGGTTTAGCTGATGATTATCCTGCCTCAGCATCCCAAGTAGCTGGGATTACAGGCTTCTGCCACCACACCCAGCTAATTTTGTATTTTTAGTAGAGACAAGATTTCACCATGTTGGCCAGACTGGTCTCCAGCTCCTGACCTCAAGTGATCCACCTGCCTCGACCTCCCAAAGTGCTGGGATTACAGGCGTGAGCCACCATGCCCGGCCTATTTG
>NW_012120299.1:338419-338742 GCF_000951035.1 Colobus angolensis palliatus | reverse complement strand
CTGACCTCAAGTGATCCACCTGCCTCGACCTCCCAAAGTGCTGGGATTACAGGCGTGAGCCACCATGCCCGGCCTATTTGTAGCTTTTAAAGTTTCCTCTGAGCTACTGACTTTAAGTGATGATAAAGTATGTCTGAGGAGAAAATAAAATAAAACATCCTTTGAAATAAACCGACAAACAGGTCTTCCTGAGTTGTGTGAGCTACTCTAGCAAATTAATTGAATCCGAAGAGGGGGCTGTAGGAACCCCAACTAGAAGCCGGTTAGTCAGATGTTCCCAAAGCCCAGACTTGTGACTGGTGGGATGAGGGGTGGTCTTGTGG
>NW_012120299.1:333302-337904 GCF_000951035.1 Colobus angolensis palliatus | reverse complement strand
GAAAACACAGTAGTTTTGTGTGTGTGTGTGTGTGTGTGTGTGTGTGTGTTGAGATGGAGTCTCACTCTGTCACCCAGGCTGGAATGTGGTTGTGCTATCTCGACTCACTGAAATCTCCACCTCCTGGGTTCAAGCAATTCTCTTGCCTTAGCCTCCTGAGCAGCTGGGACTACAGGCGCCTGCTACTCAGGCTAATTTTTGTATTTTTTTGTATTTTTTAGTAAAGACAGGGTTTTCCTATGTTGGCCAGGCTGGTCTCAAACTCCTAGCCTCAAGTGATCCACCCACCTTGGCCTCCCAAAGTGCTGAGATGATAGGCGTGAGCCACCGTATTCAGCCAGAAAACACAGTTTGAGTTGGTTTTTCCTCACATGACCTTATTTGGAAATAGAGTCTCTACATAAGTAATTAGTTAAGATGAGACCATACGGGATTAGAATGAATGAGCCCTGCCAGGCACAGTGGCTCACGCCTGTAATCCCAGGACTTTGGGAGGCCGATGGGGGTGGATCACCTGAGGTCAGGAGTTCAAGACCAGCCTGACCAATATGGTGAAATCCTGTCTCTACTAAAAATACAAAAATTATCTGGGTATGGTGGCGGGCGCCTGTAATCTCAGCTACTTGGAAGGCTGAGGCAGGAGAATTGCTTGAACCTGGGAGGTGGAGGCTTCAGTGTGTCAAGATCGTGCCATTGCACTCCAGCCTGGGCAACAGAGTAAGACCCTGTCTCAAAAAAAAAAGTAAAAATTAATAAAAGAATGAATGAGTCCTAAATCCAGTAGCTTGAGTTTTTTTGTTTTGTTTTGTTTTGTTGACAGAGCCTTGCTCTGTCGCCAGGCTGGAGTAGAGTCACGCAATCTCAGCTCACTGCAACCTATGCCTCCCGGGTTCAAGCGATTCCCCTGCCTCAGCCTCCCAAGTAGCTAGGATTACAAGCACACGTCACCACACCTGGCTAATTTTTTTTTTTTTTTGTATTTTAGTAGAGACAGGGTTTCACCATGCTGGCCAGGATGGTCTCAATCGCCTGACCTCGTGATCTGTCTGCATCAGCCTCCAAAAGTGCTGGATTACAGGCGTGATCTAGCACCCAGCCACTAGAGTTCTTACAAGGAGACCATGTGAGCTGGGCATGGTGGCACTCACCCATAATCCCAGCTACTTGGGAGGCTGAGGCAGGAGGACTGCTTGGACCCAGGAGTTCAAGACCAGCCTGGGCAACACAGTGAGACCCCATTGCAGAAATAAGGAAGGCCATGTGAAGGCCACACAGACACACAGGTAGATGGTTTCAGAGACGGGAATGATGCATTTGCAGCCAAGGAAGGCCAAGGATTTCCAGGAGCCACGAGAAGCTGAAGAGGCAAGGAAAGATCTTCCCCTGGAGTCCTCAGAGGGAGCGTGCCTTGTTCTATACTTGGATTTCAGACTTCTAGCCTCCAGAACTATTCTGTTGCTTTAAGCCACAGAAGTGGGTTGTGTAATTTGCTATGGCAGGTCCTTACTCTGTCTGTGGTTACACATCCAACAAGTGGCAGCCCAGGGGATTTGAATCCAGGCCCTGAGCCTATACCTGTGATCTCACCCCACCCCGCCAAGTTCTGCTGCCTACTACAGCCTCATGACAATTCCTGGCCCTGCAGAAGGTTGACAACCCATAACTGTAGAGCAAGCACAGGGGACATCCTGTCTCCTTAGAGTATCCATCTGCTTCCTTCCTCCTAGTGAATGCCCCCAAATCATTCTGTATCCTTCTTTGCAGTAGCTACCAGGAGGCTCAGTGCCACCCAGCTACATGCTGAGGTTACATTAACCCAGAGCTGGCCTTTTTGCCTCCTAGGCTTGAAGAATACCACCAGGTGGGTAGAGAAGGGCCCAGAGGCAGTGCAAGGCCAGTTCCAGCCCTGGCTACAGCCCTCTACCAGCCCATTGAGCCAACTGGGACCTTGTGTTCCTGTCATTTGAACTGGGCCACTGCATGGATGGCAGAGGGCTTGAGACTCCAAAGGTGTGGCTGTCATCAATTCCTGTCTCCTGGCAGGTCCCACTTGGAGCCTAGTATGTTCCCATTAGAGCCTGAGGTCTAGCTGTGTTCTCCCTACCTGATTCTCCAGCTCCCAACCTCTGACCTCACTGACTCCCTAGGGATGGCAGGGCTACCCAAAAGGATCCAGGGTAAGCCCTTGAGTTCCCACATCAGCTCTGGGAACTGAGAGGACAATATCGCAATCCCTCCACCCCCTGGGTCTCAACAAGCACAGCTCTGCTGCTCAGGGTAACCCCAGGGAGAGGGACCAGCAGCCTTCCGTGTGGAACACATGGGCTGGCGAGGTGGAATCACGCCCCCACGCCTGAGGGGATAGCTCTGCCTCCGCTGGTTCCCGTTCAAGTCAGGTTAGGCCAGAAATTGTCTCCAAGAGCCCATTTACCCTAGGCGCCCTGCAAGCAGGCAGAGAAAAGCCCATCCAAGGATCTAGGCCCAGCCACCACCCTCCCTCTTTTGCTGGAAAAATGTCCTCTAGGAACCTCTCAGCCAGGGACACAGAGGGTGGGGGATGAGAGGCAGGGGCTGGGGCAGTTCTCTGCCTTCCACAGGACTCTAAGCTCTGGGCACTCCCCCATACCACTGCCTAGGTTGCCCCTTTCATGCCTCAAGGCTCAGCTCTCCATCCCCTCCTCCCTCCCCTCCCCCTGCCCAGTCTTCTCACATTCGAGGGGACAGTTTCCAGGCCTGGCTCAGCCTCTGGGAGGATATGGTCAGGATCTGGGAGCCCTCCCAGCTCTGGCTCCAGCCCTGAGGCTGCAGGGGAAGGGGAGGAGGGCTTACCATGCTGCCTGCTCTGGGCAGGGGGTCTGAGAGGTCCCTGGGGCACTGGGGCTGCTGCTTAAAGCTCTGACCTGGTCTGTCGCCACTTCAGTTCAGCAACAGCGCCTTGGCCCTGGGGCAAGGCACGCAAGGCCGTAATGCAGGTTTGCCAGGGAGGAAACCTGTGGTGCCAAGGTGGCCCCAGGACAATACTGGCTGCACTGTAGCGGGAGGAGAGGTTGTTGGGTCCAGCTGGCAGGTACTAAGGGAGAAGGAGGTGCAAGTACCACTCCAGCAGGGGTTGGGGGTCTGTGGATGGTCAAGGGGCTAAGACATCCTGCTGTCCTCTGCCTTGTCTCAGGGACCCAGCCCCACAGGAAGACAGAGCCTGGCACCCTGCCCTCTCCCTACTACCATCTCTGGGCAGGCAGTGCTTAACCCAAAGGAAGGAACCTTGAATCTTCATAGGGTAATTAACAGACACACACACACACACACACAAACGGGTGATTGGCTGTTGTCCCTCACTATATGCCCTCGGATGGTGCTCAGCCCTTCCTGCACAACAGGTACCCATCGTCACAGGCTAGACACATGCTCCTTGCTTGGGGAAGTGGGGACTGCAGATCAGTGCCTCAAACATCCCCCACCCAGGAGATGTGAGGGTCCCAGAGCTGGGATTGGGGCTGCAAGGGCCCAGCAGGCCTCCAACAGAGACCTAGACTTCTGTGGAGGGGGCCCTGGGAAGTGGGATACTCCTTGAGCTGGGTGGGTCCATACCTCACCCTGGTCCTCAGAAGAGCCAGGGCCCCCATCTCACCCTGCCTGCCCCAGCCCTCTCACCCCTTGTCAGGGAGGAAGACTGAAGCCAGTGGCAGATAACAGCCCGCCTGCTGCCAGCCTGCCTAGAGCTGGGCTTAATGGTTAACCTCACTCTTCATCCGGTTTATTCCCCAGGCTGGAGTCAGAGGTGGGGGCCTGCCCCAAACCAAAAAGTAGGTGGCAGTAAATATTTGCCAGTGCAGGAGTGTCTATGCAGTGTGAGCAGGTCCTACACCACAACTGCCAGCGGCAGGGAAGATTTCTTTTCTTTTCTCTTTTCTTTTTTTCTTTTCTTCTTATCTTTTCTTTCTTTTCTTTTTTGAGACATAGTTTTGCTCTGTCACCCAGGGTGGAGTGCAGTGGCGCCATCTCGGCTCACTGCAACCTCCACCTCCCGGGTTCAATTGATTCTCCTACCTCAGCCTCCCAAGTAGCTGGGATTACAGGCGCCCGCCACCAGGCCCGGCTAATTTTTTGTATTTTCAGTAAAAATGGGGTTTCACCATGTTAGCCAGGCTGGTCTCGAACTCCGGGCCTCAGATTCCGTCTGACTCGGCCTCCCAAAGTGCTGGAATTACAGGCATGAGCCATCGCGCCCGGCCTAATTTTTGTATTTTAGTAGAGACGGAGATTCACCATGCAGGGCAGATTTCTAAAAGCAGGTGAGGGCAATACCTAATGCTGGCACACGCAGTGGAACCCCCACACCCGCCTGGAATGCTCTTTGCACCGTCAAAGCGCCTATTCCCCAGTCAGCACTTGGGCCAGAAGGTAGAGAGGTGCCAAAAGCCACCTCGTCTGGGCCGAGCTCCGCGTCTCCCCTGGCAACACCAGGTCCTTGGACTCTAGCGCCAAGACTGACACAGGCAGGCAGTAAGACCAGGCCAAACCGAGGAACCCACTGGCCTCGCTCCGGGGTGGGGTGGGGCGAGCGCTCAGCCTTCATAACCGGACGGGGCGGGGCAGGGGTGG
>NW_012120299.1:316927-332792 GCF_000951035.1 Colobus angolensis palliatus | reverse complement strand
GAGGGCTGGGTGAGGCCGGCGGACCGTGTGTGGAGGAGGGGGCCGCTGAGTGTGTCCGGGTCTCTGCGGTTTGAGAGGGGTTGTGTGTGTTGAGGGTGGCCCCAGCCTGGAGCTAAGAGCCCAAATTCAGGCCCTGGCAAGATGGCAGGGGCCCGGGAGGAGTGGCAAGTGAGGGCGAATCATCTTGTATTGAGAGACAATGGAAGAGGGTAGCTTCCCCCTCCTCCAGGATCGGGGAGGCACTGGACCCTGGAGAGAGGACCCAGGGCTGGTCTGCGGGTGCAGCCTCATCCCAAGACACCATGGCAGCCCACACAGAGCCACCGCATGCATCACCAGTTCTCCAGCAGGCAGCTCATGCCCTTAGAGTACACACCCCTAGTATCTGTGCATCACAACACTCCGTCCGATGGTGGCCCTGCTCCTACACACACCAGGTACACTAAACCCAGATACCAAGCCCTGGGTTGTCCCAGGATGCTGGTCCCACCATCACCTGGGCAAGCCACTTCCCTCACCACCCCGTCCCCACCCCCTGCAGCAGCTGCCACCACTACCTGCCCCATCCTGTAAGCAGGAAGTCAGCCATGCAGGTGTTTGGCCTGCAGAAGGTATATTAGAAATGGGGAAACTGAGGCATGGGGAGAAGTGGTCATCCCAGGGTCCACAGAGAAAATGTTGGGCAAGCTAGGGCCAGAGCCCTTCTTCCTCTCTACCCTCCTCCACCTCCTCCAACGCTGGATTCAGCAGGCTGGAAAAATGGAGCTGTCTAGACCAGCGCAAGGCAGGCTGGCAGGTTGTGGTCTGGGGCCCTGTTTGGGTCTGCTGCCAGGCTCATCAGCCAGCCTTCCTTCTGGATCTTCCCTAGCTGGCATCTGTGGCAAACAGCAGAGCAGCACTGAATCAGCCAGGCACCCAGAGGCAGGGATCTCAATCTGGGATGCCGTCTGGAGCCCAAGACACCAGTTGGGCATTTTAGTTGGGAAAGGAGGAAAGAAGGGTCCTCAGAGACCAGCTAGGTCACCTCTTTCTGTCTCAGAGGTTGGGATTTGAGGTCCAGCCAGGGGCCTATCCTGCTCCATAACCTGCAAGGACCCTGCAGCTGTGACCCACGGACTCGCCTGCCTGGTCCAACTTCCTGTGCTTGGGATCCACGCACATAGCATATTACCTATGGATTGGAGAAGGCCCACATGGGGTCTAGAGGCCCCTCCTGGCTGTGGCTGCCATATCAGCTCTCAATCTCTCCTCTAAAGAGACCCTCTGGGCCAGACACCGTGGCTCACGCCTGTAATCCCAACACTTTGGGAGCCCAAGGTGGGCAGATCACCTGAAGTCAGGAGTTCGAGACCAGCCTGATCAACATGGAGAAACCCCATCTCTACTAAAAATACAAAATTAGCTGGGCATGGTGGCGCATGCCTGTAATCCCACCTACTCAGGAGGCTGAGGCAGGAGAGTTGCTTGAACCTGGGAGACAGAGGTTGCAGTGAGCTGACATCGCACATTGCACTCCAGCTTGGGCAACAGGAGCAAAACTCAGTCTCAAAAAAAAAAAAAAAAAAAGAGAGAGAGAGACCCTCTGAAAGAGTGTTCAGCCCCACACCAGTCCTGTGGGAGTAGACAGGAGGAGAAAGTGGAGGAGTGAGGCAGGAAGGCCAGGGCAGGTCTGTGCAGGCGGTGGGGTGAGGGATGGGTAGGAGAGGGGGCTGAAGGCCTGAATCCTGGCAGGAGTGGTGGGGAGAGAGAAGGGATGACTAGGTGAGCTGGGGGAGAGAGGAGGACAGAAGAGTGTTAGGGGGTTCCAGGGCTTCTGGCCCCAGTGCCTGGGAAGATGGGCATGGAGGCGCCCTACACTGAACCGGGGCATGGGGCATGGGTGGTGAGGCCGGCTTCAGGGTAGCATGCCTTTGAGACATCTGAGAGAGAGGTCTGCCCCCAAGGGAAGGATCCAGACCTGTCCGCAAACAGATGCTGGCAGCAGCTCAGGAAAACTAAGGGATAGGTGGGAAGGCAAAGGGTCTGAAGGGAATACTGGGGCCAGGGGAATTTGAGGGATCATAAGAAAAGCAAACCCCCGTCCATAAGAGGAGAGACCCCAAAGAATTCCACTGATAAGCCCTAAGCCCAGAGAAGGCAGTGTCATAGCCTAACACTTCACCTCGAGGGAACTGGTCTAAGGGTTCTGGAATTCACTTATCACTTCCCTGACGGCTCCCATGTCCCTCCCCTCTACTTATCCAAAGGGTCCACAAAGGCCGAGTGGCTCACACCTGTAATCCCAGCACTTTGGGAGGATCACTTGAGCCCAGGAGTTTGAGACCAGCCTGGACAACATAGTGAGATCCCATCTCTACAAAAACATTTTTTTAATTAGCTAAGCATAGTAGTGCCTGTCTGTAGCCCCAGCTCCTCAGGAGGCTGAGGTGGGAGGATCCCTTGAGGAGGCAGAGGTTACAATGAGCCGAGATCACACCACTGGACTCTAGCCTGGGTGACAGAGCAAGACCCTGTCTCAAAAAATAAATAAGGAAAAATGAAAGGGTTCGCCCGCCACTGGACAGGTGGCTCATGGTCGCCTGTGGGGAGAATACAGCCAGCCTTAGGGAGGAGATGGAGACAGGAAGGGGCATAACCAGCATCTGGCTGGCTGGGGTGGGGCCTGGAGATGGGAGACCCGACTGGCTCACTCAGCTTTCTCTTCACCACTCACAGGACCTGGGCCTTGAGGGGTCCCTCCTTACTGACATCCTCTACAGAGATGTGGCCTTGCTCAACCTGGTCGACCCTATCTCCCATGACCTGCTTGTGAACCTGGCCCGGGACCTGCAGTGCCCCAAGAAGGTGAGGCTGGCAGGCATGGGCCCTGGGCTGGGCACTGTGGTGGACAGGGGCCAGCAGAGCCCAGGGCTATGGGCTGGGAAGCTAGGTCCTTCTGTGGCTTGCTGTGTGGCCTTAGGCAAGTCACAGTCCCTGTCTGAGACCTGCTGCCAGCATCAGTATATTAGGCTGCCCACCAGCTAGAGCAAGTGTGAGCTGTGCTTTGCAGGACCCTCAGAGTCCTGGGCAGACCCGTTTTCTGTGTGGCAGCACTGTGTGCCAGGCCTGGGGACCCGGGCAGGGGAGACTAGCTGGGCAGAAGTCATATGGGGACCCTGTGGGACACAAACTGTTCTGAGAAATCCACTAACGGAACCAAACTCCCAGTCTCTGAGTTCCTGGGCCAGAAGAGAGCCGCCCTTGGCTAGAACCCCCTTCTGTCCACCAGTCTGCATCCTGTACAGACACCCTTGGGGACAGGGGCTCATTGCTTCTACCCACAACAGCTGGGGTCATAAGCAAGGCCCTCCTCATTGCTGGGCTGGAGTTTGCCACCTGCAGCCTCTACCCCACGGCTGCCCAGAACCCCACTCTGACAGCACCTGCAGATGTCCTGCCATGAGCATCGAGCCTGCCATGAGGCTGCCATGTGACCAGCCACTGTCCCCGGACTCCTAGTCACAGTGAGTCCCGCACCAAAACAAGGGTATCCGCTATGGGCCCTGCCAGCTCTGAATGCCCAGGTCTCTGCATAGTCAGCCCCTAGGACTCTGAGCCTAGCCCACAGCCATCACAGGAATGGCCAGGGCTTGCAGCTGCTGTGTGTGCCGCCTGCTGCTGGGGCTGTTCACAGAGGGACTGGAGAAAGGATGCAGTGGAGCATGCTCAGTGCCAGCTTTGTGGGCCGCGCACCCTGGATTCCGCCCTGAGCTGGGCCTCTGCAGGAGCCCAGTTAGGACTAAGAGAGAGCCAGGCCGTGGTGCTGTAGAACATTACATCCCCCAGCCCTGTCAGCCCAGACCCAGACCCCATGGGGCAGTCTCGCTTGGAGAGTGAGAGGAAGAAGAACATGCTGACCTGGCTTGTTCCTACTCCCTGGGATTGGCGTCAGTGGAGCGGGCTCCCTCAAGGGGCCTGGTCTGGCCTCCTCCCCCGTGGCAAGTCCCAGAGGGGTGCTGAGGGTGGGCAGGCAGCTGGCTGATAGCCTGAGACGCTGGCCCTGGGCCTGAGGACAGGGAACAAGGGCCCATTGTCTGGGCTTCCTCCCGCCGGGCACTGCGGGACTGGACCAGCCTGTCCAGCTCCCAGAGGGCAGCCTCCCCTGGCTCTGTGCCAGGCTACAGCCGGGTTGGGGGGTGGGAGTGGGAGGCCCTGGTGGGCAGCTTGGTGATGCATGGTGCACGGCTGTACTGACACACACACTTGGCTGCCCAGGCCCCTCTCCCCAAGGCCCTGAGGTGGGCAGGAGGGGCTCAGGTTCACCATGGTGACACTGCCCTCCCACAGGACTACGAGCTCTGGAAGTCCTCGGAGAAGATCTGCCGACAGCTCATCTACCACCTCACCCCTCACTCGAAGCAGCAGCAAGTGTCCAGCCTCCGCCAGAGGAAGACCCAGAGCTGGTAAGGGGAGCCCAGCCACTGCCCCCATCACTGCTGCTCTAAGGTCCCTTCTCAGGCTGCACTCTCAACAAGAGGCTGGTGCTGAAATCCCACCTGGTGAGGCCCTCACCTGGTCCGCATGAGGGCCCTACCCTGGAAGTCAGCCTGACCTGTGGCAGCAGATGCTTCCCAAGCCAAGCTGCGCCCTCTGAGTGACCCATTTGCCATTTCCCATGGGACGGTCCTGCCTCCTGCCATTCACACGTCCCTCAATCCCTGGCCTCTTACAAGACCTGGACACCCCAGCCCTCCACCCAACAGCTGAGGTGACGTCAGAAGGCATCTTCAGCCAAGACTTCCCAACAGGTTTTGGGGGAGGCAGATTCTGGATAGTGAATCTCATTTTAGAGGGAAGGAAACTGAGGTTCAGAGAAGTGGCATGCTTAAGGCCACACTCTACCCTGATTTTCCTGTACCTTGTTGGGAATTCTTTGCCACTGTCAGGCTGCCTAAAGCTGAGGCCTCTGTGGCTGCCCAATACCTCCCTCTGCCATGGGTCCCTCTTAGACACTCCATCCTGGAGTGACTCCATCCATGGAGCTTCACACACAGGCTCAGCCCAGAGCTGGCCACAGGCACCCAGGCCCAAGGGCCTGAACTGCTGCCGGGAGCTTACCTTAGCAGGCCTCCCCTGTCTGCCCTCCCACCTTGGGCCTAACAGGCCATGCTGAGCTTGGACCGCACAAGGTTGTTCCCTACCATGGCAGGTGGGGGTCCTGAGGGTGTGCTTACTGCTGTCAGTCCCCCAAAAGGCCTGTCCACCTAGTTGGCTCTGTTCAGATAACTGGGGAGAGACCTAGAGGGTTGGTGGGGGCGGGGAGGCGGTCCTTCTCAGTCTCTGAACTTCCCTTCTGAGAAAACACAGGGAGCCCTCCCCCAGGGCAGGTCCCCAGCCTGCACACCCAGGACCTCCCCTCCCACTACCCTGGGCCTATCCCTCTCTAGCCCTGGTGCCCTGTACAGCCTAATAGCCATCCCTTTGTAGAAGAATTTCTCCCTACCCTAAAAGAATCGACCTCAGAAGTGGCACAGGGCAAAAAACATGTGGGCTCAAGAGTCAGAGCATCTCAGTTTGGGGACCTGGTTCCCCACCTAGTGGTGTGTGGCCATGGAAGAGTTACTTCACCTATCTGAAAAATAAGTGAGATGTCAATGTAACAAGTGTGGAGATGCTGGACACACAGTGAGATTTCAAATAATAGTTCATGAAGATAGAGCTTTACTGTGTGTGTATTTAATTCTCACAACAACCATGTCCCATTTTCACTAAAGGGGAAACAGAGGCTCTGAGCATTGCCCATGGCCACCCACTTAGGAAGTGACAGTTTGGGCCAGGCTTGGTGTCTCACGCCTGTAATCCCACCACTTTGGGAGGCTGAGGCGGTCGGATCACCTGAGGTCAGGAGTTCAAGACCAGCCTGACAAACATGGAGAAACCCCATCTCTACTAAAAATACAAAATTAGCCAGGCATGGTGGTGCATGCCTGTAATCCCAGCTACTCAGGAGGCTGAGGCAGGAGAATTGTTTCAACCCAGGAGGCAGAGGTTGCAGTGAACCGAGATCGCGCCATTGCGCTTCAGCCTGGGCAACAAGAGTAAAACTGTCTCAAAAAAAAAAAAAAAAAAAAAGAAAGAAAGTAAGTGACAGTTTGAACCTGGCTTTGCCAGACCACAGGCCTGGGCTTTTCCTGACAGGTAACTGTCTGTGGTCAGTGGGGGGACTGCCTGGTTGCCTAGTCCATCCCCGCCTGCCACCCTCCCATAGCCTCAAGAGCAGCCTCCAGAAGACTCCACTGGCAGAGGAAACTGTGGATCTCTCGGGCATCCCGCTGTCGGTACGGGACGTGCAGCACATCACACACTACCTGAGCAGCCACGGTGCTGCGCTGGCGGTGCTGGACCTGAGCTTCACAGGGCTGAGTGATGAGCTGCTGCACCTGCTGCTGCCCAGCCTGTGGGCGCTGCCCCGCCTCACCCAGCTCCTGCTCAACGGCAACCGGCTGACGCGGGCTGCTGCCCGCAAGCTCACCGATGCCATCAAGGACACCACCAAGTTCCCTGCACTGGCCTGGGTAGACCTGGGCAACAACGTGGATGTGGCTTCCCTGCCCCAGCCCCTGCTGGTCGGCCTGCGCCGGCGGCTGAGCCAGCGCACCTCACTCCCCACCATCTACGAGGGCCTGGACCTTGAGTCTGAGGGCGGTGCAGCCAGAATCACCACCCTTGCCTCAACCTGGGACTCCACAGCTGCTGGGCTGGGACCTGAGCCCCAGGTCTGCTGCGCCAGGTGACCCACCACCCACCTGGCTCATTGCTACTGATTTGTGATGCTCTCAAGCACATTGTAGTGGGCCATGAAGGTTGAGGAGGACTCACAGGCCCCCAGAGATCCAGTGCAAATGCTCAGCCTGAGATTAAGGGGACAGAAGGAGAATGGACTCATAGGAGGCCAGGCCAGCTCCGGCTAGAGGCTCAGCCTTCCCTCAGTGGGAGGAGCCCCAACACCCATAGTGTGGACTCCGCAATAAAGAGTGACACCCGCCTCTGCTTTTCTGAATCACCAACCTCAGGGTCACTGAGCAACAGCCCTGCTGCTGGGGTGGGGAGAAAGGGTGGCTGTGTCTGTCCAAAAGGGAGGGACAAAGGTCACACCGACCTTCCCCCAGGTGTTCCTTGGGGAAGTCCCCCATGGAGTCTAAGATGTGAGGGTCCTGGGTCCATCCCTGTGGGCTGGGGAGTTAAAGGGCCTCCAGGGAGCAGGCCCTCACAGCTGGGCAGGGCTTGGGCTCCTTGAGAAGGGGAGCTGTGAAGGAGTGGGTTGGGAGCCCCAGGAGGAGTAAAGCTTTACATGGAGCCCCACAGCAAGCTCACATCTGAGCCCAGGCTGCCAGCTTGCCACCAGAGCCCTCTGGACTGGGGACAAGGCTGCACAGACCAGAGGCAGGGGCCACAGTGACTAAGTGGGAGGATTTGGTGCCTGCTTCCCACAGGGTACAGTGTTGCCTGCCACCCCCCAGTACCCAACCCTAGGCTTGTTGTACTTGGTGAAGGGCAGCTCTGTGGGGTTAGGAGACACAGCAGGCCACAAAGTGCTTGTGTGTTCCCTCTAGGCCTTGGGGGTCCCCAAGTAGGAGAGCATGCGGGGTTGGAGGTGGGCATAGCCAGCAGCAGGGGGCCTTAGTCCTAGGGCTGTCCCTGGCAGGGGGAACTGTATCCATTCCTCCCCAAGCACCATCAGGGTGGGCTCCCAACCAGAAGCCTGATGCCACAGTCACCCTCAGTCCTGTGTGAGGAGTTACAGTTCAGCCCAACCAGGAGACAGGCAGGGCAGGCGGGAAAGGAATTTAGAGATGTCCGGGGGCATACTGAGGTCCAGAGTAGGGAAATCATGTGCTGAGCCAGGAGGTAAGGTCAGGGGGCAGTAGGCCCCTACTAGATGAGGAGAAACTCAGCAGCAGAGGGAGGCTCCAAGGCTAAGGAGGAGGCAGGGGTCCTCCTGGGCCTACACACCCCAACCCACCAGCTCTGACTTTTCCTCACAGCCACGGCCCACAGAGGACTGTGAGCGGCGTATCCATCCCCCGTGGTGCACAGATTCCAGCACATTCCCAGACTGGCTGGATGCATAATAGTTTCTCAGGAAAGAAGGAGATGGCCAAGGAGGGTGTGGACGGGACAGTGTTGGGTCCCAGGACTGGGATGGAGGCAGTGAGGAAAAGGATCTTCCTTAGGCCTCACTGATCTCACTGCTTTAGGTGGACTTTTCACCCAAAGGCTTTGGAGAGACTGGAGATGTCGCGGTTCAGCCCAGCTCTGCTCCTGACTTGCGTGGGACCTGGCCAGGCCTTTCCCTTTTTGGGGTTTCTGCTCCCTCCCTTCTGTTAAATAGGACTTTCAGCTCTCAGCACTCCATCCTGGGGTCCAGCCCCCTCCCAGCTCTCCTTGTTTTAGGGACTGGCCCTGCCCAGCAGTTCAGAAGCCATAGAGGCGTTTCCCTATGCCCCTACTCTGGAACAGGGGGATCAGGCTCCCCAGAGTGAGGCAAAATGGGGTAGATGGTGGGAGGGGCCAGCGGAGAGGATTATGAGAAAATGAAAGCTTAAACCAACATGCACTTATTCTGTGAGCAATCTATTATTTAAATCAAAACTATGAGAGTCGGTCCTGGGCCAGGCAGGCTGCTAAACCTGTCACATAAGCAGACATCTGAGCTCTCCCTGAAACTCCTGTTGGAGAAATACCAAGCTCTCTGGTCCCTTGTGCCTTGCTTTCTGCCCACCACTGGCCCTAAGCCAGCCCACAAACCCTCCACTGTCACTGAGAGATTCCTACCAGGATAGTGTGCGAGGACCTGAGCTGGTGTCCCAGGCAAGTTCTGCGGGAATCCAGGCAGCGGCAGATGGTTTCAGTCTCTGCCTCTTGGACAGAAGCACATGATGCAGTAGCGAAGCCAGAGCCTGAAATGGATCAAGTGGGGAAGGTTGGCCTCACTGCCATGCAGGTGTTCACAGCTTTCATGGAGCCTTCACGACCACCAGCAAGGCCGTCCAGGGCAGGGCCACCAAGTTCCAGGAAGTGGCAGCTTGTGGCTCATGCAGCCTGGTGAGGCAGAAAGCTCTGGCCAGGACAGCTCCAGCCAAGCTCTAAACAGAGGAGGAAGCAGGTAGGCTGTACTAAGGCCGGTCCTCACACAGGCCTAGTCTAGGAGGCAGACAGGCCTGGCCTTGGTCCCAGCCTGTCACTTGCTGGTGATGTGGTCCTCTCAGAGCCTGTTCCCTCATCTTGGGAACAAGGTACACCAAGCCTCCCATTATCCCACTGGAGTAAAGATGACGTAAGTTTTGGAAAGTGTCTACCACATTGAGGGGAGGAGGGCAGGCACTCTTCAATGTCAGCAGGGCCTCCACCCAGGGCTCTCCGGGTAGCAATGGCAGGAACCCAAACCTTTGGGACTAGGCCAGAGATGAAGCCATTTTTTAATTCAACAAGCACTTCCATAGCCTCCCTTGGGCTAGGTACTGTTCTGATGGCCTTATACTCCTTTAATTCTCTTCTCATTTGAAGAAGGTAGGTGCTCTGTTTTCCAGGTAAGTCGAATGAGGCAGAAAAAGGTTAAGAAAGGGGACTTGTCAGTCGGGTGGCATGGCTCAGGACTGTAATACCAGCACTTTGGGAGGCCAAGCCACTGGATCACCTGAGGTCAGAAGTTCAAGACCAGGCTGGCCAACATGGCGAAACCCCACTGTACTAAAAATAGAAGAAAAAAAAATTAACCAGGCATGTTGGTGAGCACCTGTAATCCCAACTACTTGGGAGGATGAGGCAGGAGAATTGCTTGAACCTGGGGGTGGAGGTGGCAGTGAGCTGAGATCGCGCCATTGCACTACAGCCTGGGTGACAGAGCGAGACTCTGTCTCTAAAAAGAATAAAAAGGGGATTTCTTGTCCAACTTCAAAGAGCCAGAAACCAGAGGATGTAACCAGGATGAAAGCCCAGGTGGCCTGGTGTCAGTCTGTGACATTAATGCCTGCATGCTGCTCCCTCACCTGCAGCCATCTCAGGGACTGTCACTGAGGCTGCTCAGCCCCAGGATTCACCTACATGAGCAAGCCCCTTCCAAAGAGGCCATTTGAAGCAGGAGAACCATCATGGTCCTTCTGTAGGGAACAGACCTCTAGCCTCATTGTCCCTGGAGCAAAGCCAGTCAGGACCTCCCTGGACCTCACTTTCCTGATATGCAGCTAGTTGGTGGAAGGAGCCATGATGATTTAGGCTTTGCCCTCCCACAGGATTGTAAGAGACTAGCGAGGAGTGGGTTTGGAAGTACTTCCCAGGCTGAGCAAAACCCAAAAACCCAGCCGGCCTAGGCCCAGGGGTGTGGCATCCATACCCAGCTCTTACAGTCTGCCTTCAGCTCCCTGGGACTGAGACTGCTCACACCTCAGCCTGCCTTGCAGGGATGCTGAGAACATCGAAAGCAAGTATGTAGAAAAGATACTGTACTCCACAGGCCCAATGTGACCAAGACTCCGGAACTTCTTTTCTGTCCTACAAGGGAGGATATTTGAGTGCAAATAAGGTGCTTTAGGACATGAGACTGCAGGAAAGGTCAGCCTCTGCAGACGGTCTTCATCTCGAGAATCCAGAGTATTGGGCAACTGATCCTAGCTGCTGCTATCAACCCAGCATGGAGGTTTTTCTCTGGGACCTGGGAAAAAAGGAAAATGCACTTCTTCCACTTACAGCTAGCTGCCAATCACCCATGAAAACTAGTATTTTCTTTTCCAACTATGCACTACACACACACACACACACACACACACATATATATATATATAATTTATTTTATTTTTTTTGATACTCTCACTCTGTTGCCCAGGCTGGCACGATTTCCGCTCACTGCAACCTCCACCCCGCCAGGTTCAAGGCATTCTCCTGCCTTAGGCGCCCAAGTAGGTGGGACTACAGGAGCCTGCCACCATGCCTGGCTAATTTTTGTATTTTTGGTAGAGACAGGGTTTCACCATATTAGCCAGGCTGGTCTTGAACTCCTGACCTTGTGATCTGCCCACCTTGGCTTCCCAGAGTGCTGGGATTACAGGTGTGAGCCACTGCACTCGGGGTTTTTTTTTTTTTTTTTTTTTTTTTGAGATGGGAGTCTCCCTCTGTCACTCAAGCTGGAGTGCAGTGGCACGATCTTGGCTCCCTGCAAACTCCACCTCCCAGGTTCATGCCATTCTCCTGCTTCAGCCTCCCATGTAGCTGGGACTACAGGTGCCTGCCACCACGCTCGGCTAATTTTTTGTATTTTTAGTAGAGACAGTGTTTCACTGTGTTAGCCAGGATGTTCTCGATCTCCCGACCTCGTGATCCACCGGCCTCAGCCTCCCAAAGTGCTAGGATTACAGGTGTGAGCCACCGCACCCAGCCTCAGCTTGTTTTTTAAAAATATTTTATTTTTTAAAATAACCCTTGAGGTATAATTGAAACACAAAAAGTGGACATTCCAAGCATTACACAAGATTAAAATGTGCAATATGATACATTTTGCACATGTATGCATCTATAAAGCCACTAACACAATCATGATAGTAAATGTACCTGTCAACCCCAAAAGTTTCCTCATGACTCTTGGTAATCCCTCCCTCCCGCCTCTCCATGCCCACCGCCATCCAAAAGCAACCATTGATCTGCTTTGTTTTTACATTTGCATTTTCTAGATTTTGGGATATGTGCAATCATTTAAGAGATATATATATATTTTTTTTTGAGGTGAAGTCTCACTTTGTCACCCACACTGGAGTGCAGTCTCAGCTCACTGCAACCTCCCCCTCTGAGATTCAAGCAGTTATCCTGCCTCAGCCTCCCAGGTATCTGAGACTACAGACGCATGCCACCAAGCCCAGCTAATTTTTGTATTTTTAGTAGAGATGAGGTATCAACATGTTGGCCACATTGGTCTTGAACTCCTGACCTCAAGTGATCTGCCCGCCTCAGCCTCCCAAAGTGCTGGGATTACAGGCATGAGCCATTGCACCCAGCAGATGTACTCTTTTCTATATGGCTTTTCACTTAGCATAATTATTTTGAGACTCATTCAGTAGTTCCAGTAGTTCCTTTTTATTACCGAGTATTCCACTGGATGGTGTGTCACAATTTATCCATTCATCTGCTGATGGACGTTTGAGTTGTTTCCAGTTTTTGGCTATTACAAATAAAGCTGCTATGAAAATTCATGCATAAGTTTTTACATGGACATATATTTGCTTTTCTCTTGGGTAAATACCTAGGAGTGGAATGCGGGATCATAAGGTAGATCTATTTTTAATGTTTTAAGAAACCATCAAACTGTTTTCCAAAGTGGTGGTGCAGTTTTACATCCCCATCAGCAGTGTTTGGGAGTTCTTGTTGCTTTACATCTTCAACAGCACATAGCATGGTGAGTTTTTTAAACATTAGCCATTCTTCTGGGTGTGTAGCAGTATCTCTCTGGCTTTAATTTGGCATTTCCCTAATGACTAATGATGTTGAACATCTTTTCATGTGCATGTTTACCATCTGTATCTTCTCAACTCTGTTCACATTTTTTCCCCATGTTTTATTATTGAGCTTTGCGAATTATTTATTTTTTGAGACAGAGTTTTGCTCTTGTTGCCCAGGCTGGAGTGCAATGAAGCAGTCTCGGCTCACTGCAACCTCCGCCTCCTGGCTTCAAGTGATTCTCCTGCCTCAGCCTTTCCGAGTAGCTGGGGTTACAGGCATGCACCATCACGCCAGACTAATTTTGTATTTTTAGTAGAGACGGGATTTCTTCATGTTGCCGGTCTCAAACTCCTGACCTCAGGTGATCTGGCCACCTCGGCCTCCCAAAATGCTGGGATTACAGGCGTGAGCCATGGTGCCCAGTTGCAAATTCTTTATATATTCTGGATAGACGTTTTTTATTAGACTTACCTTTGCCAAAATTTTGTGGTTACTGGTCTTTTGTCTTAACAGTGTCTTTGGAAAGTAGTTTTTTATTTTGGTGGTCTAATATATGTTTCGTCTTTCATGGATGGTACTTTGGTATTATATCTACATTTTTGCTTAACCCAAGGTTTAGGGTTATATTTTTTCTAGAAGTTTTATAGTTTTAGTTTTAAGGTTGATGATCCATTTGGAATTAATTTTTTTGTATGGCATGAGGTATAGACCCAAGTTTTGGGGGATTTTTGCATATGGATATCCAATTGTTCTGGCACCATTTGTTGAAAATGCTATCCTTGGCCGGGCGCGGTGGCTCAAGCCTGTAATCCCAGCACTTTGGGAGGCCGAGACGGGCGGATCACGAGGTCAGGAGATCGAGACCATCCTGGCTAACACGGTGAAACCACGTCTCTACTAAAAATACAAAAACTAGCCGGGCGAGGTGGCGGGCGCCTGTAGTCCCAGCTACTCCGGAGGCTGAGGCAGGAGAATGGCATAAACCCGGGAGGCGGAGCTTGCAGTGAGCTGAGATCCGGCCACTGCACTCCAGTCAGGGCGACAGAGCGAGACTCCGCCTCAAAAAAAAAAAAAAAAAAAAAAAAAGAAAATGCTATCCTTTCTCCAGTACATTACCTTTGTGCCTTTGAAAAAACTCATTTTGTATACGTGTGGATTTGTTTTCAGACTCTTTCTCTGTTCCTTTGATCTATTTGCTTAACTTGATGAAATACCACGCTGTTTTGATGAGTACAGCTCTATAATAATTCTTGAAATCAGGGAATCTTCTTTTAAAATCTGCTTACCTTTTAAAATATAGTTATAACTTTTAATGTCCTTCTTTGCTAATGCTAACATCTGTGTAGTTTTGGATCTCTTGATTAATCTCATTATGTGCTGTGCTTTCCTGCATCTTTGTATGCCTCGTAATCTCTGACCGGATGCCAGACATAGTGAATTTTACTGTGTAGGGTACTGGACATTTTTATATTCCTATAAATCTTTTTGAGTCTTATTCTCAGATATATTTAACTGGTTCGAAAAAACAGTTTGATGTTTTAATGTGCTGTTTTTATGACTTGTTAGGCAGGTCTGGGTGCTGTCTTGGGCTAATTATTCCTCATTTACCAGGCAAGACCTTCCTGGATATTTGTATTAATCATGCCTTTTGTTTTCTGTTTTATGTTGCTTTGGTATCTTGGGCCTTGCTAATCCTGGAGGCTGCTCCTCCTAGGGTTAGCTAATTCCTAGAGATAACAACTTGCTGGCAGCGTCTTTCATATACAAACCAATCCAAAATCCATACCCCCAACTGCCTCCTTTATCTAATTCTCATACACTTAAGCCAGTATTTCTTTTGCCCTCAATCACCTCAGGGTGAGGTACTTGACAAGAGACCACTTATAAACCAGTTGAAAATTATTCAGACTATCCAATCCTAAACTTGCTCAAACTTGCCTACTCTGCCTCACTCATGCCTTCATGAGAAAACTACAATAAAGGCTCTGGATCTTGCTCTACCATTGCTCTTTCAGCCTCCTGACTCAGGCTGGTGTTTCCCCATATGGCCCATGTAACGTGGTTTGCCCCCTTCTTTGAAAACTGTAATACATTCTTTCAAGGAAGCTGTCTCCGGGTCTTACTATACCTGATTAAAACAAAATCAGATATGGTACATCTTAAAACAACACTGTACTCCATATCCTGTGAATTTTTTGTCTGGTAGGAAAAGGTTTCTTCTCAGCCGAGCATGATACCAAGCACTGTTCCTATTCTTTATGGGTCTTCCCCAGCCTGTTAACTTCCTCACATTGGTGTGCTGATCAGTATTCTGCTGAATATTCAAAAGGGACCCGCTGCAGATCTCTTGGGTTCTCCATGCGACTTTCTTCTCTGGTATTCTGTCTTATAATTCTAGCTGCCTTGGTGGCTTCTCTGAACTCTTAGCTCTCATTTCTCAATGCAGGCAGGCTGGTAGGTCAGCTTCAGTCCCCTTCCCTGTGCCACAGCTTGGAGACTCTTGTAAGGCAGTGAGCTGGGACAATTGTACAACTCCACTTATTTATTTCTCCTTTCCCAGGGATTATTCTCCTTCAATGTCTGATGTCTTGAAAACCATTGTTTCATATTATTTTGTGTGTGTTTTTTCAGGCACAATGATAAATCAATTACTTTCATCTTGGCTAGTGGCAGAAAAACTCCTGTATGCTTTATTTTGATAGTTTTTTAAGGTTATGGTTCTACCAGTATAGAAGCTGGGATAGTACCAATTAATCAAGTGAGTCCACATCCACCCTTGTACAGATAACCAACCAGAGGCTGGGAGAGGTGGTCACGGTGGCACTCAGAACCAGAATTCATGTTTTTGCTTTATCTTTTTCTTTTTGAGATGGAGTCTTCCTCTGTCACCCAGGCTGGAGTACAGTGGCACAATCTCGGCTCACTGTAAGCTCCGCCTCCTGGGTTAAAGCAATTCTCTGCCGCAGCCTCCTGAGTAACTGGGATTACAGGCACCCGCCCCCACACCTGGTTAATTTTTGTATTTTTAGTAGAGACAGGGTTTCATCATCTTGGCCAGGCTGGTCTTGAACTCCTAACCTCGTGATCCACCTGCCTCAGCTTCCCAAAGTGCTGGGATTACAGGCGTCAGTCACCGTGCCCTGCCCAGAATTCATGTTAAATATGGGTCTAATTACCTTTATGACATCATCCTTTAGTCTATACCTTCTTTAAATTCGAGTTCTTTTTTTTTTCTTTTTGAGACAGAGTCCCGCTCTGTTGCCCAGGCTGGAGTGCAGTGGTGCAATCTTGGCTCACTGCAACCTCCACCTCCTGGGTTTAAGCAATTCTCCTGCCTCAGCCTCCCCAGTAACTGAGATTATAGGCATGTGCCACCGCACCCGGCTAATTTTTGGTTTTT
>NW_012120299.1:309976-316686 GCF_000951035.1 Colobus angolensis palliatus | reverse complement strand
GGATGGTCTCGATCTCCTGACCTCGTGATCCATCGGTCTCGACCTCCCAAAGTGCTGGGATTACAGGCTTGAGCCACTGCGCCCGGCCTAATTTTTGTATTTTTGGTAGAGATGGCGTTTTGTCATGTCGGCCAGGCTGGTCTTGAACGCCTGACTTCAGGTGATCTGCCCACCTCAGCCTTCCAAAGTGCTGGGATTACAGGCATGAGCCACCACCCCCAGCCTTATTCTTCATTTTAAAGTAACATATTTTCAAAGAAAAAAAGCAAAAACATGCTTAAACATTCACATTTCCACATGACCTGACTTCCCCAATCTTGGCAAAAAAGTTGGAAGCTTATTCTCCAGAGGGGGTTAGAAAGTTTCTGGACTAGGAGCCCTCTCAGAAACGTAGAGGATGAATGAACTGAATGTGGACACACTAAATGCTGAAACTCTCAGCTCTCTTCCCCAACAGAGCTCTCAATCCATCAGCTCAGAATAAACCCTCCTGATGTGAGACCAGAAGTTTCTCCAAGAGATCCTGTCCAGCCCAGAGCAAAGTTCTAGAAATATGGACAATGGGGATTTCCCCAAAGAAGCTCAATGAGATCACCTTACAAACACATATTCTTTTTAATACTCCACTCTTAAATATAAGCAAGATTACCAATGATTGCTAGGGAGTTAAAGAAAGTCTTTAACATGAAAGATTAAACTGAAGAAACAGAAAGCGGAAAGACATATGCAGGGAGATCAAAGCTTCTACAGAGCATATTAATATCCTCAAAGATGTTCCAACAAGGAACAAGGTACTATCTGTATATATCTACATAAATAACGGAACAATCAGAGAACCAGCTTGGAGTAATCCTCCATAAATTATAATCAAAAGACAAGACAATTGGGGTTGGGGTACACAGAGAGAAGAGGTAATTCTGGGTCCACCATCTGAGTAGCAGAAATTCCAGAAAGAAAAACCACAGATAGTTGGGCATGGTAGCTCACGCCTGTAATCCAGCACTTTCGGAGGCCAAGGCGAGTGGATCACCTGAAGTCACAAGTTCGAGACCAGCCTGACCAACATAGTGAAACCCTGCCTCTACTAAAAATACAAAAAATTAGCCGGGTGTGGGGACAGGTGCTTGTAATCCCAGTTACTTGGGAGGCTGAAGCAGGAGAATCGCTGAGGCAGGAGAATTGCTTAGGCAGGAGAATTGCTTGAACATGGAAGGCAAAGGTTGCAGTGAGCTTAGATGGCGCCATTGCATTCCAGCCTGAGTAACAGGAGTGAAACTCAGTCTTAAAAAAATAAAAAAGAAAAACCACAGACAACCTAAGGAAGAAAATCACTGACAAAGAATTCAAGAAAGTGGCCGGGCGCGGTGGCTCAAGCCTGTAATCCCAGCACTTTGGGAGGCCAAGACGGGCGGATCACGAGGTCAGGAGTTCGAGACCATCCTGGCTAACACGGTGAAACCCCGTCTCTACTAAAAAATACAAAAAGCTAGCCGGGCGAGGTGGCGGGCGCCTGTAGTCCCAGCTACTCAGGAGGCTGAAGCAGGAGAATGGCGTAAACCCGGGAGGCGGAGCTTGCAGTGAGCTGAGATCCAGCCACTGCACTCCAGCCTGGGCGACAGAGCGAGACTCCGTCTCAAAAAAAAAAAAGAATTCAAGAAAGTTTCCCAGAAATTAAGGACAAGAGTCCACTTGGAAAGGGGCCTGGCATGGAAACAGACCTTCACCAAGGCAGGTATTAATACATCATTGTGAAATTTTGGAACACTGGTGACAGAAGGAAAAAAAAAAGCCACATAAAAAGGATCTGGACTCAAAATCACTTCAGACTTCTCTATAGCAATGCTAGATGATAAAGTAACCACACCTTCAAAATTCTGAAGGATACTGATTCCAACGTAGAATTTCATACCCAATCAAATCAAGTGTGAGCACATTTTTAGACATGCAGGTACTCCCCCAAAATAAGGTGATAAAAGAAAAGGTTACACAGAAAACAGATCCAACAGAGGAGCAGTGTGGGGAGTGCCCAGGGTGACAGCGACACACCAAGCACAGGGGGAAACCAGTCCAGATTGGGGTGGGTCAAGAATAATAACTGATACATGAAGTGTCATGATCTTTAGATATGATTGGGGATGAATTAGTGACAAATAGAAAACTAAGCAAATAAAAATGCAAGAGGATTACTTTCAGGGAAAAGTTCCATAGTAATCTAGTCTATGATATGACTCAGCTGTGATTATTATGACACTGCCACATTTTTAAAAAGTTTAATCACATCTTAATAATTTAACACTGAATATGATCTAACCAGACATTATCAGGGAGATGGGTGAGAGGAAATATATTTATGGTGGGCAGGAGGAAGAGAGGATTCAAAAGATAATGGTGGCCTGGTGCAGTGGCTCACACCTATAATCCCAGCAGGCTGAGGCCAGTGGATCGCTTGAGCCCACGAGTTCGAGACCAGCCTGGGCAACATGGCAAAACCCTGTCTCTACAAAAAAATACAAAAATTAGCTGGTCATGGTGGTGCACACCAGTATTTCTAGCTACTCGGGAGGCTGAGGTGGGAGAATCACCTGAGCCCGGGGAGGTCGAGGTTTCAGTAAGCCATGATAGTGCCATTGCACTCCCACCTGGGGGAGAGTGAGACCGTCTTAAAACAAGCAAACAAACAAAAAACCGGGAAGGAATAGCATGAAAACATGTTCATGTTGAGACATGGAGGTAAATACAAACAAATCAGCCAAGAGTTGGAAAGACTATCACGAGGCAAGGAAAGTGGGGTGAAGGCAGGGTAGGAGGGCTACTGTTTTTCATAATAAACCTTACTGAACAACTTGTTTTCAATATGCGTTAACTGATTTTTCCCCCTAAGATGCAGGACATAAAACTGTTTACAAAGCTACATATTTTAGATTGATTTCCCTTCACTTTTCAGGATCTAGGTAGGGTTATAGCCAGTTTCCACTATGTGGAATCTGCAAGGCTGGATATCCTGTATGGGTCCAGGGTGAACTACATCAAAAGTAGTTTTCGGGATCGAGGATGCAGTTCACTATTATTAAGTGTGATGTATTATTATTCAAAGTACTGTTTACTGTGAAAGTATGATGAATTCAGTAATGGTTATACGAAAGTAACATATTTTAGTACAGAGTCAAAATATGGCTCCAGGTCTCCTTAGATAGAATACTTAAGACTTACTTACTGGGGACAAGGGAATTGTTTAAAATGCAGATTCCTGGGCCCCACTCCAGGCGTGGGGCTTGCAGTCTTCATTTCTAACAAGATCCTTAGCTGCTGTTGAAAACTACTGCTTTCATTTGTTTCGTTTTTTTAAGAGACAGGGTCTCGCTGTCATCCAGGCTGGAGTGCAGTGGTGCAATTACAGCTCACTGCAGCCTTAATCTCCTGGCCTCACGTGGTCCTCCTGCCTCAACCTCCAGCGTAGCTGGGACTGTAGGCATCAGCTGTACTAGGCTACTTTCAATTTTTTATAGAGATGGGGTCTTGCTTTGTTGCCCAAGTTAGTCTCAAACTCCTAGGTTCATGTGATCCTCCCGCCTTGACCTCCCACAGTGCTGGCATTATAGGCGTGGGGCACCATGTTTGGCCTGAAGCCCTACTTTAAATGCCTATTGTATCTGACCAACTAATTGATGCTTATTCCTCAGAAGAATACCAGTTCTGTAACCTCCAAGTAGTATAATAAGACAAAGCTTATTAGAAACTCATTAACTGACGCCAGGTTAACTAATGTGCTGGATTTTTTTTTCCTCCTCTTCCATTACTTGAACAATCTGTTCAACGAGCAATATTCTAAGAGCCAATAATTGATCACTTTTCCTCTTGATGCTTATACTGTAGCTCATACCATACTGAATCCCTGGCAAGACCTCTTTTTGGTTATTTGATCTTTTTAGGCTGCTTTTCCAATTTCTGTGTTTCTGTCACAATTATTCACCCTGTGTATCTTATACTCTTTACTACTACTTACGTTTCTTTAAAGACAAAGTCTTGTTCTTTTGCCCAGGCTGGAGTACAGTGGCAAGGTCATAGCTCACTGCAGCCTCATACTGCCAGGCTCAAGTGATCCTCCCACCTCAGCCTCCCAAGTAGGGAGGACTAGAGGTGTGCACCACCATGCTGAGTTAATTTTTAAATTTTTTTGTAGAGACAGGGTCTCACTATGTCTCACAGGCTGGTTTTGAACTCCTCTCAAACAATCCTCTACCTCAGCCTCCTAGAGTGCTGGAAGCAAGCCACTGTACCCAGCTGCTCGTCACCCTTTCTACACTAAAAACTATGGATGTGTCAATCAATGCTGAGATGCTCTGATGAGCTCCCAAGAATCTGTTTCCCCAAATCACCACAAAACTGCTTGTGTAGCCAGTATAGGAGCCAAGGAAGTTGGCCACTAGGATGCCCTGAATTACTTTTTTTTTTTTTTGAGATGCAGTCTCGCTCTGTCGCCCAGGCTGGAGTGCAGTGGTGCAATCTCTGCTCACTGCAACGTCCACCTCCTAGGTTCAAGTGATTCTTCTGCCTCAGCCTCCTGAGTATCTGGGACTACAGGTACACGCCACCACGCCCAGCTAATTTTTGTATTTTTTGTAGACACGGGGTTTCACCATATTGGCCAGGCTGGTCTCAAACTCCTGACTGTGACCTGCCCGCCCTGGTCTCCCAAAGTGCTGGGATAACATGCGTGAGCCACCGTGCCCGGCCCCTGAATTACCTATGACTTTATCAAGGGACAGGGTCACCTGCATTGTTAAAGCTGAGCTGATAAGAATTCCACAAATGTTAACTGAACCAAGTGCCACACTAAGTGCCCGTGTTTGAAGATGAAAGAGACACAATTTGTGTGTTCTCGGAGCTTCTCCAAGGTGAACTCTTCTGGGGCTTAACCTGCAACTGGCCAGGAACAGCAGGTGAAACTCTCATCAACAGCTGTGCTATTTCAAAGTACTGGCATTCTCCCAGGACACCTCCCAGGGTGTCAAAATTTAGCCAAAGCAAACTCCAAATGAATACCAAGTCCTTATTTTCTCAAAGGAAAAAAACAAAACAAAACAGAACAAAAAACCCCCCAGATTTATTTAGCTTCAACATTTTCCCTGATCTAAAGAGAAAGATGTCAAAAGATACCTAGGACATATACACAAGCACCCACCCCAGTGAACTCAGATAACCTGAAAGAAAAAAGGGCAAAGGTCTGTTCAATGGAGAAAATTATCTTCGTTTTTGAAAGATGTTTCCACGTCCCATTCCACGTCCTCTTCCTCTTGCAGCCACTGAAAGGGAAGAAGAGAAAACAGGAGGCCAGGTCAGTGTGGTCAGTGAATGCTCATAGCACAGAGTAGCCAGGGCCCTAGGACACAAGTTAGAAGGGTTCTGAAGGGTTACCTGGTCCAATATCACCCTGGCCATGGCATTTCCGCCACCCCCGCCTTTTTGAGACAGACTCCCACTCTGTCGCCCAGGCTGGAGTGCAGTGGCGTGATCTTGGCTCACTGAAACCTCCACCTCCCAGGATCAGACGATTCCTGTGTCTCAGCCTCCCAAGTAGCTGGGGACTACAGGCATCAACCACAACGCCTAGCTAATTTCCTGTATTTTTAGCAGAGACAGGGTTTCACCATGTTGGCCAGGCTGCTATCGAACTCCTGACCTCAAGTGATCCACCCACCTCAGCCTCCCAAAGTGTCAGGATTACAGATGTGAGCCACCACACCTGGCTGACAGCCACTGCATTTCGGGGGGGGTGGAGGCGGAGGCGCAGGGGTTGGGGACTGGCATCAGAGCAGGAGGTAGTACCACACTCTTGCCTTCCAGTCCCACACTGCTCTCTCCAAGAGGCTGGGAGGTAGCATGCTGAGGGCAAAGAAGGTGGTCTGAGAGCTACAGAAGAGAAATCCCTGGGGCTAGCCTTGGCTGAGCTAAAAAACATAGATGCACTAAATTCATTTTTTCAATTCTGAAACAAATATACTTAAGTGTTAACATGTGTTAGATCTGGGAGAAGGATTATTTTTTGTATTTTTTTCTGAGAAAAGAATTATTTCAGGCTAGGTACAGTGGCTCATGTCTGTAACCCCGGGACTTTGCGAGGCCAAGGCAGGCAGATCACTTGAGGTCAGAAGTTCGAGACCAGACTGGCCAACCTGGCAAAACCCTGTCTCTACTGAACACACAAAAATTAGCTGCACGTGGTGGTATGTGCCTGTAATCCCAGTTACCTGGGAGGCTGAGGCAAGAGAATCACTTGAACCTGGGAGTCAGAGGAGGTCGCAGTGAGTTGAGATCGAGCCACCGCACTGCAGCCTGGGCAATGGAGACTGAGTCTCAAAAAAAAAAAAAAAAAAATTCACAGTAGCAAAAAGAAAACACTCTCCATATCAACAGCATGATAAGACTGCTGTTCTCCTCTGTAACCCAGGGGTTCTAGGAGAAGCCAGGGTTTGAAGGACAGATAAAATATTCATTTTTTTGAGATGGAGTCTAGCTCTGTCACTCAGGCTGGAATGTACTGGCATAATCTTGCCTCACTGCAACCTCCACCTCCCAGGTTCAAGCGAATCTCCTGCCTCAGCCTCCCAAGTAGCTGGTACTACTGGGACCCACCACCACACCCAGCTAATTTTTGTATTTTTAGTAGAGACAGGGTTTCACTGTGTTGGCCAGGCTGGTCTCAAACTTCT
>NW_012120299.1:300806-309741 GCF_000951035.1 Colobus angolensis palliatus | reverse complement strand
AAAGCTCCTGCCCCATACCCTGGAGGAACAAATGCTGCACAGAGAGGCCAAAAAGAATCTGGACAGGCCTTGCAGGGTCTCCCCACCCCGTCTATTAGTATTAGATCACACCCTTTTTGTCTAATGGCATCTCCACATGGTTGTCCATCCTTTAACCATGTCAATCCAATGAAGTCTCCATAAAAGGCCCAAGAGGACAGGGTTAGGGGAGCTTCGGGACAGCTGATCACGTGCAGCCTGACAGGAAGGTGAACAAGAACTCATCCATGTGCCAGGAGGAAACTCCATGGGGATAGAAGCTCTTGTGCTTGGGACCCTTCCAGATCTCACCCTATGCATCTCTTCATGCGGCTGTTTATTTGTAGCCTATAAAACATCCTTTGTTATAAACCAGTAAACTTAAGTATGTGATTCCCGAATTGTGTGAGCTACTCCAGCAATTAATCGAACCCAAGGAGGGAGAAGTGAGAAGCCTGACTTGAAGCTATTCAGATGTTCTGGAGGCCTGTGCTTATGAATAGGGGGGGGGGGGGGGCATGCAGGGACAGTCTTAGTCTTGTGGGACTGAGCCCTCAACCTGTGGTTTTTCAGGCTATCTCCAGGTACACAGTGTCAGAACTGAAGGACACCCAGCTGGTGTCTACTATGGAACTGACTGCTTGCTTGGTCACAGAAGTCTTCTTTGTTGATTGTTGTGTTGTGAGAGGAGAGGAAAAACACAGTTTGACTTTTTTCCTCACACATACATGTAACATGTATAGCAGCTACAGATACCAATGGAGAATCCAGTGCCTTCCCTGGCTGCAAACCGTTTTTTATCAGCACTAAGACAGTTTTCAAGGGCCGCAATCAATTACTTTGTGGCCTAATCTAATCAACATGACAGAACTTTTCATGAACCTAATATAAAACCAAGAAGCAAAGCCAGACTAGGGGAATGGGAAAAGGACAGTCCCACTTTTGGAACGTACTAAAAGAAGGCTTTATTTCTGAAAACGGAGCTCCACTATCAGATCTCCCTAACTACATGCAGGGTGTCCATCCATAAGACCCAGTTTTGCTAGGAAATGCGGCTCTCACACTCCAGGAGTCAGCTCATCTGCTCCGGGCTGTGTGCTCAGCAAACTAGACAAGGGCAAGCTGTCCCACACCTCTCACACAGAACTTCTAGAAAGAAGGGCCTCTCCGGGTGTGGTGGCTCACACTGGTAATCCCAGTCCTTTAGGAGGCTGAGGCAGGTAGATCATGTGAGGTCAGGAGTTTGAGACCAGCCTAACATGGTGAAATCTCATCTCTACTAAAAATACAAAAATAAATAAATAAAATAAAATAAATTAAAAATAATTAGCTGGGCATGGCAGTGCACACCTGTAATCTCAGCTACTTCAAAGGCAGAGGCAGGAGAACTGCTTGAACCTGGGAGGCAGAGGCTGCAGTGAGCTGAGATCACACCACTGCACTCCAGCCTGGGTGACAAAGCGAGACTCTGTCTCAAAAAAATAAAATAAAAAAAGGTCCTCCTAGAAATTTATTATAGGAGATTCATCAACTCTTTCACTTAAGACAGTATTCCGGATGCAGCAAGACAGAGAAGGCCAGGCAAAGCCTCATGGCCCCACAGGATCTCTCCATGCAGCAAGGGGAAGGGGTGGCAGTGGATGTGGAGAGAGCAGAGGTCAAGCCCTCTCTGTTCCCAGGCAGTAACAGGGCCCCTTTCTACAAGACACAAGACGAACCTATATTTTAAAACCTGTGCATGAAGAGCACCTACCTTGGGCCTTGAGAATAGCAGCTTTTCCTCGGCCAGCCCCTGAGCCTTGGTTTTTATTTTTCATGCTCTTTAACATGGGTGCATTCTTCAGCATGTCAGGCAAAATCAGAAAGCGGATTTTGCTGCCACGGATGTACACCTGCTCCAGCTGTGCCACTCGGCCATCTCTGTATGTGACTGTGATGTTGGACATCTGGAAGGAAATCACCAGCTAATCAATTAACAGTCAACAGCACCAGTGGTGGGGAGGGCCTTGACTGGTGGGAGAGGGAAGTCCAGAAAAGCAGACTGACACTGTGACAAAGCTGGTGAATTACACAGCAATCATCAGTACTAACTATGTACACTAGGGACTGCACTGAGCACTTTACCTAAACAGTCCTCACAACACCTCCAGCGTGGGTATGAGTGCTCCTTTTTTTTTTTTTTTTTTTTTGAGACGGAGTTTCGCTCTTGTTGCCCAGGTTGGAGTGCAATGATGCGGTCTCGGCTCACTACAACCTCTGCCTCCCAGATTCAAGCGATTCTCCTGCCTCAGCCTCCCGAGTAGCTGGGATTACAGGCATGCATCACCATGCCTGGCTAATTTTGTATTTTTAGTAGAGGCGGGTTTCACCAGGTTGGTCAGGCTGGTCTCGAACTCCTGACCTCAGGTGATCTGCCCACCTCGGCCTCCCAAAGTGTTAGGATTACAGGCGTGAGCCACTGTGCCCGGCCAAGTGCTCCCATTTTTACAGGTTAAAAAAACCAAAGCAGTTATCCAAGGTCAAACAGCAGAAATGCAGGGAACTCCAGATTCGAACCAGCTGGCCTAGCTTCAGAGCCCTGGCTGTGCAGCAAAGATGTGAAGAGCTCTTGAAGGTGCTAAGGTTTAACTATAACAGCTTCAAACTGCTGGTCCAAACTGTCTTCCCCTGCATTGCCTGGCACTCAGATTTCAAAGGCATCATGAAGGTCACGAGTATATACCAGATGTGGTTCTGACCTTCCAGAGTGCATACTCTAGAATGTGAGACAGAACCCTCTTGTTTGGGTGACTAGGGACTGAGAAATGGAGCTGGTACCACAGGGCCTACACGAAGGGCCTGAAATTACTGGAGGGGTATGAGGCAACAGCTTGCACAAGGAAAAGAGCAGGCACTGGACAGGGTCATTACTTCAGATAAGGGTCAAGTTTGTCAACAGAGGAAAGATCAATAGGGTTAAGGCACCACTTAGGAAAGACAAATGTGTCAACAAGGATAGACGGTAGGATGGACAAATGGAAATGGGGAGCCTGAAGGTGAGACCAGCTTGGCATGGGAGGGTGATACCAATCTGCCAGCATCAACCTCAATAAGCACCACGTTTACAGAAAAAGCAGCTCATTGTATAAACCTTCTAAAGGGAGGGGACTATAATTTATTTAGAATGGGTCAGCCCATGTTGTAGAGATGGGCTGTCTCCCAGATTTCTGTCTGGCTAGATGCCATCTTATACTCATTCATTCTCTTCCTCAAGTGCTAACTGGCCACCCAGCCTCTGCTTGAACACTCAGAGAGAAAAGAACAACTATGGGCCGGGTGTGGTAGCTCATGTCTGTAATATCAACACTTTGGGAGGTCAAGGTGGGAGGATCACTTGAGTTCAGGAGTTTTGAGACCAGCCTGGGCAACACAGTGAGACCTCATCTGTACAAAAATGAGCTGGGTGTGGTGGCACGTGCCTGTAGTCCAGCTACTCGGGAAACTGAGGTGAAAGGATCACTTGGTTCTGGGAGGTTGAGGCTTCAGGGAACTGTGATGGAGCCACTGCACCCCAGCCTGGGCCACAGAGCAAGATCCTCTCAAAAAGCAAACAAACATAACTATGCTCTAGGGCCACCCCTGTTGTATATGAGCAATTTCTAGAGGAATGGTTTCTAGAGCTTCCACCCACTATCCCTGTTCTACCTTCAGAGGCACCAGGGCTCCAGTTTCCCATAAACCTTCTGCTCTAGGCTCCTCACTCCCAGCCTGTTATCAAATTTTCATCCAGTTCCCAAGTCCTTACCAATCCTTTTCTTCCCCTGAAGAATACCATAACCTCTAGTGCCACAAATGAACACCAGGTATGGTTAGACTACCCAAGAGAGAAACTGGATACAACTCAGGCTCACCTGAATCTGCTGACAATTGAAATGTGTTTTGGGGCTGGGTGCGGGGGCTCATGCCTATAATCCCAGCACTTTGGGAGGCCAAGGTGGGTGGATCACCTGAGGTCAGGAGTTTGAGACCAGTCTGGTAAACATGGTGAAACCCCGTCTCTACTAAAAATACAAAAATTAGCTGGGTGTGGTGGCAAGTGCCTATAGTCCCACCCACCTGGGAGGCTGAGGCAGGAGAAAATCACTTGAACCCAGGACGTAGAGGTTGCAGTGAGCTGAGATCACATCACTGTATTCCAGCCTGGGCCAACAGAGCGAGACTCGTCTTAAAAAAAAAAAAAAAAGAAAAAAAAAGGTGTTTTGGAGACTGTGCCACACTCATGACTCTGTAAAAGACACAAAATAGACCTAAAGACCGATAGGTGAGATCCAGCTCTGCCATTTGTCAGAAGTGTAACCCCAGATACATCTCCAGGCTTCTCTGAGCCTCCGTTCCCTCACCTACAAAGCTGAGGAAAATACAAGACAACAAAGCCAACATTTACCGAACACTTATTAGACATCAAGTGCTGGCCCAGGTGATTTCCCCACAGCAGCTCATGCCATCCCACAAAATCCTACAAGGTAAAGAGATGAAGTGACATAGCGATTCAGTCCCCAGAAATCCATGCCCTTTCCCCCTATTCTCCTGCTTAAGGTCACATCACGCTTACATGGCCTGGCTGGAGTTTGAACCCAGTTCTGTCTAACTCACACTCTTAACCACTGCATCTGATCACACCTCCCGAAATTGTTAAAAAGCAAACTAGGCCAGGCGCAGTGGTTCATGCCTGTAATCCCAGCACTTTCAGAGGCCAAGGTGGGAGGACTGCTTGAGGTCAGGAGTTTGAGACCAGCCTGGGAAACATAGCAAACACCCATCTCTACAAAAATTTTTAACCATTAGGCATGGTGGTGCATGCCTGTGGTCCCAGCTACTTGGGAGGCTGAGGTGGGAGGATGGCTGGAGCCCAGGAGTTCAAGGCTACAGTGAGCTATGATTACAATACTGCATTCCAGCCTGGGCAACAGAGTAAGACCCTGTCAAAAAACAAACAAACAAACAAACCAAAGTAAACAAGCTAAAGTATGTCTACATGCTGTCTCTATTGCCTAACACACAATAGAGACTCAGTAAATGCTAAATCTGGTTGACAGTTAAAATGTGTTTTGGGAGTTGTGCCACTGCTAAGCCATACTCCCTCCAGCACATTGGGGCACATCTCACTCCTTTCCTGACAGAAGCCGTTGCGTAAGTCCAACAAGACTTAATCTAGGCGTTTCCATAAATGAACTATGTCCTGGCTGAAGCAGGAGAGTCCAGTGTCATCTGACTCCTATTTTAACCCTAACAATCAGGCTCACTACTGCTCTCGCTTTTCCTGCAGCAGTGGCTGAGAACAGCTTGCTGCTAGAGCTTGCTGTGTTTGTATCATAAGCCAAAGGTAGCAACTTTTGAATGAACCAGATCTTAATCAAATCCAGGCAGGAAAACCCAGTTTAATCAACTTTCCTTAACAGCCACAATGAAACACAGATGGTATAAGCCAGGTACTCAACTGAAATGACATCCTGAGTGGGAGAGAGAGAGAATCTTTGTAGCACAAAGTGGTGGGACTTTCTTAGATACCTAGGGCCAAGATGGAGAAAATTAGCTCCAGGACTGTGAAAGTGCGCTGGGGTGTCTCAGGCATGTCAATACACCAGAAATGCACTTTAGAACAATTTCACACATACACAAAGGCAGAGGCACTTGGCTGCCACTGCTATAATAGGAATACCAACTGATGCCATCTACCTATCTTTGTTCTTAGGAAATACAAAAGTATTATGGGGTACAGGAGTATGATGAATGCAATCCACTCACAAACAGTACAGGGAAAAAAGTATACAATAAGTTTAAAAAACTGGTTTTCCTTCAACCTAGAGGGCTATGTGCGTAAAGAAATTCAACCACATTGAATTCAGAGATTTCAAAAACTTTCCTAGCAATAGTTATGGGCAATTTTCTGATCCAATCATGTGAGAGCTTCTTTTGGGTTCTCATTTTTATACAGTGACACAATACTATATTCCATACAGAGACCATTTTTCCAAAGACGGCTATTATGCCACAGCTAAGAAAACAGATTTCAAACAGTCCCATCAGCCATTGGGTGGTCATGTCAAAGCCCCAAAAGCACAATGTCTGCCTGTGCAGAGCTCTGCACCACATTCCCCCATCAAAACTTCTAAGAATTAAGTCACGTTGAATGTAGTGAAATGGGTTTGACCATTACTCTCTGTATTTGCTTGTATCATTTATAATTTGGTCCCATTTTTATAAAATTGGGGACATATTTTGGAGTCTTGTTATTTTTCTCACTTATGCCAACAGTATTTTGACAGACATGCCATATCCTGCAGCACTGGTGACCAGTGCTTGGCTTGCAGCTTGTTGGAACGAGGAGAACAAAAGCTCCCTGCCTTCCTAGCTTAACCTCAGATGCACACCCTCTGACCATTTGAGGGACCTCATCCTGAGTTTCATATTACATATTTTCTTTTCTTCCTTAAAAAAAAAAAAAATTATATATATGAGACAGGGTCTCACTATGTTGCCCAGGCTGGTCCCGAACTCCTGGGCTCAAGTGATCCTCCTGGCCCAGCCTTCCAAAGTGCTGGGGTTACAGGCATGAGCCAATATGCCTGGCCATATTTTACATTTTCAAATGTCAAAAACAGTGCTAAGGTAACAGGATACCTTAAAACTGCTTGAGGGACCATAAAAGACAGTGTATTTTGTACGGGGATGTTGTCAAGGATATCATGTAATAGTGTCTCCTGTATCTGACTGCCAGGGAAATCCACATGATTGCTATTTTAACTTAAGAACATTGGCCGGGCACGGTGGCTCACGCCTGTAATCCCAGCACTTTGGGATGTCGAGGCGGGTGGATCACGAGGTCAGGAGATTGAGACCATCCTGGCTAACACAGTGAAACCCTGTCTCTACTAAAAAAATACAAAAAAAAAATTAGCCGGACGTGGTGGCGGGCACCTGTAGTCCCAGCTACTCAGGAGGCGGAGGCAGGACAATGGCATGAACCTGGGAGGCGGAGCTTGCAATCAGCTGAGATTGCACCACTGCACTCCAGCCTGGGCAACAGAGCGAGACTCCGTCTCAAAAACAAAAAAGAACGCTACACTTTTTGGAACTGATGATCTTCCCTGCTTAAGCTTATACTGGAATATAACTTGATTCAATGTACAGGGATTCAGGTTTACATTTCTGGATACTGACTGCTTAGCTTCATTTTATGTTCTACCCCAGCTTACCTGCACCATGATCTATGTATCTACTTTTACCCTGACATAAAACTTTTTTTTAGAGATAGGGTCTTGCCCTGTCACCCAGGCTGGAGTGCAGTGGTACAACCAGAGCTTACTGCAGCCTGAACTGCTGGGTGGGCTCAAGCAATCCTTTTTGCCTCAGCTTATGGAGTAGCTGAACTATAGGCATAAGCCATCACATCCAGATTATTTATTTATTATTTTTGGAGACAGAGTCTCACTCTGTCACCCAGGATGGAGTGCAGTGGCACGATTAGCTGGGACTACAGGTGCCCACCACCACACATGGCTAATTTTTTTGTAATTCTTTTTTTTTAATAGAGATGGGGTTTCACTGTGTTAGCCAGGATGGTCTCGATCTCCTGACCTTGTGATCCGCCCGCCTTGGCCTCCCAAAGTGCTGGGATTATAGGCGTGAGCCACCGTGCCCAGCCCCACATCCAGATAATTTTTAAACCTTTTTTGCTTTTTGGAAGAGACAGGGTCTAACTATTTCTGAAAGGGGATAGAATAAAAAGTAAATACTAAAACCCCAAAACAGGGCAGGTGTGACTCAGGCCTGTAATTCTAACACTTTGGGAGGCCAAGGTGGGAGGATGGCTTAAGTCCAGGAGTGCAAGACTAGCCTGAGCAACAAAGTGAGATCTTCTATTTATCTTTTCCAAATCTTTGTGGTGTGCTTTTGTGTGTGTGTATGTGTGTGTGTGTGTGTGTGTGTGAGACCAGGTCTCACTCCATCGCCCAGGCTGGAGTACAGTGGCACCATCATAGCTCACTGTAGCTTTGACTTCCTGGGCTCAAGTAATCCTCCCACCTCAGTCTCCACCTGAATGGCTGGGACTACAGGCGTGTGCCACCACACCAGTCTATTTTATTTTATTTTTTTTTTAGAGATAAGGTCTTGTCATGTTGCCCAGGTTGGTCTTGAACTCCTGGGCTCAAGTGATCCTCCTGCCTCAGCCTCTCAAAGTATTGGGATTATAGGAGTAGCCACCACATTTGGTCCCACTCCACTTTTATAACAGAAAATGTTATTGAAGAAGCAAGGGAAAGTGTTAAGAGAATGTTCTCATTCCCAAAAGGCAGAATGATTGGATCTGGGAAGGACAGACAGTACGGGGCACTGCAGGAGCCATAAGTCTCACAGCCTGAGATATGCTGAACAAACTAAACTGTGCTCAGTGTTCACCCACTGCCAGCTTCGGCTACACCACAGTCTGCTGGCTCTTACTCAATGTGCCTAGGTTTTGGTAGATCCAGTGAAGCCTCTACATCCTGTTATGGGCTAAAAAAATCCATTATTGAAGTCCTAATACCCAGCACCTCAGAATGTGATCATATTGAGAGACAAAAAATCTTTACAGGCCAGATGTGGTGGCTCATGTCTGTAATTCCAGCAGTTTGAGAGACCAAGGCAGGAGGATCACTTGTGGCCAGGAGTTTGAAACCAGCCTGAAAAACATATCAAGACTCTTCTGTCTCTACAAAGAAATTTAAAAATTAGCCAGGTGTGGTGGTGCACACTGGTAGTCCTGGGTACTCAGAAGGCTGAAGTGAAAAGATCTCTTGAGCCCAGAAGTGCAAGGCTGCCATGAGTTATGATCAAACCACTGCACCCCAGCCTGGTCAACAGAGCCAAGGCTTAATCTCAAAAAAAAAAAAAAAAA
>NW_012120299.1:298394-298729 GCF_000951035.1 Colobus angolensis palliatus | reverse complement strand
AAAAAAAAAAAAAAAAAAACTTTATAAATATAATTATGTTAAGGAAGTCATTAGAGTGGGCCTAATTCTACATGCCTGGTATCCTTATAAGAAGAGATCTGGACAGAAACACTATACAGGGAAGACCAAGTGAAAATACAGGAAGAAGAGAGCCATCTATAAGCAAGGAGAGAGGCCTAGAACAGATCCTTCCTTCACATCCCTCAGAAGAAACCAGCCTTGCCAACACCTTGATCTCAGACTTCCAGCCTTCAGATCTAGGAGAAAATAAATTTGTGTGGTCTAAGCTGCCCAGTCTGTGAAACTTTGTTATTGGCAGCACTAGCATACAAATA
>NW_012120299.1:294704-298009 GCF_000951035.1 Colobus angolensis palliatus | reverse complement strand
ATGGTCTCGATCTCCTGACCTCGTGATCCGCCCGTCTCGGCCTCCCAAAGTGCTGGGATTACAGGCTTGAGCCACCGCGCCCGGCCCAAGGAGCTATTTTTATCCCTGACTTAGAAGAGGGACCAGAGGAGGAAGAAGGTCCAAAGCTCACCCCAAGTCACCCTAGGTGGCAGGCTGCAAGCTGATTCCAGGTCTGTCTGACACCAAGGTCTGTGCACTTTGTGTCACGTGGACTGCATCTCTGAATGGCCACCAAGGTTATCTGGTTAGACACCTTCATTTTACGGATGGGATGACATAGGCCCTGGAAACCCAGGAGGTTGTCCAAATACATATAGCTAGATGACAAACCCATTAAGATTCACTAACCCAAGTCCTGCATTCTCCTCACCAAATTAAAGTACCTTAAAGTGGATGAGCATGCCTTAAGCCAGAGGACTGGATATATGAAAGAGAGATGATAAATCTATCTACTGTCAATAGATAAACTGATCTATTGACAGTGATGTAATAAACCTGAGTCACCAGAGGTCTACTTCTCTGCATCCAGGGAACTGACCAAGCTTGTCAACCTCGCAGGAAGATGACAGACGCTCAAAGCTACAGAAAAATCACAAATAAATGAATGGTGCAAACCAATGGATGGTCAGGATACCTGACCGTGGTGTAAGACGTTTTATCTTTCGACCTTCTCATCTGGAAAAAAGCAGTAAGTACCATACGTTGAACACTTACAGTATGTGAGGCACTGAGCAGCTATTGCACACATATAGCTCATCTGATCTTTGTAAAAGTCCTGGGGGTGTGGATATTACCCCTGTGGCAGTCTTAAGGGTGTGCTGCTCAGATCTCCCTCCAAAAGAAAACAGACTATGAGGAGTGTAGGCAGCCGACAATCTCCATCTTTGCAGTCCACTATGGCATTCAACTTGGGGAGAGAGGCTGTCTCCCCAGGCTGCCAGCCAATGGAATGAACACACCAGGGGTGCTAGTCTGCCCATTTCTGCCCCATGTTAGACTCTTCTAATGAGCAATCACTGCCTTGCTGAGACTTCCTCAAAACTACACTGTAGTCTAAGGTTCTTCCTGCTCAATCCTCCTTCCTTTCCCCTCTCGTTTCACCAGACCAGCATCACAGACTGAAAATTTCCCTGCCTACTACTGTTTCCTTGCTCCTTTATCCTTTATTGTCATTTCCCCAATAAATACCTTGCATCATTCTGTCTTGGCATCTACATGAAAGAACCCAAAATAATACCACTCCCATTTTACAGATGAGAAAACTGAGTGATTAATACATCTAAGGTCATATAATTAGGATTCAAGCCCATATCTCTGACTCCCAAGTCCAAGTTCTTAACCAATGGTTTAAAGAACAAAGAAAGTGTGAAGATACAACTGAAAAACAATGCTATAAAAATTCAGATGACTATGCAAAAGGCAAAGCTGTGCCATGAGGACACCGTATCAAGAAACTACTCCATTATTTATTATCAGAGTGATGAGTCCCTTAATGTCATTCTCCCTATTTTATGGATGACAAGACTACCACCAAACCTGCTTACCTCACAAGGTAGTTGCAATAATCAAATGAGACTCCTCCTCCAAGAGAAAAGGGAAACAAACAGAGTATGTGAGAAGATTCTCCTAACTGCAAAGCAAGTGGAGGCAAATGGATAATGCCTCTGAACCTGAAAGATTCTACTGAAGGAAGTAGCACTTCTCCCAAATAGGTCCTCAAATTTGGGGACGGAAAAAACAAAAAAGACGAAGTAAAATATTCCAAATCTCCAAATGGCTTTTCTGCCTCAAGACTATGTGTTTTGTTCATGCCCACATCCCCAGAGCCTATAACAGCACCTGACTGGTATGTGTTAGGCACTCAGGAAATCATTGCTGAATGAGAACAATTTACAGAAGACCCCCAACCCACACCTTTCTGTCCTTCAAGACGCAGGGCCATTCCTCCCACACAGCCTCACATGCAAAGCAGAATACCTGGCAGTTCATGTTGTCCTCTGCTTCAATGAGCTTCCCCCGATATACCTCACCGGTGTTCGTCTCACATGTCACAATGTGGCCCTCGGCCTCATGCAGCACTTTAATTGGCACACCAATAGACATCTTGGCAGGAAGAGAGTTCTACAGTGAAAGAGACAACAGTCAGTTCATCTTTCAGAGTCTGAGAAAGCATGCGGCACACGTCATGTCTCCTTCAAGGCCTGGCACTCCATAAAACTTAGCAAAAACGCCAAAGCAGCATTTTCTATCAAAGAAAAAGAAAAAAGAAAGCTCAGCTCCTGGCTTGGAGGAAACTATCTGGCAAACATGTGCAAGATGTCGGGTGAGGAGGAATGGTGGGGTGGACAGAAGTAAAAATAGGAATGAAAAGAGAGCATCTCCCATCGACCATGTGTCCTTGCTACCCTATGTCCTTTAATCTTCAGCTAAACGACCATTAGCGAATACTGTGTGTGTCGGGGAGGGAGATTGGAATGTTAATCTGTTGCACTGTTATTTGTCAACCCTTAATTGTAGATTATTACATTTTGAGAATCATAACACAGGCCTGAGCTGTCCAATACAGCAGCTCATGTCCACATGTAACTATTTAAATTAAACTTAACTAAAACACAATAGAATTAAAATAAAAAACCCAGTCCCTCAATCCCAGTGGCCATATTCCAAGTGCTCAACAGCTACATGTAGCTAGTGGCTACCCTATGGAAAGTGCAGATACAGACCTAAGGACCATGCATATCTAGGAGAGGAGGCTGTACTTTTAATGCAGCCCTTTAACCCTTCACTTACTTTACCATCAAGGATATTGAGAAAATATCAAAGTGACAACGTGCTATATGCAGGAAATGCCCGTCATGGAGGAAAATAAGGGAAAGCACCTGACTTGACCTAATTAAAAGCATCAAGCAGTGAACTTTTTATTGACATGAGCAATGACTCAAAGTTGGAACGTAAGTGCACTTAAGACAGGAGAACACGAGGTTGAAAGGACAGGCTCCTTTGGTGAGGATCCCTGGCTTTCAGCCTTAGGAGCCTAGATTTTATGCTGAAGATAGTGGGGAACCACTGCAAAATTATAGGTAAAGAATGACACAATGAAAAGATAGCAGCATTTATTTACAAAATGGATCCAACGTAAGGTTTAGAAGCAGAGAAACTTGTTAAAATTTCTGCAACAGTTAAAACTGCTGCAGGCCGGGCGCGGTGGCTCAAGCCTGTAATCCCAGCACTTTGGGAGGCCGAGACGGGCGGATCACGAGGTCAGGAGATCGAGACCATCCTGG
>NW_012120299.1:274455-294524 GCF_000951035.1 Colobus angolensis palliatus | reverse complement strand
AAAACTGCTGCAACAGTGTGGAAAGCACGACGGGACCACTGCCTGAAAGGGAGCTGGGGGCAGAGATGCAAAGAACTTTTAAAAAATAACCGGCGGGGCGCGATGGCTCACGCCCGTAGTCCCAACACTTTTGAAGGACGAGGCCGGTGGATCCCTTGAGCCCAGGAGTTCGAAACTAGCCAGGGCAACATGGTGAAACCGTCTCTACTTTAAAAAAAAAAAAAAAAAAACCCTCATAGGATTTGACTTCAAGATTCAAAAAACTCATAGGAAATGACTTCAAGATTACTGCCTGGAAGCTCTGAAAAACACTCACCTGGAGAGATACAGAATGTAAGAAGCATGCACGTTGAGGGGGGAGCTAATGAACTTACTTCCAGGCGCTAGTGAGGCGACGCTGACGTTTGGGTGGCCCAAACTTCCCGCTTTCTTCCCTCCCCGAGTCCCGCAGAGTTCCATGCATTGAGTCTTTCTCCAGCCCCTGGCCCCTCACAGGCACCTCGACCTCCCCTCGCCCGTCCCCAGCCTCACCGGCTCTGGCCTACTTGTCCTTTTCTTCGGTGCACGGCAAAGGCCCCTACGCCGAAGGCGTGAATCAAGAGAATGGCGGGCCCAGCTCCCAGAATTCCACTCGTTCCCAAAATGCTGCGCGCAGGGCCCGCCTCCTTCCTCTCCCCAGTGGTGAGAGCGGTGTCGCCTCCGCTTCCTTCTCACTCCGCCTGCCGGCTGGGAAACTAAGGCACCAGTACGATAGTTCCGGCACCGGAAAAGAGGGCCGATGACTGGGCCCGGGGACCGCCGCAAACAACGACCCTTGGGGCCGGCAGAGAACCGGAGAGGGTGCTTGCACTTACAAGCACCCCACACCAAGGACAGGCTGGACGGCAAGGCGGAGACTCGGGGCCTGGGCTCTCAGACCGGGGGCAGCAGGAGGTTGGGCCAAGGGCCAGGACTTCCCCTCACAATTTAATTTTTTGATCCCGGCACCGCCAGGTAAGGGGCGCCCTGAGTGAGGCTAGGTATCTCGTAGGGATAAAGTTAGGTATAGAGTAGACAGGCGGCCGGCTCAGGGTCATCCCTAAAGGCAGTGGGAGGAGAGTTGTTTGGAGCTTCCGGAATACACTGGGCGGGACCCGGGTTTACAGCTAAGACTGGCGAAGGAGCGGGCCTCGGCAGAGGCGGGGCTTGCTGAAGGGAGGAGCCTCTGTCACGAAATGCACGGGCTTTGGGGCGGGGCTCAGAAAGGGGCGGAGCTTCCGGGTCCGCGTCTTGGTGGGCTTCGCGGCTGCGCGAGGATTGGACGAGAGGGCGGGGCCACTCGACGCTGAGGCGGTGAATGGCCGGGGCAGATTTAAATCGGGAGACTGGGGGCCTCTAGGATCAAAGTTTGGGGCGGGGCTTAGAGAAAGGGCGGGGCCTCCAGATTCGAGACCTGGAAGGGCTGGGGCGGGGCTTGGGGCGGCCCAGCCACCGCCTCCGGTTCTCCCCTCCGCAGCGGCGGCGGTGGCAGAGAAGGAACTCGACACGCACCGACCGCCCTCCCGCCCCAGCCGAAGCGGAAGCTGTAGCCCGCTCTGGGCCGGGGCCATGGGCGCCCCGCGCCGCCCGGGTCATGAGGACGGAGGCGGAGGCAGCGGGGCCGCCGCTCGAGCCCGGTCAGTGCCTCTCTGTGGGCCCAGTCTTCACCCTAGGAACGAAGGGGACCCCGCCCTAGCGCGGGGCAGGGTCCAGCCGCGCGACCTTGGGCCGACTCCCGCCTCGCCCCCACACCCGCCTCCCTCCAGTCAGTGGGGGTTTCCTGACACTCGCAGGATTGCGACCCTTGTCAGCATGGTGGGAGGGTCCGGGTAGAAGGGGCGCCACCTTCCCCAGAAGCGAAAAGTGCTACTGGAGCCGCCTTGGGAGCTCTCGTGCCTTGGGGAACCGTGGAGGACTGAGGCTGGGAAGGGCAGGAAACTGGCCGAGAGCACCGAGTAATGGAAGGGCCGGTGCCCTGGCCTCCCAGACTCGGCGTTTTGTTTTGCTCCTGTTCTTCCCCCTCTGGTTCCCTCTGCCACGCGGTAGCCTGAGCCCCTTTGGGGCGGAGACCCGGACTGGTATTCAATGTCTTGGCAGTTAGTTTGCTTGCCCAAGAAGTAGGAGGGGGGAAGACGTGACTCCTGTCCTGCTGAAGGCGCAGGGTTGATGAGGAACGGAGTGCTAGCTAGTAAACTCTCTAGTGAAGTGCCAACTGTGGGAGAGGTCAACAGCATGTGGGACCCTGACCTTCAGGTGTCACTCCCAGGGAGTGTTCTCTTTTGTGTTTGCTGTGTGGAGTGGGTGCGGGGGGATTGACATCCCTCCTCCTCCAGTTGTCTAGCCCTGTGATCTGAGACAAGATACTTGCCTTTCCTGAGCCTCAGAGGAGGAATGGCTTACATTCACAGGAAGCTTTCTATGAGGCAGGCAGGCGCTGTGCGCACTTGTTTACATGCAGTGCCTCATTAATCCTCATAACGAACGACCCAGTGAAGTAGGTGCCCACTGTGATTTGCACTTTTGCAGCTGACCGGACTGAGTCTGAGATGGGTTAAGTATTCAAGGCTAGCACACTGCCTGTCTTCCTCAGTGACAACCACTAACTGAGGTCAGACCAGGGCCTTCCAGGCAGCCCCTTGGCTCCAGGCAGCAACATCTGGCTGTGGCGTTGTGTTCAGAAGGCTAAAGCTGTTATGGGGACAAATGCCAAGGCCTCGCCTAACATTATCTCCCCCAACATGAGCATCTCTAGGTCCCATCCGCCCTTGCCAAGACTGAAGATGGCCCTATGGGGCCTGCTGGGCCTCAGGATCAAGGAGTTCTAGATTGCAGGGCAAGAGGAGGAGGGGCAGCTGAGTCTCTGAGAGAGAGCTGCTGTCCTGTGCTACATTTTACAGCTGGACACGGAAAGGCATGGACAGAGTCATAGCCTGGCAGAAGATAGCTCAGCTAGTCAGTGTCACAGCCCAAGCCACAGAGTAAGGAGGGAACCTGACACAGAAGGCTATAGTCTGGACGCCTGGGGGAAGAGGGGTACAGAGCAGTGAAGTGACAAATAGGCCTGGGCATGTCAAGGTATGAGATCTTTTTGGAAAATGCCCTCCATTCCCCAAGCATATCTAAGTGCCTGCTCTGGGCTGAGGGCTGGAAGGAGGCAAATGCAACCTCGTCTCCATCTGCCACTGAAGAATTCTCATTTTGAGCAATAGGGGAAAGCAGAGCTCTCCCACTGCTCAGCATTTTATGAGTCCCTAGGGGTCAGGGCTTGGGTGGGTTTTTAGTCACCTTTGTGTCCCCAGAGCCTAGCAAACAGTGAGTGCTTAGTAAGTTCATTTCTTCTGACCTGGCACAGTAGCTCACCCCTGTAATCCCAGGACTTTGAGAGGCCAAGGCAGGAGGATTGCTTGAGCCCAGGAGTTTGAGACCAACCTGGGCAGCATAATGGGACCCCATCTCTACAAAAACAATTTTAAAATTATCTGGGTGTGGTAGTGTGTGCCCATAGTTCCAGCTACTCAGGTGGCTGAGGTCGGAGGATCCCTCGAGCCTGGGAGTTCAGGGCTGCAGTGAGCTCTGGTCACACCACTGCACTCCAGCCTGGGCGACAGAGTGAGACCCTGTTTCAAGTTCTTTTTTTTTTTTTTTTGAAGATGGAGTCTCACTGTTGCCCAGGCTGGAGTGCAGTGGCGTAATCTTGGCTCACTGCAACCTCCGCCTCCCGGGTTCAAGCACTTCTCCTGCCTCAGCCTCCCAAGTAGCTAGGATAACAGGCTCTGGCCATCACACCCGGCTAATGTTTGTCTTTTTAGTAGAGACGGGGTTTCACCATGTTGGCCAGGCTGGTCTCAAACTTCTGACCTCAAGTGATCTGCCCGCCTTGGCCTCCCAGTGTTCTGGGATTACAGGTGTGAGCCACCATGCCTGGCCTAAAAATGTTTATTTCTTCCAGCAAATATTTATTGAGTTACTACTAAACATCCAACACCAGTGACTGAGAATAACAGGGAACAAGATTGGCAAGTTTCCTGCTGTCTCAGTTCATTTGTGCTTCCATAACAAAATACTCAGGACTGGGTAATTTAGAAACAATAGAAATTTAATTTCTTTTTTTCTTTTTTGGAGATGGAGGTCTCACTATTTTGCTCAAACTGGTCTCAAACTCCTTGTCTCTTGTCTTGGCCTCGTGAGTAGTTGGGATTACAGGTGTATGCCACTGTGCCCGGCTCTAGAAATTTAATTCTTCACAGTTCTGGAGACTCCAAGGTCCAAGATGAAGGCGCTGGCAGGTTCTGTGTCTGGTAAAGGTCTGTTCCTTGTAGATGGTGACACCTGCGTGTCCTCAATGGTGGAAGGAACAGAAAGGGCATAAACACTGTACCTTTACATGACACAAGAACAGAAGGGCAAAAAACAAATGGCCTATGCTAGTTTCCTGCAGCCCTTTTATAGGCACTAATTCACTGATGAGGGCAGAGCCTTCCTGACTTCTCAAAAGGCCACACTTACTTATGTATTTATTTATTTTTGGTTGTGGATATCTTCCACACCCATCTTTTCATACCACCACAATGGAGATTAAGTTTCAACATGAATTTTGGAGAGGATACCATAGCACCTGCCTTCAGGAAGCTTGCAGTCTAGAGACAGAGTGGCTTGATCTATTGCTACTTTTGCCAAGCACTGTGAAGGAAATGAACAGGATGCTGTGAAGGAGAGTCCCCTTGTTTCTCAAAGGCTTAGTTAGAAAAACCACTAAGAAGAGATTTTGAGCTGGGACTTGAATGACTAGAAGGAACACAACCTTGAGAAGAGCAGCCAGGAGAGAGTTTCAGACAGAGGGAGCCTCACATGCCAATGCCTTGGGGGTAGAATGAAGCCTTAATGAGTTCACAGGTTAACTAGACCACAGGTGAGGGCGGCCTAGATGAGGTTGGTGGGGCAGGTTAGGCAGGGGCCCACACACAGGGCAGTGAGGGGAACTGGGGCTGGCACAGCAGGAGGGCTCCTGGGGTGGCTCTGCACAGAGCTAGTCACATGGTCCAGGGGAGACCTGCCAGATGGGGAAATAATGTGGGCTGGGTTTTCACGTGCTGAATGAGTGTCATGAGTGAGTAACAGCAGAGATAAGTCTCCTCCTCTTTAGACTCTGAACTTTGTCCAGGTTCATGAGGTGGCTACTGAGGAGGGTCCTGCATGCCACATGCCCATTTGCCCCACCTCAGGGCCTTAGCACATGCTGTGTGCTAAGGCCCATTCCCTCTAAGGCACACCCTTACTGTTTCCCCCAACCTAGGCCTCTATTTTGTTATGTTTGCTTGTTTTTGCTGTCCATCAGGATAGTTAACTTTGTGTCACTCACTGCTGTATCTCCAGTACACACACCAGGCACTTACTAGGCTTTGGGGAAATATTTGTCGACTGAATGACTGAATCAGACCAAAGTCCCCCCTCTTCCACCCGCTGCCCGTTTAGGGATGGCTAGACTCATTCCAGCAAGAGGAAGTCAGCTGCCCAGCCCACAGCCAGCCAGCAGTGGCACAGTTGGGTCTGGAATGCTAGGTCAGGCTCTTTCTGCTCCACCTCACAGCCTGGCAAAGACAGACCGAGAGGTTGCCCAGGGTTGGTGGGGGGTGGAGCTCACAAGGATATTCCATATGCTGCACAGCTTACCTGACAGTTCCCTTCTCCTGGCCATGGTCTCACACCCTGGTGGTCCTGGGGTCTTTGGAGTCAAGCTAACCTCCAGGGGCCTCGTGAACTCAGATACATGTATCTGCTGAGTGCCTCCCATGTGCCATTCCTGGAATGAAAGCAGGAAACAAAACAGCCCCTGTTGACCAGGCAGGGTGGCTCACACCTGTAATCCCAGCACTTTGGGAGGCTGAGGTGGATTATCTGAGGTCAGGAGTTTGAGACCAGCCATGGACAACATGGTGAAACCCCATCTCTACTAAATTATAATAATTAGCTGGGTGTGGTGGCGCACCTGTGGACTAAGGCTACTCTGAGGGAGGAGAATCACTTGCCACCTGGGAGGTGGAGGTTGCAGTGAGCCGAGATCATGCCACTGCACTCCAGCCTGGGCGACCGAGCAAGACCCCGTTGAAAAAAAAGACCCTGTCCCTCCTCCTCAGAGCTCCCACCAAAAGAAGGCCTCTGAGTAGGCATGGGGGCAGTGACTGCACATGTGGGTCACTGGGCCCCAGAGGGGCAACACTGGAGAAGTGACATCCAAGGGCAGGAGTTAGGCACCCGGGAAGCCAGGTATGTCCAGGCAGAGGGACCAGGTGTGCAAAGGCCCCCGGGGTGTGAGGGATTATGACACACAAAGGCAAGGGTGCAGAGGGTGCTAGGGCAGCAGCCATGGAGGTATTGTCTTAAGAAATGTGGGACCCAGCTCACTGGAGGATTTTCAGTAGGGCTGACCTCTCTGGCCAGTGTTTTGGGGAGATCACTGCTATTGTAGGAGCCTGGATTTAAGGGAGTTGCTGAAGGATTGTGGGAAGGTCCCTGAGCAGCCCCTGCAGGGTCTAGGCAGGAGGCAGTGACACTTGTCTCCCATAAGGGTGGCGGTGGTGGGCTCTGCGCTGAGGGTCTGTGACTTCCTTCTGTTTCTGCACAGGGGACTTTGTACAGCTGCCTGTGCCAGTCATCCAGCAGCTCTACCACTGGGACTGTGGCCTGGCCTGCTCCAGGATGGTGCTGCGGTGAGTGGGGCCAGGGCTGGGGGCTCCCCATCTACATCTCCTGCTCTGGCTTGGGAGAGACCTGGGTGGGATCCATTGTCCCTGTCACTGTCTTTGGTTGGGGCTTGCAGGAGGCCAAGCTTCTACCTGGTCCTAGTCCCATCTGCAAAAGCGAGCAAGAGGTGGACCAGGCCTTCCAGGTCTCCATGATAGTAATGGCTGGGGGCTTGGGGTGGCCAGGAAGTCCCAGGTGTCCAGGCCTGTCCCACAAGGCCGCTCTGTGACTGGGACAGGAGGCCCTCTACCCCCTGGCCTCTGGCTCCTGGGAGACTGGGGTGCTGGCCGTTAAGCGGAAGCTCTGTGAATATCACAGAAATCTGGACAGTGAGAGCCAAGAGGGACTGTAGCCGTCAGCTTGTACAAGAGTTTTTCATTTGGCTTCCTGGAACCCCAGGGCAGCTGTACCTTCATCTGTTTTACATCCTGGAAATCCCAGCCACATTCAGTAAAAGGGTTCTGTGCCTAAAACTTTGAAAACCACTGATGTGATCCAGGGACCTAATCTTAGAGATGAAGCTAAAGAGGCCAGAGAAGACAACGACTTGCCCAAGGTCACAGCCCACAAGACACGAGAGATGTGAGAAGCAGAGTCCAGGCCTGCAACTCTGGAGCCAGGATGGTGCCCCAGGCAGCCTGGGCAGTGTGTGGACAGGAGCTAGGGTCTCATGATGAAGGAGGGCGACTTCTGGGGAATGGGACCTGTGACAGGGGCTCTTGGGCCAGCGGGTGGAGGGTGACCTGGTCCAGTTAACCCTCAAGAGCAAGCTGAGCTCCCCGCGCATCTCCCTGCAGGTACCTGGGCCAGCTGGACGATAGTGAGTTTGAGAGAGCCCTGCAGGAGCTGCAGCTGACCAGGAGCATCTGGACCATCGACCTGGCCTACCTGATGCACCACTTTGGTGTGAGGCACCGTTTCTGTACCCAGACCCTGGGCGTCGATAAGGGCTACAAGAACCAGGTGAGCGACCAGCCACTGGGCCTTCCCATGTGGGGCCACACAGAGGTATAAGGCCACTTGGTTCCAGTAGTTGGAAGAGGGAGCAGTCAAGGGCTAGACACCCAGGTAGATACCCAGGTGTACAGAGACCAGGGAGCAGCAGCAGAGAGGCTATAGGCAGGATTTGGGAGCCAGTCAGAGCAGGTGCCTTTGCATTCTGGCCTGCCCAGAGGATCTGAGTACTAAGTCCTGGCTCCTGTCTGCCTGCCTTCTACAACCCTCAGAATGTGCAGAGGCTACTTCCTACACTCTTTCCTACTGTCCTCAGCACAAGGCGGGCCCAGGGCCTCTGAGAACATCACTGGCTTCATCCATCATCATTTGCACATTTTTTTTCTTTTCACCAGGAGAGCCAGCTTTTAAGCTGGGTAATTGGTAGTCTAGAAGAAAACCAAAATACCATCTTTTCTTTTTTTTTTTTGCCTTTTGAAAAATAATGCCAACATAGCCATGCCAGCAAAGTGTGTTCCGTGGATCACACCTAGCTAAGCCAAGCTGTAGCTGGGCTGTCCCAGGTGGCTCAGCCTCATCCCCCTTGCTTATTCGCTATGGGCTCCTGCTCATGCCTGCCAGAGTGTACAAGCCCAAGGGTGATTGATCCTCCCCAGGGAGCTGACCTGAGCCCAGCTGCCCACCCCTCTCAAGCATCGTCCTCATGCCTCTGTGTGGTCCTGCATCCCTGCTCCTGCTTAGGACAGACAGCTTTCTGATCAGGCTTGCTGCACGTACCATCTGTCCTGACAGGTGGGGCTCCTCTGCCCTCCTGTTGTCTCTGCCTCCGTAACATGCTCTTTAGTTCCTTCATCCAAATGGAGTGAAGGCAGCCTGAGTGGTGGCTGCTCCAGCCCCCTCTTCTCTGTTCAGTCTTTCTACAGGAAGCACTTTGACACAGAGGAGACCCGGGTGAATCAGCTGTTTGCACAAGCCAAGGCCTGCAAGGTGCTGGTGGAGAAATGGTGAGCCCCCCGACCTTCCTACCCGCCCTTCCTCTCACGCCTGCTCACCCACAGATCTGCAGTGGGGGGGCCTCGGGATAGTGTTCAGGAACGGCTGGAACTCTGGAGCCAGGCAGAACTGGCTACCAGGCGGCTGTGGGCACTGACTTGCCCCCTTGAGCCTTGGTTTATGGAGATCACTGGGGCTTCATGTCCCAGGCTCTGACTGGGGATGGATCCTGAGCAGGTGCTGGAGGGACAGGTGAGCGAGAGAGATTGCATCCAGCCCTTGGGCTGCTTGCAGAAGGACAGCATGGGACACAACACAGGACCCCTAATGAAAGGGTGATGGCCTAAGAAGAATGTGCTGGTGCAGTGATTGACAAGGGACGGGGAGCAGGGAGGACCCAGTGTGTAAGGGCTGCTGTGACCTTACAAGGGCCTCCCCTTCTCATCTGTATGCATTGGGGCTGGATTCAGGAAGACCCTGGGTGCAGTTTGCCCCAATGTGAGTGGCATTCTTCTCTGGATTATGTGAGAGCGGGGCTCAGACCTGCTGCCTCTAGGTCCTGGACAGACTTTTCTCAGATTTTCCCTTTCTTTGCAGATTTATATTTTCATTATTGACCTGCTATAATCACATGATAGGTGATTTAGAAAATGGGGGTGGGGTGGGATCTCCATTCATACCTTGACCACATGGGCACATGTTGGAAGGAAAGGCAGCAAATGTTTATTTAGCGGCTGTCAACAGGTACCATCTCCTTGAGTGGAAAAGCTGTTGCTGTCTCCGTTTCTCGGGGGAGGAAACTGAGGATGAGAGAGACACCCAAGGTCACCCCCAGCATCTTGACCATGCCATGATCTGAACCCATGCTTGTTATTCCTTGAAGCCTGTAGCTTTTCCTTCCAGCCAAGCTCCTGCTTTTTCCCTATAGCTGAAATCCCACTCTTGTACACTGCCACTGGGAACTCAGCCAGCTATTTTGTTTCAAAGACCAAATGGAAAAATGGCATGTTTCCTTGGCCAAGGCAGCAATCCAAACTGCCACGTGACTCAGCTGTGGCTGAAGCTGGGCCAGGCCATGTGGTACTGATGCTGCCACTCCTAAGGAAGGCCCCAAGTGGGTGAACAGCCCCTCCAGCAAAGATGCAGGAGCTCCTGGCCTAGAGCTCCCCCTGCCCACAGCCCCATCTTCCCTCTGCCCCTCTGGGTGTTTTCTTTTTTCTTTTTTTAAGAGACAGGGTCTTACTCTGTCATGCAGGCTGGAGTGCTGTGCTGCAATATTGCAATATAGCTCACGGCTACAGCCCCAGGCTCAAGTGATCTTCTTGCCTCAGTCTCCCGAGTAGCTGGAACCACAATCTCATACCACCATGCTCCATGCCTGGTAAATTTTTTAATGTTTTTGCAGAGACAGGGTACTGCTGCTGTTGCCCAGGCTGGTCTCTTAATTCCTGGGCTCAAGCGATTCTTCCACTTTGGCCTCCCAAAGCACTGGGATTACAGGCGTAAGCTGCTGTGCCCAGCCCTGTTCTAGGTTTTCATTTGGATTTGCTGCCTAGTGGAAGGCACAGGATGGGGCAGCACCTTCTATTAGTGAGGGAGGCTCCAGGCAGATGTCATTGCTGAACTGGAGCTCCCCTGGAAGCAATGTGGCCCAGCCCTTCCTGGGCAGTCCCTTCTGCCACAAGGAGCCTTAGGAAAAAAGTAAAATAACTCTTTCAGAGAAGCATTTGGTTTTGAAAGTGTCTGAGCCATGCGTGGCTTAGATTTGGGGGATTAGATTGGGTGTGCAGTTTTCAACGTAAACCACATATGATTTAGGGTAGAGGAGAGACAAAGCTGGGCAAAAAGAATTCACTAACCAGGCTGGGACACAGGAGGAGGACGGTTTCTGCGTGCTGCTCTAGTGGCCCTTGACTGGACCCACCTGGAGCTGAACTGCCCTCCCCGTGAAGGGCCTGACAGGGCCAGCTCATCTTTGTGCACACTCAGACATGCACACCCTACCAGTCTCCTGCTTGGCTCTAGGCTGAGCCTGGGCCACAGTGACAGAGCAGGGAGTTCAGGGCAAAGGGAAGAGGAGCCGATCCCCAAGCTTTGTAACACAGAAACAGGAACAAGCAGGGATCCAGTTGAGGGATGGGGAATGGGGGCCCAGCAGCACCAGCTGACCCCTCTCCTGCCCACAGCACGGTGAGCGTGCAGGACATCCAGGCGCACCTGGCTCAGGGCCATGTGGCCATCGTGCTGGTGAACTCTGGGGTGCTGCACTGTGACCTGTGTTCCAGCCCTGTCAAGTACTGCTGCTTCGCCCCCAGTGGCCACCGCTGCTTCTGCCGCACTCCTGACTACCAGGGCCACTTCATCGTCCTGCGCGGCTACAACCGGGCCACTGGCTGCATCTTTTACAACAACCCGGCCTATGCCGACCGTGAGTGCTGGGTGGGGCGGGTGAGGCAGAGTGGGCCACGTTCACTGTTCTGTATGCCCAGTGCCCACGATTCCCACCCATTCAATCTAGTGTGGCCAGGGCCTCCCTTACCACCTTTTCCCCAACGCCCCTGCTCCTCCTGGACTCTTGTCACTGGAGTCACCCCTCAGGCCATGCAGGCAAACCTGCAGCACACTGTGCCAGCCTTCTCTACAACCTGGCCACCCCTCCCTCCCACACCACAGGCCCCACGCCACTGCCCAGGTCCCTGCCTCACCCTTCCATGCTGCACAGGCTGCACCCCTCCCCCACCCGCCAGGATGGCCAGCACATTCCTCAGAAAGAAAAGCCGGCCAGACCCAGCCCCTGCTCTAGACCCATCCTGGCCTGCCTACTGCCCTCCAGGCACAGGGAAGGGCCGCCCTGACTCTCATAGACTGGATTCACAGAGACAACCCCTGGACGCCCTGATCACATAAACTTACCCCATCTATGTGGCCTGGAGCATGTTTCTTCCCCTCTCTGGGCCTCACTTTCTCCAACTGCTCAACTGGGGAGGAGTCAGAGAAAGCTCATGAAGACCAGGATGGGCAAGGAGGGCTTCCTGGGGGTGGAGGACTTGAGCTGAGAGGAGTGGCCATGCGGGTGGGACACAGGCCTCACCCAGCTCCCCTGGGCACTGTGTCGGTGGGGTAGGTGCTATCTCACAACGCACTGACCCCGTTCTGCCCTCTCCACCCCCAGCAGGAATGTGCAGCACCAGCATCAGTAACTTTGAGGAGGCCAGAACCAGCTATGGCACAGATGAGGACATCCTCTTTGTCTACTTGGACAGCTGACAGCAGGAGCCTGGTGTGCCCAGGCCCTTGGACCCCATCCCCACCCCAGCTGGGCCCACTCAGGATGCCCTGGCCCAGGCCTGGGGCTGCTGGGGCTAGAATGTGGAACTGCAGCCTCAGCCCATCTGGCAGAGCCCCAGGAACTCTGGGATACTGTGGCACAGCTGCTTTGTCTGCCAGTGCCGTGTGTTGTCATGTCGCTCACGCCAAGCACCTGCTGGCTGCTGGAAGCATACCCCAAGACCCCAAGCCTGACTCCAGCTGTGCCCACAGGAAGTCCAGTCCCAACAGTGCCCTTGTTGCCTTTGAGCCAGACCCAAGGCAAGGGTCTCCGCACAGACCGCAGGGGGCTGAGTCTGGAGAGAGAAGTCGCTTGACTAATGCCATTTGTCAGGACAGTATGTGAGTGTCTGGAGACAGCATAGTTGACCCCAATGCCCCAGAACTGAGGACCCCTCCAGGCCCCTCTCTTCTGGAAGTGCTGCATATGTCCCCGTGCCCCGTGGTTGACAACACCAGTGCCTCCTGCCTACCTGTGGGCCCAAGTTTCTGCGGCTCGTTACAGGATGCCTGGCCCCTGCCACCCAGCATAGACACACCTCACAGCTGCCCCGCCATGCAGAGCCCTGGCCCTGGAGACTCTTAAGCCCTCCACAGCCCTCCAGGTCCTCCAGCTCAGATGGAGGGCTCTCAGGGGTGTGGCCTGGGCCTAAATCCCACTGGTAGGCCTGATGGCTGGCAGCACAATGTGTGCTCTGGGAATAAACAGCTGCCCTAGACCCAGAGGGATCTCCGCACCCAGGAAGCCTCCTGACACCAGCCTAAATCCTGACAGCAGGGTCTGCCCTCTGAGTGTGGGGAGCCCCTAGTCCTTTAAGGTTGGCTGCTAGGGCCTGTGCTCCAAAGCAATGGGCAGGGGCAGCCTGCAGCTACCCACCCAACCTGGTCTTCACACGAGGTTGCACATGATACTGGGCCTCTTTTATCTTGATGGAGAAGAGGGGTTCCTGCCTAGGATCTTACAACACAGCAAGTAGCATAGAGCTCTTTCCTTCCTCTTTTTTTTTTTTCTTTGGTTGGGGTCAGGGGTTGTTTGAGATTTAAGTTTTCATTTTTGAGGGGTAATCACCTTCAAGTATAACAGTAATCGTAAGAGTGAAGGTACTTTGGAACCACTAACACCTCTGCACAGGGCAGTTAGCCAGCTCAAGTTCTTTTTCAGAGAAAGGGACTTGACCAGCGGTTTAAGTATCAGCCCCTTCACCTCACAGACGAGGCAGCTGATGAGGCAGCTGGCCCAGTGAGGGGAAGCTGCCCAGGACAATAGTGGAGCTGGGTCTTGAACCCCAGTCTGTACCTAAAAAACTAAGGGAAATTGATCATTTTCAAAGGGGCAACAGTGATACCATCCCTGCACTCCTGGGTCCTGCTCTTACAGTGCCCAAGGCAGGGCATGGTGGCAGCTGGCCCCTCCTCTACCAGGTGACTCTGGGGGCAGAGGTGGGCTCTGTTTAGGAGGGCGGTCAGACCACCCAGCCAAATTGCTCCTCAACCCTAGACAAAGCCTTTGGCCAAGAGGGAGGTGCTGTTAGCTGGGCAGCCCTTCTGGGTTTCAGAGACCGGTGTTAGCTCCAGACTGGTCTCATCTCCATTGCCTTAATGCCAGGTGGCCCAGGAGTACCCATGCACAGCAGCTGTGGGGTGTGGGCATCTTCAGGAGGTGTTCTGGTAAAATTGTGAGAATAGCTGTGTGAAAGAAACCAGTGGAAGGAAATGAAGTTTTCAGGATGGCGGGATGTGATTCAGACACAGTGCACATGCTGTTAGGGCTGTCACTAGGGAGTGGCCTTTATGGAGGGTGGTAACAGCACCTCAGTCCATCCAAGATGTTTAGAAACACTCAGTCTCTGGTCCCAGAGGACGGCTTCTCAGGGCACGCTACAAGTTAAAGGTCACCTGCCTGGAAGATGAATGAGAAAGCTGCCCATTCTGAAGACCCATCTGCCTAGGGAGGGTCGCAGAGGCAGGATGTAAGCCACACTGTGTTGCATTCTTGCACAAGTCATGAAAATGGGGCCAGAGAGAGCCTGGACATCGGGGACTTTTGCCCACAGCACATGACACCCACAGCTGCCCAGCCTGTCCATGTGCTGGGGACCAGCACAGCACCTGAAGCCATGTGCGACGGTGGGCTTTGTTCATTCTAGCCACAGGGGGATGAAAGGGATCTTTTGCATTGCAGAGATTTTATATATATTTTGTTTGTAATGAGCCATTCTCAATAAACATTATTCTCACTGCAAAATGGTGGTAGCCCCTGGCTGGCCTTTGTGAAGCTGTGTTGATCTGCAGAATTCCTGTCCCTAAGTTCTCAGCATGAGCACATGGGAACCCAGGTCCTTGTCTTGCCATACCCAGTTTAGCTGGGACTGGAATCCTGTTTTCTGTTTTCTAGGGCCATATCCATCCTGTTCAGGCCTGGATGCTTGTGCCCGTCCTGGACAGGCAGTACTAGGGGTAGAAGGGCCTCGGGGCTCAGCTCAAGTGAACTGCAACAAATGCAACTACAGGAGACACCACAGAATGAGGGGGATATTGAAGAGGAGAGACAAAAGTGGGTGGGATGGCCGGGCACGGTGGTTCACACCTGTAATGCCAGCACTTTGGGAGGCAGAGGCGGGTGAATCACGAGGTCAGGAGATGAAAACCATCCTGGCTAACACGGTGAAAGCCCGTCTCTACTAAAAATACAAAAAAAAAAATTAGTCGGGCATGGTGGCGGGTGCCTGTAGTCCCAGCTACTCAGGAGGTTGAGGCAGGAGAATGGCATGAACCCGGAAGGCGGAGCTTGCAGTGAGCCAAGATCGCACGACTGCCCTCCAGCCTGGGCGACAGAGCAAGACTCTGTCTCAAAAAAAAAAAAAAAAAAAAAAAAAAGTGGCTGGGATGGTGAGTGCTGGGTGGAGCTGGCTGCTCAGAGCATGCAGAGTTGGGGTTGAGGTCTCAGACCAAGAGTGCAGTAGCGCTATCTCGGTTCACTCCAACCTCCACCTCTTGGGTTGAGGCAATTCTCCTGCCTCAGTCTCCTGAGTAGCTGGGATTCCAGGCACACACCACCACGCCCGGCTAATTTTTGTATTCTTAGTAGACATGGGTTTTACCATCATGTTGGCCAGGCTGCTCTCAAACTCCCGGCCTCAAGTGATCTGCCTGCCTCAGCCTCCCAAAGTGCTGGGATTACAGGCATGAGCCACTGTGCCTGGCCAATGTCATCACTTTTAAAGGAGCACTTCTATTCCTTCCCATCCTCCCTCAAACACATCATCTTGTCTGTCTCCACTGCTGTAACCCCAGTATCTGACACCTAGTAGATGTTCAATAAATGTGAGTGAATGGGTAATAGGCTGAAATGATACCTGTTTCAGCAGCTTTCCTGTACTTTTCAGAACTAAAGGTAATCATTAAGGGGGAGGCAGAAGACCAGGCACGGTGGCTCATGCCTGTAATCCCAGCACTTTGGGAGGCCAAGGTGGGTGTATCACCTGAGGCTGGGAGTTCGCGACCAGCCTGACCAACATGGAGAAACCCCATCTCTACTAAAAATACAAAATTAGCCGGGCATGGTGGCGCATGCCTGTAATCCTAGCTACTCAGGAAGCTGAGGCAGGAGAATTGCTTGAACCCGGGAGGTGGAGGTTGTGGTGAGCCGAGATTGCACTACTGCACTCCAGCCTGGGCAACAAGAGCAAAACTCTGTCTCAAAAAAATGATAATAATAATAAAGGGGAGGCAGAATTTGAATCCTTTGATGTCACCCAGGATCCAGGAGACATTCTCTCCTACAAAGAATGGTGGAAGGAGCAACATGTACTGCCCATTAGAAAAACTTCAGGTGACTCAGGCATGGTGGTTCATGCCTGTAATCCCAGCACTTTGGGAGGCAAAGGCTGGAGGATCACTTGAGACTAGAAGTTCAAGACTTGTGTGGGGCCGGGCACAGTGGCTCATGCCTGTAAACCTAGCACTTTGAGAGGCTGAGGTAGGTGGATCACTTGAGCCCAGGAGTTTGAGACTAGCCTGGGCAGCATGGCAAAACTGTTGCTATAAAAAATACAAAAAATTAGCCGGGCATAGTGGATGTGCCTGTGGTCCCAGCTCTTCAGGAAGCTGAGGTGACAGGACCTCCTGAGCCCAGGAGGTCGAGGCTGCAGTGAGCTGTGATCATGCCACTGTACTCCAGCCTGGGCAACAGGGCAAGACCCTGTCTCAAACAAAAAATAGCCAGGCACGGTGACTCATACCTGTAATCCCAATACCTTGGAAGGCCAAGGCAGGCAGATCGCTTGAGCTCAGGAGTTTGAGACTAGTCTGGGCAACATGATGAAAGCCTATCTCCACCAAAAATACAAAAAATTACCCAGGCATGGCAGTGCACACCTGTGGTCCCAGCTACTCGGGAAGCTGAGGTGTGAAGATGCTTGAGCCAAAAGGTGGAGGCTGCAGTGAGCCATGATTGCACCACTGCACTCCAGCCTAGGTGACAGAGTGAGACCTTCTCACTAAAAAAAAAAAAAAAAACTTTAAAAAAAGGCCTCATGTTATTCAAACTTAGGATTCCGCTGTTATTACAGCTTTCTGCAAGTGCAGGTGTCTCCTGGCCTCCAACCCCCCTGGTTGGAGAATCAGTGCAAGAAAATGCTGGCACTCTGGTTTACATCTAGTCTGAATCAGCAGAACAAAAATCGGAACAAAATCCCTGGGGCCTCAACCAGAAAGCAATGTGGCTGTGTAGTCAAGGGATCCCCAAAGCTGAAATAAATAGAGTCAGTAATGATGGCCTTGCCACCTGATATAGGGCTGTGGATGGGTTGAAAATATTGGAAACTCATTTGAGTCACAAATTGCTGCCACACTCTTTGAACCCAGAAGTAAGTGTGCCCTTATTTAATGGCACAGAACCAGTCTCTTGCCCACACGAGTCTCTTGTCCACAATCCCTGGTCCCTCACTCCCTCTCTACCTCAACCTCGGCTGCTTTAAGGAGAAATGATGAGGGCAGGGATGAGGTCTCCCTGTCCTCAAGGGTGACCAAAGGCCATGAGCACCTGAGTATGCTAAGGAACACTGGGGACAAAAGTGCCTCAAAACGTTTATGTCTCTTGGATATGGGTGCATAAGCCACTGTCCTACCTGGCCTCATGGGGGAAGGGGAGTTTCCAAATTCAACTGACAGGGTTTGGACAAGTTTCACAGTGCAGAGAGAAAAAGCCAAGTGCTGTGGGGCCCTTTGGGACAATTCAATGTCTTGTTTTGTTGCATCTATACGTGAATTTGTAGTAGGAACTGGTGCTTCTCCTTCCAGCCCTGAAGTGCCAAAGGGGGTTCTCTCAGTCAGTGCTAGTGGGGTAAACTCCCCTGCCATTTAACCCCTGTGGGTGAGTCAGGTTTTAACTCAGTCCCTCTGCCCTCTGACGTCCAAAACTTTCACCATACAGATGACGTCCTCTTGGATGGCAAGTCAAAAGTCCCAGTCCTGGAGATCCTGATCATAGGTTACCACATCTCCACCAGCAGTGGGGACTGACAAACCCTGACAAAATTCCATTTCTTGGAATATGACTGCTGATTCACAAGGTTTTTTTGGGTTTTTTTTTGTTTGGTTGGTTTTTTTTTTGTTTTTTGAGATGGAGTCTTGCTGTCACCTGGGCTGGAGTGCAGTGGTGCGATCTCGGCTCACTGCAACCTCCGCCTCCCAGGTTCAAGTGATTCTTCTGCCTCAGCCTCCCGAGTAGTTGGGATTACAGGCACATGCCACCACAACCGGCTAATTTTTGTATTTGGAGTAGAGATGGAGTTTCACCATGTTGGCCAGGCTGGTCTCGAACTCCTGGCCTCAAGTGATCCGCCAGCCTTGGCCTCCCAAAGTGCTGGGATTATATGCGTGAGCCACGGCACTCGGCCAATTCACGATGTTTAGTCCTTCCAGGAGTCAAGGAAAAGCTGCTGGTGGTCCTTCCACCACCACCAAAAAAGAAGGCCCTGCACCTTCTCAGACTCCTTGGGTATTGGAGACAGCATGTGCCTCACTTGGGCATCCTACTTGGTCCTTTACATCTGCTAACTTGCCAACCAGCACCCTTTAGAGCAGGGCCCACGCCGGAAGGCTGTATTGGAAGCTGTCTAGCAAGCCCACTCTCTACCTGTGGGTCCTCAAAACCCTAATGATCCCTTTAAGCTATATAAGGTCTCTGTGACTAATTTTGCTGATTGGAACCTTTGGCAAAGGGAAGAAGACTGCACCCAGAGGTGCCCCTGTTTTGGACTTACTGCCTGTCTCGCTGACAACAGTGGCCAGGTACATCTCTTTTGAAAATCTTACTATCTGGGGTCTTCTTACAACAGAATACCTGACCCACAAAAGGCTGGCTTTTATGGAATGGTGTACTTAAGATGAAAATGGTGTATTTAAGAACACAGCTAGTCTACCCCTGCCGACATCTCAGTTTTACATGAAAAAACTGGCAGCTAACTCTTTGGGGGACACTAATATCGCCCACTCCACCAAAGCAAAGTCACTGGCTCAACAACAGGAACCTCATTTCACAGAGGTTCTCCTAAATGCCAGGGCCTGGTTCACTGATGGGCTGATGAAATGGAAGCCTCATGGTGTCCACAGGGCTGCTGTGGCTGTTCACCCTCAGAAGCAGCTGTGCAGAATGGAAAATGGATGAGTGACTCTGCTCAGTAGGCCCTGAGCCAATACTCCTCTTGGTAACCCTTGTTATATTTTTACTGACTCTTGGGGCGTTTCCTAGGTGTTTGGTCTGACACTTAGAAAACCTCAACTGGTGAATTAAAGACATCCATCTTTGGGGTCATGAACTACGGAAATAAGTTTTGGCTGTGATTGCTCTGTGTCACGCATGTAGATGCCCATGGTTGAAGCCTGTTCTCTGATGAGACCAACTGAAATAAGGCTGTTGAGGGAGCCTGCATTAGCCATATTGCCATTGGGATCCATCATTGTGCTGGACATGGCAACACATCCACCATCATGGACTGGGCACAAGGGAAAAGACTATTTGTGTGTGGGGGGGTTTTTTGCTTGTTTTTTTAAGATGGAGTCTCACTCTGTCGCCCAGGCTGGAGTGCAGTGGCACCATCTTGGCTCACTACAACCTCTGCCTCCTGGGTTCAAGTGATTCTCCTGCCTCAGCCTCCCAAGTAGCTGGGATTACAGGCACGCACCACCATGCCCAGCTAATTTTTGTATTTTCAGTAGAGACGGGGTTTCACCATGTTGGCCAGACTGGTCTCAAACTCCTGACCTCAAGTGATCCATCCGCCTTGGCTTCCCAAAGTGTTGGGATTACAGGTGTGAGCCACTGCAGCCGGCCAGAAAAGACTATTTCTGATGCAGAGGCTACCACCACATACCAGGCTATGATTCCTACCAAAGGTTGGCCCATTTCTTTTGCAAAGGAGGAGGTCACCTTACACAGGACATGGCCCCAGCCTACTCATGGCAGATCAACTTCATTAGACCTTTGACCTCTTGGGGCTATTGATGGTGCCTTACCACTGTTGACACTTTTTCAGGTTATTGGATTGTTCCAGTCCTATCAGCCAACTCTGGGCACACCACTGCAACCCTTGAAACTAATCTGTGTCATGTTTTGGCTCTCTAGACCTCTGCAGTGTGACAATGGTGCGCCTTTTATCACAAAAACCACTCAACAATAGTCGTGGTATTCAAGAGATCTTCCACACTCCTGCCATCATGAGCATCTGGCATTGCTGAGTATTGGAATGGCTTCCTCAAAAATTGGGCTGGGCACAGTGGCTCATGCCTGTAATCCCAGCACCTTGAGAGGCCAAGGCAGATCACCTGAGGTTGGGAGTTCGAGACCAGCCTGACCAACACGGGGAAACCCCATCTCTACTAAAAATACAAACATTAGCCGGGCATGGTGGTGGGTACCTGTAATCCCAGCTACTCTGGAGGCTGAGGCAGGAGAATTGCTTGAACCTGGGAGGTGGAGGTTGTGGTGAGCCAAGATCGCACCATTGCACTCCAGCCTGAGCGACAGAGCAAGA
>NW_012120299.1:272588-274405 GCF_000951035.1 Colobus angolensis palliatus | reverse complement strand
GCATTTTGTTTTGTTTTTGTTTTTCGAGACGGAGGCTGAGGTAGGAGAATTGCTTGAACCTGGGAGGTGGAGGTTGTGGTGAGCCAAGATCGCACCATTGCACTCCAGCCTGAGCGACAGAGCAAGAGTCCGTCTCAAAAAAAAAAAAAATAATAATAATAATAATAAACTCAAGGTTTCTACTCTACTTTTCTCCCTCCCTCCTGGTCCACACACTCATAAAGCATTTTGTTTTGTTTTTGTTTTTCGAGACGGAGTCTTCCTCTGTCACCCAGACTGGAGTGCAGTGGTGCGATCTTGGCTCTGCCTCTTGAGTTCAAGCCATTCTCCTGCCTCAGCGTCCCAAGTAGCTTGGATTACAGGCACACGCCACCACGTCCAGCTAATTTTTGTATTTTAAGTAGAGACAGGGTTTCCCCATGTTGGCCACACTAATCTTGAACTCCGGACCTCAAGAGATCCATCCACCTTGGCCTCCCAAAGTGCTGGGATTAAAGACGTGAGCTACTGCACTCGGCTTTTTCTTTTTCTTTCTTTTTTTTTTTTTTAAGTAGAGATGGGGTCTTGCTATGTTGACCAAGTTGGTCTCAAACTTCTGGCCTCAAGCAATCCTCCCATCTCAGCCTCCCAAAGAACTGGGATTTCAGGTATGAGCCAATGCGCCTGGCCCTATTAAAACATTTTGGTTACCAAATGCAGCTCTTTAAAAAGGCTACTTCCTAGAAAGGTGTATCTGAATGAAGAGGTGTAGGAAGGTTACAAAGACCTATTTTTAAAATTTGGGATTCTGATCAGACTCTTCCTGGGCACATTGCTTCCCTGCCTTCCCCTAGCAGCAACCCCAGGCCAGCCTGGTGGGCACACCTTCTAGATGGCAGTCTAACTATAAGGGGGCCTAGGGGCTCAAACCTGATTGTGTTTCAGACACCTGGATTCTCTTGTTGGACTGACATGGTCTTAGAGCATAAGAATAATGACCACTTGGGCAAGTATGCTGCTCACCAAGACCCCTTTGAGTGGTACATATGGGACAAAGCGGGGAACATAATGGGTCTCTGTGCATTTTATAAAAATGCCCTTGTTCCTCTTGGACCTGACTCTTCCAATCAAAAAGTCTAGGTGTATGAAGCAGGTAACTGGAAAAAGAGATGGCTGGTACTGGTCCGTTCAGTCACCTCTTTTTCCTTAAAGAGGTGACTACAGGTACTGGAATGAGATACCGATTTGGGAGGGGGAGCAGCAATTCTGGCACCTAGGTAGAAAGTACTTTGGATTCCAGGAGATAAAGAGGAAGAGGCATTTATGATCTTTGTCCTTCATAATTGCCCCTGAAGACTTTCTTATGAACATAAAAAAGATCTGGTGCAGCTCTCCCAAACTTTTGCAAGCACCTTAAATTTAACTGACTGCAAAGCTGGGCATAGCGGCTCCTGCCTGTAATCCCAGCTACTTGGGAAGTTGCAGGGGAGGATCACTTGAGGCAAGGAGTTCAAGGCTGCAGTGAGCTGCAATGGCACCACTGCCTCCAGCCTGGGCAAGACTGAGAACCTGTCTCAAATAAAATAAATTTAACGACTGTGGGTTCTGCCTTACCCCATCAGATGGCTTTGGCCACTGTTTGGTTTGCTCACCATTCCCATTAACCTTACCAGAAGTCCACTGGAAAGAGCAGGGGATGTCCCTGGCTCCTGCACCTTCCATGAAAATCACCTGTTGTCATTCCCGTCCCTATTCCCATAGACCCCACTCAGCCATTCTGTGTCCCTATTCCCATAGACCCCACTCAGCCATTCTGTGTCCCTATTCCCATAGACCCC
>NW_012120299.1:266048-271713 GCF_000951035.1 Colobus angolensis palliatus | reverse complement strand
CGCACTCCAGCCTGAGTGACAAGAGCGAAACTTCATCTCAAAAAAAAAAGTAAACTGAACTGGGAACCCAAAGCCCTACCAGGTGGCCAGGACCTGTGCCCCAACAAATGTAGGTCCCACTTGGGGGACCCCCAACAATTATAAACATTTTCTAGGGGTAACTCTATGTGCCCTTATGACTGCACTTGTGTGGAAGCTAAACGTTAACTTGTCATCCTCCCCGAAATAGTGTCTGGCCTCTTCAGGGTGGTCAAAAGAGACCTTCAAATGTTAATCAGATACCACCAATAGATTATGTAGCCCACAGACAACTATGGAGATTTTGTTTTTTGTTTTTTTTTTTTGAGATGGAGTCTTGCTCCAGGCTGGAGTGCAGTGGTGTGATCTCGGCTAACTGTAACCTCCACTTCCCAAGTTCAGGCAATTCTCCTGCCTCAGCCTCCCGAGGAGCTGGGATTACAGGTGCCTGCTACTACACCTAGCAGGTAAAAAAAGTACAATTGTAAAAAAAAGTACAATTTTTTTGTACTTTTGGTAGAGACAGGGTTTCACCATGTTGGCCAGGCTGGTCTCGAACTCCTGACCTCAGGTGATCCGCCTGCCTCGGTCTCCCAAAGTGTTGGGATTACAGGCGTGAGCCATGGCACCCGGCTGACGACTGTGGAGATCTTTCTAAAGTGAGGCTGCCCTTGGTTACTCAGGGGAGCTTCTTGGACTGACAATTGACTCTTTCCTTAATGTGCACTATAGGGAGAGTTATCCCTATGATGGGAGTCCTCTGATTAGGAAAGGTGATGAAACATTTGTCCCTAACTTTAGCTGGGTGATCAGTGGTACCACCTTGGCCCTGGAAGGCATTCATGTCAGCAGCAACTCACTGGCCAGGGTGGAGGTGGTATGGATGACAGACTTGCCCTAGGCTTCCTCCCTGTGAACCACCAGTGGAGATTATGTAATATCTAATATATCCTGCTGTACCTGGATTAATGACTTGGGCTGAGTGGAAAGGTCAATATTTGAGAAAGTCACTTGGCTTTCTTAGGTAGACCTTGATGATTTATAGGATTTGTTCAGCCTGTTGAGTTGAAAACCCTGGGGTCAGCCGGGCGCGGTAGCTCACGTCTGTAATCCCAGCACTTGGGGAGGCCAAGGCGGGTGGATCACAAGGTCAGGAGATTGAGACCATCCTGGCCAACACGGTGAAACCCCATCTCTACTAAAAATACAAAAACAAAATTAGCCGGGCATGGTGGCGGGCGCCTGTAGTCCCAGCTACTTGGGAGGCTGAGGCAGAATGGCGTGAACCTGGGAGGTGGAGCTTGCAGTGAGCCGAAATCGCGCCACTGCACTCCAGCCTGGGTAACACAGCGAGACTCCGTCTCAAAAACAAAAAACAAACAAACAAAACAAAATATAAAAAAGAACAACAAAAAAAAGAGAAAACCTTGGGGTCAGGACAGGGGTTAACATTGCGGGTTGGACTCATTCTGCTGTTTGAAATGCTGTTCATTAAATTGAATTCTGTAAGACATACTGAACTGATTTGCTCTATGCCTATTGGTCAGATTAATCAGTGACTGATAAAATGGCATACCCATAAGAAAATTGTCAGAAGCCAAGACAGTATAGAAATGAGGGGTGGATATTATTGGGAGATAATTCTCCACAGGTCTCTCACATTTCTGTACGTGTCTTGTCAGCTAAAACTATGAAGGCCTTTGTTCTGGACTATCTTTTCAAGGAAGCTGGTATGGCCTTGGAAGACAGACACAGGTGCTTTGCATCCATAGAGCAAAGGACAGGTGTTCTTGTGACCTTGGTAGAGATAATGCCTCCCGTTAGTGCAAAGGGAAGGCATACCAACCATCCAATATAAAAGACGCAAATTCTGTTAGCTCTCTTCCCTCCTCCTTTCCTCAATAAAACCCACTGCATGTACAGGATTCACTTGGTCCTCTTTGTGTTGCCCTATGCGAACTAGGCTTGGGAAATGGCTGTAAGAAAATGCTGGTACTCTGGCTATTGCTATTGCTATTGCTGTAATAAACTGTCCTTTGTATCTGACCCAAGAGTGTCTTGTCTGGTTGGGTGCAGTGACTCACGCCTGTAATCCCAGCACTTTGGGAGGCCAAGGCAGGTGAATCACCTGAGGACAGGAGTTTGAGACCAGCTTGGCCAACATGGTGAAACCCCTTCTCTACTAAAAATACAAAAATCAGCCGGGTGTGGTGGCAGGAGCCTGTAATCCCAGCTACTCAGGAAGCAAAAGAATCATTTGAACCTGGGAGGCGGAGGTTGCAGTGAGCTGAGATTACACCACTGCACATGAGCCTGGGCAACAGAGTGAGGCTCCGTCTCTTTAAAAAAAAAAAAAAAAGTATGTCCTCTGTGAGCATCTGTGAAACTGCAGTAGGCTAACTTAGCTTGCAAACAGAGTCAAATCTCTGACTATTCAGTTTTTGATTTGAAGTTTGTGCTTTCTAATATTTCTTCATGACGCAGTCTTGGTAGGTTTTGTTTTTAGGAATTTGCCTATTCATTCATTTACTAATTCATTGATTTATTTTCGAGACAGAATCTCACTCTGTTGCCCAAGCTGGAGTGTAGTGGTACAATCTTGGCTCACTGCAACCTCTGTTTCTCAGGTTCAAGTGATTCTCATGCCTCAGCCTCTCAAGTAGCTGGGAGTACAGGTGCACGCCACCACACCCAGTTAATTTTTGTATTTTTAGTAGAGACAGGGTTTCACCATGTTGGCCAGGTTAGTCTCAAACTCCTGACCTCAAGTGATCCACCCACATCAGCCTCACAAAGTGCTGGGATCACAGATGTGAGCCACCATGCCCAGCTGGAATTTGCCCATTTAATCTAGGCTATCCAGTTTGTTTCCATACAACTGTCTGTAGTACTTTATAATCCTTTCTACTTCTGTAGAGTTGGTAGTAGTGTCCTGATTTTCATTTCTCATTTTAGTAATTTGAGTCTTTTTCTTAATCTAGCTAAAGGTTGTCAATTTTGTTGATCTTTTTGAAGAAGCAATTTTTGATTTTGTTGACTCTTTTTCTTTTTCTATTCTCTGGCTCTGTTCTTATTGGCTTCCTTCTGTTAGATCTTTCATTTGCTCTTTTTTTAGTGCCTTAATGTGTAAATAATGTGTATAGTTCAGTTGCTGATTTTTTTTTTTTTTTTTAAGAGACAGGATCTTGCTCTGCTGCTCAGGCCAAAGTACAGTGGTGCCATCATAGCTCACTTAGCTCACTGCAGCCTCAAACTCCTGGGCTCAAGCAATCCTCTCACCTCAGCCTCTGGAATAGCTGGGACTACAGGTGTGCATCACCATCCCTGGCTAATTTTTTAAGTTTTTGTAGAGGGGCCAGGCGATTCTCTCACCTCAGCCTCCTAAAGTGCTGGAATTATGGGTGTGAGCCACCGTGCCCAGACTCTTCTTTTTAAATGTAAGCATTTATAGCTATAAGTTTCTTTCACCACTGCTTTTGCTGCATCCCATAGGTTTTGGTGTGTTTTTGTTTTCATGTGTCTCAAGATACCTAACTTCCCTTATGATTTCTTTTTTGATCCATTGGTTGTTTAAAAGTGTGTTGTTGGTCAGGAGGGGTGGCTGACGCCTGTAATCCCATCACTTTGGGAGGTTGAGGCAGGCAGATCACTTGAGACCAGGAGTTCAAGACCAGCCTGGCCAACACTGCAAAACCCTGTCTCTACTAAAAATACAAAAATTAGCCAGGTACGGTGGCCTGTGCCTGTAGTCACAGCTACTCGAGAGGCTGAGGTACAAGAATCACTTGAACCTGGGAGGTGGAGATTGCAGTGAGCCACGATTGTGCCAGAGCAAGACTCTGTCTCAGAAAACAAAAAGTGTGTTGTTTAATTTTTTTTGAGATAGTGTCTCACTCTGTCACCCAGGCTGGAGTGCAGTGGCACGATCTGGGCTCACTGCAAGCTCCATCTCCCAGGTTCACGCCATTCTCCTGCCTCAGCCTAATGAGTAGCTGGGACTATGGGCACCTACCACCACGGCCGGCTAATTTTTTGTATTTTTAGTAGAGACAGGGTTTCACCGTGTGAGCCAGGATGGTCTCGATCTCCTGACCTCGTGATCCACCCGCCTCGGCCTCCCAGCGTGCTGGAATTACAGGCGTGAGCCACTGCGCCCGGTCGTTGTTTAATTTTTACAAATTTCCAGTATTCCCTTTGCTACTGATTTCTAGTTTTGTTCCATTGTGATGGGAAAATACACTTTTATGACTTTAATCTTTAAGTTCACTGAGTCTTTTTTGTGGTCTAATATGTGGTCTGGTCTATATTTAATAATGCCTTAGCCCTTTTCTTTTTTTCTATTATTAATTTTTTTTTAAATTTTATAGAGACAAGGTCTCTGTTGCCCAGGCTGGTCTTGAACTCCTGAGCTCAAGCGATCCCTCTGCCTCAGCCTCTCAAAGTGCTGGGATTACAGATGTGAGCCACTGTGCACAGCCTCCTTTTTTTCTTTTGGGCACACTGAAGTTCAGCTACTCCACCCCAGATTCCAGCAATAAAGCTGTAGCCTGGCAGGAAGGTGGCCTGCCAGAACTGAGAATTTCTAGGGAGAAATTCTTGAGCCTAGCCACCTGTCATCTTACCGGTGAGAAAATTGAGGGGTCAGAAGGCGTCATTCAAGATTACAGGGGCCCATGGGCCTACTGGCCATGTACACTGAACCATTGCAATTTCTTGTCTGAGAGACTGACCCGTGACATCAGCAATGATCACAAGGAAACAAAAACCTCCACCACAGATTCAAATGTTTACTGAGCATCTACATGTTCCAGGGATGAGTTAAACCCTGAAATGACCCTGCCTGTGCAGGGCCTGCCTACTCTAAGATGGGCCTGACTGTTTTGTTTCCAGGCAATGAGAGTTGCAGATAACCAAAGAGTTGTGGTGCATTTATTCACGCCTATTTCACAAATGCACCAATTTGTCACCTAAGCTGGCTTGTGTATTAGGTTGACTACACCCTCTTTCTAGAAACCAAAGACACTAAGTTTTCTTTTATTTATTTATTTATTTATTTTTGAGACAGTCTCGCCCTGTCGCCAAGCTAGAGTGCAGTGGTGCAATCTCGGCTCGCAGCAACCTCCGCCTCCCAGGTTCAAGCGATTCTCCTGCCTCAGCCTCCCAAGTACCTGGGACTACAGACGTGTGCCACCACGCGCAGCTAATTTTTGTATTTTTAGCAGAGATGGGATTTCACCACGTTGGCCAGGATGGTCTCCATCTCTTGACCTTGTGATCCGCCTGCCTTGGCTGATACTAAGGTTTTGAAAGCTAAAGGACCAGGCAAAAAAAGCTCACCGTGTCTGTGGGACTGTTTTTTTTTTTTTTTTTTTTTAAAGGTACAAGGAGGGCCATTAGGTAAAGTGAAAACCTGCAGCACAGAGAGTTCAAGGAAGTTACTGCAGAGCTGTGGCCAGGCAGCTCCATCAGGGTTTCTCATCCCTGGTGGCTGTCCAGAAGTACCCTAGCCCTGCCATGGAGGTTTCCATATAATTCAGCTGCTGGGCCAGTGAAGGGATGAGACTGCCTTCTCTGATTTGGGAACAGTAAGTGGGTAATTACAGAATCTCGGCCGGGCGCAGTGGCTCAAGCCTGTAATCCCAGCACT
>NW_012120299.1:262724-265876 GCF_000951035.1 Colobus angolensis palliatus | reverse complement strand
AGGAAGTGTTTTCCTGGAAAACAGATCCGCTCAGAACCTTTTGGGTTTTTTTTTCTTTTTCTTTTTGAGATGGAGTTCCGTTCCTGTTGCCCAGGTTGGAGTGTGATGGTGCGATCTCGGCTCACCGCAATCTCCACTTTCCAGGTTCAAGCGATTCTCCTGCCTCAGCCTCCTGAGTAGCTGGGATTATAGACACGCGCCACCATGCCCAGCTAATTTTTGTATTTTTAGTAGAGACGAGGTTTTACCATGTTGGCCAGGCTGGTCTTGAACTCCTGACCTCAAGTGATCCACCCGCTTTGGCCTCCCAAAGTGCTGGGATCACAGGCATGAGCCACCGCCCCTGGCCCAGTTCCATTGGACAGATGTAAAAACCAGGGTGTAGAGAGGTGAGTAATCTGATGTGTAAAACGGAGCTCAACCACATTAGCAGAACTAGCAGAATTAGTAGGTGATGGATAGAGATATAAAAGGATTTACTGCAACAAATGACCTTCTATGATGATGGAATCTGGTCAGGCAAGTCTGATATACACAGGACAAGCCATCAGAAAGGGCAGGCTGGAACTCTGGGCACAGGCTGATGGCTGGCCTCGCACATAAATTACTATTGCTGCACCATGCCGTGGACTACCAACTACCCTCTTTACCCTGACTTTATAGAAATAGAGTCATTAATGCCTTTAAGTTCAATCAAACTAGGGAAGAATTCTAAAAAATCCAGAACCAATGCAGAAAACTCATCTTTAAAATTCTATTTGTCGGCCGGGCGCGGTGGCTCAAGCCTGTAATCCCAGCACTTTGGGAAGCCGAGACGGGAGGATCACGAGGTCAGGAGATCGAGACCATCCTGGCTAACACGGTGAAACCCCATCTCTACTAAAAAATACAAAAAACTAGCCGGGCGAGATGACAGGCGCCTGTAGTCCCAGCTACTCGGGAGGCTGAGGCAGGAGAATGGCGTGAACCCGGGAGGCGGAGCTTGCAGTGAGCTGAGATCCAGCCACAGCACTCCAGCCTGGGCAACAGAGCCAGACTCCGTCTCAAAAAAAAAAAAAAAAAAAATTCTATTTTTCTAGAACCACTTCTTGCACCAAAATCTGTATCAGTCAGATTCAACTAGAGAAGCAGAACCAGTAGGGCATATATTGAGATTTATTGCAAGGAATTGACTTCAGTGATTGTAGGAGTGGCTAGTCATGTCTAAACTCTGTAAGACAGGCTATCAGGAAGGGCAGGCTGTCAGGAACTCTCACCAAGCACTGGGCTGCTGTCCACAGGCAGAATTTCTTCCTCAGGGCAGCCCTTAGCTCTGCTCTTTAGGCCTTTTGACTGATCAGGTCAGGCTGACCCAGATTATCTGAGATAATCTCACTTACTTAGTCGACTGGGAATGGACTTTTGTCATATCTACAAAATACCTTCACAGCAATACCTAGATTAGTGTCTGACTGAATTACTCGGGACTGTAGTCTAGCTAAGCTGACACATCCAAAGACCATCCCACTCACCACAGCCTTGCTGTAGGCTCAGGGTCTCTGGATCAGCCTTCAACCTCTTCCCACTGGTGTACAGGATGGACAGCATCATCTGCCTAACCTCAAATCCACCTGCACAAGCAGTACCTGGGCATTTTTTTTTTCAGTTGAGGTAAAAGTCACATAACTGAAACATTCTAAAGTACACAAATTCACTGGCATTTAGTACATTCACCTCTACCTAGTCCCCAAACATTTCCAATACCCCAGAATTAAACCCCTTATCCATTAAGAAGTCACTCCCCAAGCCACCCTCCCCCTGCCTGGGGATTTTAAAGCCAAGCTGGACAATGTTATTGGGGATAACTTGGACGTGTTAAGCCTGCCACACTTGCTAATCCACTGGGGCGGAGGTGTCTTCCTCACCCCAAGGCAGGCACTGAAGCCAGCTACTCTTTCACGATGGTGGGTCTGTAGTTGGGCTTGACAGCTTCAGCGAGCTCCCGTGCGTACATCTCATACCTGCCCGTCATCTGAAAGCAAAACAGATGTACTTTTGTACTTTAGAGGTTCTGGTTTCATAAATCCCCATCGCTTACACGCCACCACCTCTTGCCACTGGAGGGCAGTCACGGGACAGGAATGCATCAGGAAGGCTCGTTGATAGTGACTTCTTGGCACTGATTCTGGTACTGTGGCAAAGTTCACAGATGCCACGATGACTCATACAGCCCAGTCTTGGCTGCTGTGACCTCTTCGACCTGTCTATCTGGAAGGTGTGGTCTGCTGAGGCAAGAGGGAGAAGGGGAGTCCCGTGGTCCTGTTGCTCCCCAGAAGAGCAGCCTACAGCCCGGAGAGGAGTGACCTGCTCCAGGTCATCAGCCAGTTGTAGAAAAGGCTGGGATTTGAACCAGGGGCTCCTGGATGGGTCTGGAGTTCTGTCTACTCCATGTGGCATCTCATCATGGATACAGAGCCTACTGGGGTTGGAAAGCCCACCCAGGGTGCTCACACCCAGCACATACTCCCTCCCTCCCTCCTTTCCCAAGGTGGACTACTCCCATAAAGCCTTGACAGGAGCTCATGCCCATTACCAAAGTTGGGAAGGCTTCTGCTTCTAAGAAGTGTCTAATGAGAAAACATTTGGTTTACTGCTCCTGGGATACTTATTAAAAGGAGTTGGCCAGCATTCTTGACTCCGATTTCTGATTTGGGTGGAATCCTACATTCATCCTAGTTGCCCAGGAAGAGGAGAGAGAGGTCAGGAGACTCTCTCATGCCCAACACCTTGTGTGTCTGACAAGGATCCGAGACTGAGGAACCCATGCTCAGAAAACAGGATCAAGACCAAAAAAGCCCATGTCTGGGTGGATTAGAGGCCCTGGTGGTCTCTCAGTCACACCGGGGAAAGTTATAACAATGGACATTTATTTGCTATACAATTTGCTTATAAAAGGTGGCTGAGGCAGGGCACAGTGGCTTATATCTATAATCCTGATATTTTGGGAGCCCGAGGTGGGAGGATTGCTTGAAGCCAGGAGTTCAAGACCAGCCTGGGCAACATAATGAGACTCAGTCTCTATAAAAAATTTAAGGCCGGGCGCGGTGGCTCAAGCCTGTAATCCCAGCACTTTGGGAGGCCGAGACGGGCGGATCACGAGGTCAGGAGATCGA
>NW_012120299.1:256909-262414 GCF_000951035.1 Colobus angolensis palliatus | reverse complement strand
TACTCGGGAGGCTGAGGTGGGAGGACAGCTTGAGCCCAGGAGGTCAAGGATACCATGATCAATGGTTGTGCCATATGGTCCAGCCTAGATGACAGAGCCAAGACCTTGTCTCCATGCCCCCTATTCCACCAAAAAAAGGAAAGGGGGTGTTGAGTTGGTGGAAATACTTTCGGACACTAGTACAGCAAACTCTGAAGCTGTGAGCCCTTCTAGGGTGGAGTCCCATCCCAGGAGGGCAGACACCTCCATTCCTCTGACTCCTGACATCACAGGGCATTAGGTGTCAAAGCCAGCATGTGACCTTCGAGTTAACCCCCTTATTTTACAACTGGGAGTACTAAGGCTTGGGAGCAGAAGGGGCTTAATTAAGGTGACCAAGGAAGGAAGGCTGTGGCAGAGCCACTAGATTCCATTTCTCTGCATGACCCGTTTCCTGCTATCGTCAAGGCCTAGACTGCAGGGACTGGCCACACGCAGAACCAGACATGCACATTTATCTTGTGATAAGTGCAAATGCCTGGAAAGGAAAAAGGATTAGAGGAGCCAATCCATTCTATTCTCTGGACAAATGAAATTGAGATTAATTTGTCTGAAGGCACCCAGAATCTAAATCAGATGAGAGGAGAATTTATTGCAGCCTGCTGCCTGTACATTGTTTGACCCAACTGTTCCTCCCAGGAGCCAACAAAGAGGCAGAGATTCAGCCCTCAGCTCATACAGAGACCTCGGGTGGGAGCTGGTACCTCATGCTGCCATGGGCAACCCCACAACAGCAGTTCCCAGCCCTGAGAGCAGGATGAGGGCCAAAGCAGAGGAGGAGGCAACAACAGGGGTCCTGGGGACCTACCTTGAAGTTCCAGACATCATTCACCTGCTGGCAGAGGTTTAGGTCGAGCTTAGCAACCAGCAGTCCATCCTGGCTACGGGACAGCCCAGGTGTCCGGCTGCCATCAGGGGCTGCCACATAGCTCGAGCCATAAAAGTAGCCAAAGTCCTGGTGAGCTTTCAAGGAGCAAAGAAACACATCTGTGAGCTTGTGTAGATGCACTGTGGGCTCCGCAGAGGGTCAGGCACCTTCAGGCAGGCCCAGGACATGGGGTCCATGCCATTACAGGCGTGAGCCACTGCGTCTGGCTTTTTTTGGGGGGGGAGGGGGGGAACAGAGTCTCACTCTGTCACCCAGGCTGCAGTACAGTGGCGCGATCTCGGCTCACTGCAACCTCTGCCTCCTTGTTCAAGCTATTCTCGTGCCCCAGCCTCCTGAGTAGCTGGAATTACAGGCGTGTGCCAGCCTGCCCTGCTAAGGGGCAAAATGCTGAGGCCCAAAAGGCCTATCTCTCACCTCAGGCCTGAAGGCCCAGCAGATTGCTGCAAATGGCCCCCTTATGCTGCTCCCCTTTGCCCCTGGGGAAATGTCTAAATATCACCCTCCTGAGAGGTGTCACTCCCACCCACAGCCTAAGGAAATCAGAAAGTCACACTCTGGGGGCTTCCTATGAGGGCCCCCACAGTGAGCTGGAGGCTCTGCCTTCATCTGCCTGCCACCTGCATCACCCTCACCCTCCCTCCAGGCCTTGGTCCCTTCACCAGTCAGGGAGGACTAGCAGCCACCTCACACATGTGTAAGGAGCAGGTGGGGCTGGGCAGGGCCTAGCATGGTCCAGATGCAGCAGGCACCCAGTGGATGCTCATTCCCCTGCTCTTTCTGTATCTCTATTTGCAGTAACTAGGATCAGGGACTCCAGAAGCCGGGGGCCTGAAGCGGGGGCATCTGTGACCCTTTCAGGAAGTGTTTTCCTGGAAAACAGATCCGCTCAGAACCTTTTGGGTTTTTTTTTCTTTTTCTTTTTGAGATGGAGTTCCGTTCCTGTTGCCCAGGTTGGAGTGTGATGGTGTGATCTCGGCTCACCGCAATCTCCACTTTCCAGGTTCAAGCGATTCTCCTGCCTCAGCCTCCCAAGTAGCTGGGATTATAGGCGCGGGCCACCATGCCCAGCTAATTTTTTGTGTTTTTTTTTTTTTTTTTTTTTTTAGTAGAGACTGAGTTTCTCCATGTTGGCCAAGCTGGTCTTGAACTCCCAACCTCAGGTGATCCACCCGCCTTGGCCTCCCAAAGTACTGGGATTACAGGCATGAGCCACCGTGCCCGGCCCCCTTCCGGCTTTCTAGAGGACACTCTGAGCTAGTTCAGATACCGCCTTGGTGAGGGAGGCAGTCCCTACCTCCCTCATTCTCGGCCAGAGACATGGGAAAGGAGTCTTTAGGGTTCTTAGCAGAGGTGAGGTGGTATGTGCCCTTGGATCAAAACAAGCCATAGACTCTAGAAACCCAGGGGCATCCATGCCAATGCCCTGTGGCATCTGTACAGCTGGTTTGGGCAAGGGGAGGGGGGACAAGGGCAAAGAAAAATGGAGAGGGAGATCCACAGGCTGAATGAGAGCCCCTCTCCCTTTCAGAGAGCTCACAAAGGATCCCCCACATTCTCTCAGTTCATCTTCACACCAGTCCCGGGGAATGGATGGAGTCCAACCCACTCCTCAAGCCCAGGACTGCCTATCCACACCCCAGTCACAGCCTGATTCCCACACTGCAGGCAATAAAGCAGAGAGGAGTTGGCACCTCCTCCTAGATGCCAGGCACACAGACATGATCTATGTGGCAGATCCTGACCGGAGGAAGCAGAGAAGGGGAGAAGAAGGCCCACTCCTCAACTGCAGCCACCATGGTTCATGAGACATACCTTTCTTTCCGTCTCCTGAGGTAAACTCGTTCGGGAAGTGCTCCTGTGAAATAAGACCAAGGTAAGAGGAACCTATAGGTGGCACTACCACTACACTCATTCCAGCTCACTCAGTCAGAAGAGCAGGGCAATCAGGCCAGGAGGTGAGTCAGCTGGGAAACAGTTAAGGTGAGCTGGAATGGTCTGTACTCACTGGGCAATTAAGCACTTATTAAACACCCCTGCTGAGCAGCCAGCCCTGGGCCAGTGGGGAATTTGACAAGCAGGGTAAAAACCTGGACGGTGCCTTTGGGGAGTTTATAATCTGAGACAAGAGAAAGACACTGGGCACAGACTGGTCTTCAGGGCTGTGGGCACCTGAGGCTGGCCTGTAGTAATTAAAAACCCTGGGCCAGGGTCTGTGAAAGCAGTGGGCGGGTACACATACTGCTTTCAGTATTTCCCCCAAAGCCTAATGGAAACTGTACATCAACCTGTGATGGGGTTACACAGGCTAACTAAAACATCAGGTTTCTTTTATTTTCATTTATTTTATTATTTATTTTGGAGACAGAGTTTCATTTTTGTTGCTCAGGCTGGAGTGCAATGACGTGACCTTGGCTCACTGCAACCTCCATCTTCCCGGTTCAATCAGTTCTCCTGCCTCAGCCTCCCTAGTAGCTGGGATTACAGGCACCTACCACCACATCCAGCTAATTTTTTGTATTTTCAGTAGAAACAGGGTTTCTCCATGTTGGCCAGGCTGGTCTCGAATTCCTGACCTGAGGTGATCCACCTGTCTTGGTCTCCCAAAGTGCTGGGATTACAGGCGTGAGCCACTGCATCTGGCTTTTTTGGGGGGGCGGGGGGGAACAGAGTCTCACTCTGTCACCCAGGCTGCAGCGCAGTAGCGCGATCTCGGCTCACTGCAATCTCTGCCTCCTCGTTCAAGCTATTCTCATGCCCCAGCCTCCTGAGTAGCTGGAATTACAGGTGCGTGCCAGCCTGCCCCACTAATTTTTATATTTTTAGTAGAGACAGGATTTTGCCACATTGGCCAGGCTGGTCTCAAACTTCTGACCTCAGGTGATCTGCCAGCCTCGGCTTCCCAAAGTGCTGGGATTACAGGCATGAGCCACCACACCCAGCCAAAACATCAGGTTTCTTTATGCTGCTAGAAGTCAGATAGACTTAGTGTGGAAACCTTGGTTATCTCAGACTGAAAAGATCCTCTGATTAGAGTTTGATATCTGATTAATAAGGATGAGGAAGAGATATAATAAGCGCATTCTGTTTGGCAGTCAAAACTGTTTAGTGTATGGGGTCAAGGGGGAAAATACACTGGACATTTGGACGTGACAGGGTGAGAACTGCCATGTCAAAGATCTTTCCAAAATGGCTTCAGCCAAATACAAAAACAGAAAAAACAGGAGGACAGAGAGATCTTGAAAAAGTAACAGACCAAGCCAGTTTTACCGGTTTCCAGACCCTAGGATTTGTGGATGTGTGCAGAGGGAACGTGGTGTCCCCACCAGGGCCACCAGGGGGCGGCTCCTCCCCCCAGCCAGACCTTGGGACTTACGGTGCCCACGCGATTGATGGCGCAGGTGAAGCAGTGATTGGCAATGGCTGCGTTTCTGGCCTCGATGGGCCACAGGGACTCGCTGTAAGAGAAGACCAAGAGGAACCAGGTTGCCGACTTTCCAGCCAGACTCAGTGGATGCTCAGCCCTGAGCTCGGCCTGGCTGCAGGCTTTCCTGGGCCGGTGGTGGGGATAGCCAGGAGACTCACTGGTCACACCCCAAACCTGCAAGCAGGCCAGCCTGTCCTCAGCACCTTGCCCTGGCCTGAACAGCCTCTGGGAAGGGGCTGCTGCAGGCATAAGCCACGTGGCTGCACTCTGTCAGAATTGGCAGCCCTGGATCAAATCCTCATCCTGAGCCTCAGTTTCCTTTGCTGAAATGTCCTCAGAGGAAGACTATGAAGACTGAATGACCATGCAGGTGAAGATTCAAGTGGTAGGAGTTCCATAACCACCACTTCCCGCCTCAATCCCTTCTCCTGGAACCCACCTGCTGGGCTGGGCAGAACCTCTTCTTGTGAATGCCAGAAGGGAGCCAGAGGCCTGGCGGACTTGTCAGGCCCTGTGAGGGCTGAGCACAGGCTCTACCTACCCTACCCTAACTCTCCTACCCTGCTGTTCTGCCTTACAAGGCAATCTCCAAAGTGGGAGATTTCAGGGCCAGTAAACAAGAAAGGAACTTAGGTAATAGGATAAAGGGTCAGATTCAGCAGCAGGGTCACCTTCTCCAAGCTGGAACATTTCCCAGTGACCTCCCAGTTCCCTCTTCTAAACCCTGAGTCTCTAAGTAAAGGCTTCCTGGTTCTCTTACTGGCCAGGGCACCCCAGAAGGGAGGAGTGCCAGAAGGGAGGCACCCCACAGGCTTGGCTGAGCTGTGGGCCTTCTTCACTCCAGCACCTGCAAAGGGAGAGTGCAATGGGAGACATGGCCCCAACCAGAGATCCTGTCCTTCTCTGGCCTGCCAACTAAGTTGTGACGTGGAATCCAGTGGGCCTTCTTGTCGCCAATTATCTTTTGTCTGAGTAACATCTTTAAGACTCTGGATTGAGGCTGGGCACAGTGGCTCATGACTGTAATCCCAGCACTTTGGGGGGCCAAGGTGGGCGGATCACGAGGTCAGGAGATCGAGACCATCCTGGCTAACACAGTGATACCCCGTCTCTACTAAAAATACAAAAAAATTAGCCAGGTGTGGTGGCAGGC
>NW_012120299.1:250295-256764 GCF_000951035.1 Colobus angolensis palliatus | reverse complement strand
AAAAAAAAAAAAAAAAGACTCTGGATTGACAGGAGTAATGCCCACTTAGAAACACTGTGTGACTGGGAGCAAAATGCCCTGGAATCTTCCTTCCTGACAGCATGCACCTGGTTTAAACCAGGGAGGAGGTGGAGGCGGTGGGTGCTTGTCACAAGCCTAATTCTCAGGAGGATTCACAAGTCTGAAAAAATGAAAAATCACAGGCTTGATTGAGGGGACTCATTTTGCTGCTTTTTTCCCCCAGCTGCTAAGCCAAGCTGACAAAACTTTTCAGAAACGATTTTTACAGAAACACACCAGTAAATGACATTTTCAGGAATTAAATAGACACTTGCAGGGCAATTGCCATAAACATCTTAGTTGCAATTCTCCAGGGAGGTGTTCTGTGTAGGACCCAAACCCACAGCTGGCAATAAAATTTATGCTCTCAAAGCCACCAGGGGAAAGGAAGCTGGGATGAGTGAGAGCCCAGTGTGTGTAGGAATCATGAAGTCTGATGGGGGAGTGGGGACGTTTGCCATATTTCCAGTGCAGTATACACAAATCCCTAAAAATAACTGCAGTGGGAAGGTAAGATGCAGCAAGAAGATAGGATGGTGACTTGCCAGTGAATGTACACAGCTAGTAGAAATCTTTGGTCACCCAAGCCGTAAGGGGACACATCCTTGGATTATGAGGATAACCTAATCAAAAGCACTCAGACACTACTGTGTACTTAGAACTGTGGGACTCAAAAATGAATGAGGATACCCTGCTGACCCACGTGTGTGCATGCACATGTGTATGTCTGTCTCTGATACAGGTGGCAGAAGGTGCCAGAAAAGGGGATGGATGGTTCTGGATGCTGTGATCCAATGCTGGTGGGGATTTGCCCAGCATTGTGCTGAAAAACACTATCAATTCCATCATTCATCATTTTAAGAAAACCACCCAGGATCCTACCATCCTAATAAACCACCTGTTGCCTTTTATCCACGCTCTATGACTATCCTTGTCCATAGGCAAACTTTTTTTTTCTTTTTTCTTTTTTTTTTCCAAGAGTTCTGACCACAGCCTGAACATGTCTTTTTCTTGCTCACAGGCTTTCATCACTTTGCATTACCTTCATCATGACTCTTTTTAGTGGCTGTACAATAACCTGTGGAAGAGGTGGGCTACAATGTACTTAGCCCAGACACTTCTCCCACTGTCAGCTTTTCTGTTATTGTAAAGTAAGCTGTTGTGAGCACCTTCACATGCATTGCCTTTCCCTCCTATTTTTTTTTTTTTTCCGTCTTGCTCTGTCGCCCACACTGGAGTGCAGTGGCGCAATGTCAGCTCACTGCAACCTCCACCTCCTAGGTTCAAGCGATTCTCCTACCTCAGCCTCCCAAGTAGTTGGGACTACAGGCACTGGCCACCATGCCCGGCAAATTTTTGTATTTTTAGTAGAGATGAGGTTTCACCATGTTGGCCAGGCTGGTCTCAAACTCCTGCCCTCAAGTGATCTGCCAGCCTTGGCCTCCCAAAGGGTTGGGATTACAGACGTGAGCCACTGTGCCTGGCCTTCCCTCCTCTTTTAGATCGTTTCTTCAGGCTACAATTCTAGGAATATCATTATCAGGCCAAAGGGCATGAGCATTTTAGGAGCTCAGGAAATACACTGCTTTCCAAAAGACCTGTTAGTTTTTACTGCCAGCCTCACCATAGCCTGGAAAGCCAAGGGTTGGATGATTCTTGGCTGAGGAAAGAAAAATCAATCATTTTTAATAAGCCTAATAGGCTGCTGAGGACATAGCAATTATATGCATATTGCACTGGGGTGCTTCTGTTTGCCTAACTGGAGCTAATAAAAGCCCAAGACAGCAGGGTCAGGGAGGGCCCTCTGCACACAAGACGAGGAGCCATCTGAGTCCATGGCCACAACTTTGCCTGCCCTGGCCCAGAAGCCAGATGCCTTAGTGCTTCGGGTTCCTCTAGAGACCCCAGTGGGGAGATGGAGCTTGCCAAGTGTCTTACCCAGAGCCAGCAGAGGAGGCTGCTCTAGGGGGTGGCCCCACAGTTCTGCCCAGGCCTGGTAGCTGGATGACCAGTAATAACTCTACTGACGACCGTCAATGAATGCTGTCACTGGTGATCTGGCCACCATGAGACTCCAGTATGTTCTCTGAGGGAAGATGGAGGCCTGATTTTCCCCTTCTACCCAACAGTACCCCACCTGGACATGGACCAGATCTCCAGGTACATGGGCAGGGTGGTAGATCTGAGGTAACAGATGAGGGGTTGCATTCTGGCTCCAGAAGGAACCTGCTGTGCAAATAAATGTTGAATGCCGAGGGGATGTTACTCTTGAGAAAGGGGCACTATATGAAAAGAAAAGGTAAATGTCACATCCTGACATTTAGAAGAAATTCAACTGAAATTAGGCTGGGGGCAGTGGCTCACGCCCGTAACCCCAGCACTTTGGGAGACCAAATCATGAGGTCAGGAGATCGAGACCATCCTGGCTAACACAGTGAAACCCCGTCTCTACTAAAAATACAAAAAAATTAGCCAGACATGGTGGCGGGCGCCCATAGTCCCAGCTACTCAGAAGGCTGAGGCAGGAGAATGGCGTGAACCCGGGAGGTGGAGCTTGTAGTGAGCCAAGACTGCACCAGTGCACCCCAGCCTGGGTGACAGAGCGAGACTCTGTCTCAAAGAAAAAAAGAAAAAGAAGAAGTTCAACTGAAATTTAGTCAAGAATGAAGACAAGAGAGATAGGTGAAGGCTGGCAGAGACTCAAAGCTGCCCACCCATGGCAGGACAGGGCACACCCCTGTCCTGCAGGGGACACCAGCAGCCAAGACTACAGAAAGTGAAAGCCAGCACCTCCTGCTGCAGGAATCCTGCTTGGAAGGAAGTGAGTTGGGGAGAAAAGTATTTGCACACAAATTCCTAGAGTTCTGTTACTTGTAGTGATGCAAAACTGGAAACCACCCAAATGCTCAGCCTTTGTGGAAGAGAGAGGCAGCAGCGCAGTCATGCAATCAGATCAGCTCACGGGATGCCCCTCCTAAATGAGGGGCCCCAGGGGTGGGGTACTGCCCAGCTCTCCAGCTTCCAGGGCCACCCTCCCCTCATCCCCCAACCCTGCCTTGACAAGGGCAGTTCTATCTGTTTAGGGGTGAGACTAACACCAAAACACTTGTTATGTATTACAAAAATTAAATCCTTCTCTGGTTAAAGACAAATTTCCTTGACTGATCTCCAACTCCCTCATTTGTGGCTTCTCTTGTCCAGATGTCTGCCCTACCTGTGCAGGATGCTGCAGATGTGAGGACTAGGAATCCACAGTCCCCCAACCAGGAGCCAATGCTGGCTAGGCACCTACTATGCTCCAAGGACTTAGATGTGGGTTTTGTTCTTTATATTTTTTTGAGACGGAGTCTCGCTCTGTCACCAACCAGGCTGGAGTGCGGTGGTGCCATCTTGGCTCACTGCAACCTCTGCCTCCCAAGTACAAGTGATTCTCCTGCCTCAGCCTCCCGAGTAGCTGGGACTACAGGCGCACACCACCATGCCCAGCTAATTTTGTATTTTTAGTAGAGACAGGGTTTCACCACGTTGGCTAGGCTGGTCTCAAACTCCTAACCTCAAGTGATCCACCTGCCTCAGCCTCCCGAAGTGCTACGATTACAGGTGTGAGCCACTGAGTCCAGCCCAATGTGGGGCTTTCTGAAGCCCCCTGGTGACTATAGGGAAAGGGGGGAATTATTTTCATCTCAGTGTTCAGAATCACAGCAGAGGTTGGTGTTTTACCGTAGGTTAGCTCTTGCTGCGGGTGGGGGATTGCTCATTGCCATCTTGAGGATTCTTTTCACTGAAAAGCTGGTCATACGTACAATATACAATCCTGGTGGCTGCGCCTGCCTGCTGCCACCTTGGAGCTCCACAGACCAGCCTTGGGCTTCAGCTGGCTGGGCCCCAGGAAGCCCCCCAGACCCCACCAACTGAATGACCTTAATGCTCCAATGGTGGCTGAGGGATTGAAGATGATCTCAGCCCCGTTGATGCTGTACATAAGCCAGTTGAGGGGGTGGTGCCGCCCGTAGCAAATGTTCACCGAGATCCTTCCAAACTGCGTCTGGAACACAGGATGGCCCAGGTTTCCCTCCATGTAGTAAGTTGACTGAAAAGCAAAGGGCCATACACTGATGCCTCTGACCTTTAAGGTTTCCCTTTTCTTAGACTCGGCAGAAAAACTGAAACATCACCAATGGTCCAGAGGTGATTACACTCCTGAGTGTGACTCTAAGTTCCAGAATTTCAATAGGATAAAAACAAAACACACACACAAAAAAAACCCTGACACCAAATAAGCCAGCCCCCAGGGGAAATCACAGTGGCTTAAGCATTTGCCCAGTCTCCTTTCTGACATGTCAAAAAATCCCCACAACGACGTTCCACACTATTTCAAACTCTGGTGAGGTTTCAATCACGGTCCAACTCAAGGCTCAGGTTTGGTCGGTGTTAACACAAGTTGGTCAATGCCCTTAGCAACCATACGCCATCATATAGAACAGTGGAGCCCCGGGGACCTGGAGCACATCCAAGCAACTCTCTCCCTGGTCAGAGGAGAAAGCTGTTTCCTGAGGGGGCATAGCTCACCCAAATGATTAAAGCCAAAGCTTCTAGTAGAACCACACCCTGAAAGCACACCTTCTCCATTCTGCCTAGGGTTAAGGAGGTCCCTGTGGGGCAGGCGGACCAGACCCCATCCTCCCATCCCTGCCTGTCTGTTCCTAAGGGTACCAGGGTAGGGACACTGTCCTGGACAGCACTGAGGGAAGCTAGAGGGCAAATCAGGGTCCCAAACAGATCTGCTCCGGGAGCCTTCCACCTCCTCCTGATTCTGGCCATCAAAATTGGCCAGGGTCAGGCAGCAACCAGGATGTGTGTACGTGGTGAACACTGGAGCAGATCCTGCTGTGCTGAGACAAGCCCTGTGCTATCTGCAGGGAGCTAAAGATTAATCCCAGGGCAAACAGGTGAGGGGCGCGTCTTTCCACACCACCTCCAGCTGTTACTGAGAAACGCTGGGCTCTTCTTTCTCCCTGGGAAACCTCCTCTAGCTCTGCAGGCCATTTCTTGTCTGCCTGACCAGCCTGAGAATGGCCAGGATCGCCACAATCATGGAGTGAGAACTGGGGACATCACATCCTGAACAACTGTATAACGGCAAATCAAGTTCAGATTTAATATCTTAGGCATTAGGCAGAGCTCATTTCCCTCCTTCGAACATCCACCTGCTCCCATCTTACCCACCCAGGGGTTAGCATTAACCAACAAAAATGGCCCCCCCCAACTTGTGCCCTGATCACGGGCACATGAAACTTCACATAATGCACACTACACAGACGTGCACGTTTGCCCACTGTCACCTGACACACAAACATGGGCCACCTCAGATCCCCCATGAGTCACAGACAAGGAATGCCACACTCCAAACCAAACAAGGACAGGGCTGTGGCGTGCTAGGCTCTGAGCCTGAAGCGGGCCATGGGAATCATTTCATGTTTGTGCAATATTTATTTTTGGTTTTAATTTATATACCACTTACTTCAAAGAATTCAGGAGGCCAAATCAGGCTGTATTTAAAAAATATATGCCCCATTGTGCTAAAGGTGTTTGGGACTCCTCTGAGAGTCCCGCCTGAATCCAGTCTGCCTGTGTGATGTAGAGCAATGTCAGGTAACCCTCTGAACACCGCAACCACACACTGTGCTCCAGTGGAGTGTGCATGACATGGAGTATGATCCTGCACAGAACTTCCCCACGGAAAGTCCCGCAGAGATCTACAACACACAGAGGGGCAAGTGAGCAGGGCTGGTTATTCATCTTATGGGTGGCTCACCTCATTGAAATCACCCACTCTGGGGATGTGGTTTTTCCTGGTCTTTCCCAGGACTGCTCCGGAATTGGAGATCACCACGGCTGTATTCCACAAAACGTCCCCATGCTCGCTGTCTCGTTCCAGAATGGGAGACACCACCACCATGTCATGGTTCTTCGCCAGCTGGAAAAATGATAAATATAGCAGAGTCCCACTTTCAAACCAATTGTTGTAGTTTTTTATTGAAGAAGAATTTAATGATCCTACTAAATCATTAGGCTTGGGTCAGAGCAATCACTTGCATTTGTTGTTTGGAACACTAAATACCCTGATGTCCATGCTTTGCTAAATAAGAATCACATTGTCCTGTGCACAGTTGGTGGTATAGTAAAATGGTGCAGCTGCTCTGGAAAACCATATGGGAGTTCCTCAAAAAATTAAACAAGAATTACCATTTGATCTGGCAAACCTAATCCTGGGTATACATCCAAAAGGATTGAAAGCAGGGTCTCAAAGAGATTTGCAGGCCGGGCGCGGTGGCTCAAGCCTGTAATCCCAGCACTTTGGGAGGCCGAGACGGGCGGATCACGAGGTCAGGAGATCGAGACCATCCTG
>NW_012120299.1:247284-248829 GCF_000951035.1 Colobus angolensis palliatus | reverse complement strand
AGGATTAATGCTCTTATTCTCATGATCTCTGGCCTTAACAGGACGGGGGAGAGGCATGCTCCGAAGGCAACACTAGGAGCCACGCTAAGGGCAGCCTCAGGTCCCTGTGGAAGCAGAGTGTCTCTGGCACCAGCTCTTTCACCCCCTTCCTCCAGCCCTGGCTCAGGCTTATCATCTGCAAAAGTCCCCTAACCAGTCTCCTTCCTCTTTTTTCCATAGCAAGAAATCAACAACCTGGTGAATGAGAGATTTTTTTCCTCTACGGCCTACGAACACCGATATTTGGAATCACAACTGAGTATTGATAAAGTCATCATGATTATAGCTCTGCTCCAAAAGCCCCTAAGTATATGTATAAAACCTGAAAGAGAATACAAAGAAATGAAAAGAGTTCTTTTGTTAGAGGTGAAAATAAGGATAAATGACCATTCATCACCTCATGGGTTTTCTGGTAACAGTTTTATTAAGATATAATTCACACAGCATAATATTCACTTTAAGATTGGTCAAGTACAGTAGTGAGAGGTGGGAAAGAGCAGAACAAGGAGTCACTCTTTTGAAGTGTGCAATTCAGTAGTATTCAGGATATTCACAGAGTTGTCCAGCCTTCACCACCATCTAATTTTAGAAGATTTTCATCACCCTAAATGGAAACTTTGTACCCATTAGCAGTCACTCCCTTCCTCCCTCACCCCCAGCCTCTAGCCACCACTAATCTGCTTTCTGTCTCTATGGATTTGCCTATTCTGGACAGTTTATATAAATGGGATCATACGACATATATTATGAGGTTTTAATGAAGAAAAATCAAAACCAATTTGTACGCTGATGAGACACAGGCCATGCATCGAAGCTTCTGTGACTCAAGCAAACTGTAGTGCAGCTTGCAGAGCTCTGGATGAGGAACTGGCTTCTCTGGTCCCTGAATGCCAGCTCTGCCACTTGCCAGCTGCGGGACTTGCTACAAAAGTCACCTCCGACCACCCTCCCTGGGCTGCAGCTCCCTTGCCTCAAAATGCTACTAATGGCCCTTCTGGAGCCTTACACTCTCCAATTTTAAGAGTATGCTAAAAAAAAAAAAAGTGGCAAATAGTCTTATCTAATCTCATCTAGCAAAACAAGCACCAAACAGGTGCATTTTCCATGGTGAAAGGCCAAACCCAGCAGCTGTGGTCATGCTCTGTGACTTGCACATATTTGGCAGCTGCTGCCAGAGGCGCAGTTAATGTCCTACCTTCTGACAGAATCTGGTGGTGGGCCCATCCTCTGCTGACTCAGCAAATTCTGTCCAAGGCAGCTTCTCTCTCGTACAGAAGGCAAAGGGCATAGCTATAAATAGGAGAAAGGGCAGAACTATATCCAACATGCACAGCCTCTGAGGGGGGCTCCTCAGCCCAGCAGCAGGTGGTCACTGCATGAGAATATAGTCTCAGGAGTGCCACGGCCTGGCTTCCGGGTCCTGTTCCTGGCTGTGGGCACTAGGCAGCCCTTACCTCTGGGCTTCATGGCAAAACAATGGGCTGGGCCAAATGTCTTTCCCAAAGT
>NW_012120299.1:207345-246567 GCF_000951035.1 Colobus angolensis palliatus | reverse complement strand
GTCTTGATCTCCTGACCTCGTGATCCGCTCGCCTTGGCCTCCCAAAGTGCTGGGATTACAGGCGTGAGCCACCACGCCCGGCCTCCCAAAGTCTTAAAAACAATTGCAGCAGGGACTTGAACAGATATTTGCACACTCATGTTTATAGGAACATTATTCACAATAGCCAAAAGATGGAAACAACCCAAGTGTCTTATCAACAGATGAACTGATAGGTAAAATGTGGTGTATATACACACAATGGAGTATTATTCAGCCCTCTTAAAAAGGGAAGACATTCTGATACATGCTTACAAGGATGAACCTTTAAGAATATGCTAAGATACAAAACAAATGTTGTAGGAGTCTACTCATAGGAGGTATTTAGAGTAGTCAAATTCTTTTTTTTTTTTTTTGAGACAGCGTTTTTGCTCTTGTTGCCCAGGCCAGAGTACAATGGCACGATCTTGGCTCACCGCAACCTCCCCCTCCCAGGTTCAAGCCATTCTCCTGCCTCAGCCTTCCCAAGTAGCTGGGATTACAGGCATGCGCCACCATGACCAGCTAATTTCGTATTTTTAGTAGAGATGGGGTTTCTCCATGTTGGTCAGGCTGGTCTTGAACTCCCGACCTCAGGTGATCTGCCCGCCTCAGCCTTCCAAAGTGCTGGGATTACAGGCGTGAGCCACCACACTCGGCCTAGAGTAATCAAATTCTTAATGACAGAAAGTAGAACAGCTGTCAGAGGTCAGAAGAGGGGATAATTGGGAGTTACTGTTTAATGGGTAGGGGTGTCCAATTGTGAATGATGAGAAAAGTTCTGGAGATCACGGTGATGATGGTTGCACAACAACATGAATGTATTTAATGCCACAGACTATACACTTAAAAATGGTTAAAATGGTAAATATTGTTATGTATATCTATATGCCACACACACAAAAAGTTTTAAATTGCCAAAGTTCCCAACCAGTAGATCTCCTGCTGTTGGCCAATCTGCAGGGTGGCAGGAGCTCCATTAACTCCTTGGGGAAAATATCAGAAGGCCACTGGGGATGACACTGGGACCCTCCCTCTTCCTAGTGACAAGGAGGTTTCTTCAGAAATAAAAAAAGCTACTCATTAATGATCCCACAAAAAGTTTGGGAACCACTGAACAGGATGAACATCTGCAAGGATTAATGCTCTTATTCTCATGATCTCTGGCCAGGCCCCACCAGGGGGCTAATTTGGTAGAAAATTTCATTCAACTCATTGGTTTTTGTTTGACTTTTTTTTTTTTTTTTTTCTCCAAACAGTAGGTATATAGACACAGAGTAACAGTTCAAAGATGCCGGTCATCTCCATGCACACCAGGTTCAGAGCAGTCTCCTATGCAGGGGACAGAGGGAAATCCGCTGGGGTGGGCCTTTGGGACCTTTGGCTGTGTGCCCAATGCTGCTCTACGGCCCAGCCACACATGGATATCTGCAGCACGTGGAGTTACCTTTAGTACCTGCCAGTCTGCTGGTGTGAACGGTGCCTCACTGTGAGTAAATGTCTCCCATATCCCCAGTGAGGCTGAGTCCTTCACCACACATTCACCAGCCAGTCTAGATTCCTTCCCTACATTTTTTTGTTCATACCCTTTGCCTATTTCCTCCTGGGCTATTCGTCTTTTTCTTTCTCGATCTGGAGAACTGAATTCCTCGTCTGGACTAATTCAGTATACTCTGTAGATCTCCCACCTCACAATAACCCAAGTCCATTTCTTTCTTTCTTTCTTTCTTTTTTTTTGAGATGGAGTCTTGTTCTTGTTGCCAGGCTGGAGTGCAATGGCGCGATCTCGGCTATGGGAGACATTTACTCACAGTGAGGCAAGGTTCACACCAGCAGACTGGCAGGTACTAAAGGTAACTCCACATGCTGCAGATATCCACGTGTGGCTGGGCTGTAGAGCAGCACTGGGAACACAGCCAAAGGTTCCAAGGGCCCACCCCAGCGGATTTCCCTCTGTGGTTGGTTATATTGGGAGGCTGGAGGAGGTGGGGTCTGATTTGCATAGGGCCCAGGGGATTGGTTTGACCAGGTGTGACATTCAAGTAGCCTGCAAAAAACCTAGCCCTCCCACCTTAGTCCTTTAATATGCAAATGTGAGCTGAGCTGCCATGATGTCCTGAACATGTGTGAGTTATCTGGAGGTGGTCATGACACTTGGCACAGGTGGTGACAAAGAGAAGAGGACAGGAACCGCCATGTTGGCCATGTTGGGTGGACCTAGTTTCTAATTGCTTTCATTTGCATATCAAAGCTTGCTGGCATGGCTCTTTAAGCCGCCTGTTCGGTTAGAAAAGAAATGGTTCAGGGGTTGCTTCTTATTACAGGAAAATTTCCACTGAGAACCTTTACTCCTTTTACTCCTTTCTAGTTGCCTAAAAATTATTTCTTTATAACTCTTATATTCATAATAGGCAGCTCATCTCCTTTCACAGAGAAGGAAGAGAAGCCTCAGCCTCTCAATTCCTTCCAGTCCCAGGAAGCCTGGTCCTAAGAGTACCACAGTAAATATCTCGCCCAATGGCACCACCACCACCTTGCCAAGCAGGCAGTAGGCACTGCCAGCAACAGCCCTGGGGGCCTTGGTACCACGCTCAAGGCTCCCCAGGCTCGCCTTCTGTGAAGAGAGATAAATTATTTTAAGGAAGCCAACAGAAAAGCTGTTGAAAACAAAAATGCTCCTTAATGACCATTAATTCTCAGCTTTCAGAGCATTAGGAGTGAGTCAATTGCCCCCAGAGAATAAACGGCTTCTTTTCCTGTTTACACAACCACTCTAATGTAAACACACTTTCAAAAGAAGGATGTGGAAGGGGGGTTGGGTGAGGCTGGCTGCAAAGTCCCAACTACAGTTCTTCAGCTACAGGGGACAGGATTCCACATGCATTGACCCAACACCTGGCCCTCAGGCACCGCCAGCCTAGAGGGAAGGAGATGAATTAGAACCTGGTGTGGCCACAAAACCTGGCAGTACAGAGTGGTCAGCTTTGCCTGGGGGAGTCCCCAGGGCCCCACAAAGGAGGGGTACCTATGCTAGACTTTGATAAATGAAGGGGAGTTCCAGATCCAAGAAAGGGAAGATGTTAGTTCAACTACCCAGTCAATACTAATGTGTAGTGCCTGTCATGCACCAGGGATTATTCTTGCCACTAAAGATGAAACAGGGGTGGGTGGAGAGTTGGGAAAAACAAACATAGGTACTATCTTCATGGAGCTCATGGTCTAATGAAGAGTGAGAGTACAAAGGTAACAAAAAATAGGAAAATGACATGAACTTCTGGGACACAGACACATGTTTTTTCCTGAAACCCCATCAACATGACAGGAAAGCAATGTTCATGCAAAGGCATATACGCACAAGGACCGGGCACTGAGGGAGGGAAAACAGGAAGGCAGAGAGATGCAGGCAAATCTCTCAGATCAGAGAAAACAGAGTCCGCTAGCAGTAGAGAAGGTCTCCTGCTTATCCAAAGCTAAGGACCCAGGGGCACCAGGTACCTCTGAAGGTGGGGAAGCAGGGAAGGATGATAAACAAGGACTGGTCAAAGGTCTATTTAAGAAGCAGTTAAGGGCCGGGTGCAATGGCTCACGCCTGTAATCCCAGCACTGTGGGAGGCCAAGGTGGGAGGATTACTTGGGCCCAGGAATTTGAGACCTGCCTGGGCAACACAGTGAGATCTCATCTTTACAAAAAAAAAAAAAAAAATTTCAAGAAAATTAGCCAGGTGTGGTGGCATGCATCTATGGTCCCAGCTACTCGGGAGGCTGAGACAGGAGGATTGCTTGATCCTGGGAGGTCGAGGCTGCAGTGAGCTGTGATTGCACCACTGTACTGCAGCCTCAGTAATAGAGTAAGACCATGTATCAAAAAAAAAAAAAAAAAAATTGGAGGAAATACACAACAAAATTAGGATACTAGTTCAGGGTTCCCATATCCTAATAGTAGGACTGTCTAGAAAGAGAAAAAAGAGGAGAAAATAATGAATGAATGAAATAATGCAAGAAAATTTCCTAGAGCGTCAGAATCCAAGTTTCTAGACTAAAAGAACCCACTAAGTGCCAAGAGTGGATTAAAATAGATATGCACAATGGAGTATCATTATGAAATTGTACAGTAGTGGTGAAAAAGAGAAACTCCTCCAGTCTTCCAGAGAAAAACAAATCATAGACAATGGGTCACAAATTAAAATGGCTGTGGATTACTCAACAATGCCCCAAAACTAGAAGACAATGGAACAATGTGTGTTCAAACTTTTGAAGGAAAATGATTTCTAACCTAAAATTTGATGCTTAACCAAACTATCAAGAAAATTGTAGAAGGAACATATTTTCAGATGGGCAAGGCCTCAAAAAGTTTACCTCTGATGTGTTCTTCCTCAGGGAACTACTGGTTCTGAGAGTCCCTAGCTAAATGGGGGCTCCAGTACCAGAGCAGCTGGCAACCCAGCAGTAACAGGAAATGAAGGGAGCTGGACGTGGTCTCTACAGTGTGCCTTTCACAGCATACATCTTGTACATGGTGGACAGCCTAATGCCTGTCTGTCCAACCCGTGACCGGGGGTCCCTCATACGTGAAACTTGTTTATACTGGTAGATGCTGTGTGGCTCTTGCCTGACCTGTCCCTGCCTGACTACCACTCTGGCACTAGGAGTCCAACTTTGTGTCTCCCCCGGTATCCCAGGGAAAACCCAGCCCGGGGCAGCCCCTGGTTCTTCTCATGGAAGGTGCAAATTCAACACACCATCGCAATAGGAAACAAGTTTGAAGATTTTTACTTACAGATCCTAGGCAAGGAGAGTGCCATGAGTCAGAAGGGCAGTCCTCTGTCCCCAGGTCAGATGAGGCAGAAATGAAGAGTCAGAGAGAGTGTGGGCCAACTAGCAGTACACATAATGACTAAGATGTGGTCACCTTAAGTTAATGGCCAAATGCCTGGATGGTCCATTTAAAGGAAGCAGCAGGAAAGTGGACAGCCCAGGTGGCTGGCGGGAGAGAGGTCTCTTAAGTTCTTACCTCTGGCCACTTGGCTTGAGCCATTTAGGTGTGGCATAGAACTGGAAACTGTGTCCAGGGTGACTGAGCCCTGCCTCTGGTATGACAGAGTTAAACTTGTATTCAACATGAATGCTGAGGCAACATAAATCTATAAGGATCTACTACACTACACTACTAAAATGAGGGCATAAACCAAGAAAGAGGAAGCTGTGCGAACAGAGAAACACAAGAGCAAGGCAAAGGGATTCCCCAGAGTGATGGTGAGGGGGGATCCCAGGACAACTGTGTGGCCAGCAGAGGGGGCACCTGATTCAGCCCACAGCAGTCACAAGGCTCCGGGGCAGATTCCTTGGAGGAGATGAAACTGATAGACTGATGCGTCTAAAACACATTAAGGAGATTTAGGAATTGATAGAAAGTTTGGGGTTGAATGTGTGGCAAGTAGAAAACGAAGCAAACTCTAGGGAAAACAGAAAATAATTCAGGAAAAGAAATCAAAGTTCAGCCTGAGCAACATAGTGAGATCTCCATCTCTACAAAGTTTTGTTTGTTTTGTTTTGTTTTTCAATTAGCTGGGCATGATGGTGTGCACCTGTGGTCCCAACTACTTGGGAGGCTGAGGTAGGAGGATTGCTTGAGCCTGGGGTCAAGGCTGCAGTGAGCTATGACTGCACCACTGCACTCCAAGCCTGGGTGACAGAGTAAGACCTTGTCTTAAAAAAAAAGAAAAAGGAATCCAAGTTGACAAAACAGCTGGGGGGATAGAAGAACAAGGACACATGTATGTTGAAAGGCCAGGAGGAGGCAGGAAAGGGCTAACACTGACGTCTTCCATAGGGGGAAGTCAATAGGTGATGCAAAACTAAAAAATTAGGAAGTAGCAACACTAACAAAGGTAAATTCCAAAGGAACTAGCTCAGTATTGATGCTGGGGATAACAGCTATTTTTTGGTAACAGACCTTGTAGACCCACCTGACTCTAAACCACGAGCATGTATAACTCTGATAAAAATAAAAACCACAAAAGTACATGGTGCAAAAAATGTTCAGATAGGGGGGCTGGCTCTGGGCTGAGATCTGAAGGTAAAGAAGTCCTGGTTAGGAGGGCACAGGAGACCAGCCAGAGGGAATTACAAAAGTCAGGGGTGGGCTGCCAGAGGCTTGGACCAGGTGGTGGTAGAGAGATGGGGAGGAGTGAATGGATTCAGAACGATGTGGGAAAACTGATGGGCTCAGACAACAGCCTGGTGCGTAACAGTAGGAAGGCCGGGGTTCCTGGTGCTGTGGACAGAAACCTTTCCATGGATGAGAAAACAAAGGAGATTCTTTAAAAGTCAGGCAGCAGACACTCTTGGCAACATGGAGAGAATACACAATTGTTTGAAGGCAGCAGAGAAAGCACCATAAAAAAGACTCACTCCATGCTTCCTGGAAACAGATGATGTTGACTCCACACATTGCAGCCACCTCTACGATAGCCTTTATGCGTCTATGAAGGGCAGAGACCTGAGAATTTAAAAAGGATTAGAATCCATTTAGTTCTATTGGTAAGGCAATTTTTAGGATCTCATCCTAATGCATATGGAACAATCAGTGCCCACCTGGGCAGGTATGAGGAGTAGGGTGGGGAGGTTCTATATTTGGTTATCTCCTGATGTCCAAAATCTGCATGAAAAGCTGGAGGTGCAGAGGCTCTGGGGTCACAGACACTTTGACACTGCCTCAGTTTCCTCATCTGGTAATGGGGAGACTGCCACCTGACCTGTGGGGTTGCTGAGAGGCAGGGATGAGGATGGTGCTGCTTCTGGTTCAGGACCCACGCTCACACCATCTCCCAGGTCAACCATCCCCTTGGCCCGGGACTCCGCTCTCCACTGTCCTGCCTTCAGAGGCAAGCCTTGTCCTGCACTTATCCTACTTGTTCTACTTATCCTGTGTGTATCCTATCATGGAATGCCTCACCTCTCTAGCTCTTTTAAATCCCTGTGCTTTGGTGTGTGCTGTGCCCTGGGCCAGGAATGTACTTCCCTCCTCCCACCTAATCTTCCTGGAGGTGTTATCAATGTCACGTGTCGCCCCTCTGTGGGCCTCTGCAGACTCTCACAGTTGTGGGCCAAGTGTCAAGGTAACTCGGCATCCCCTGGCCTTCGGGAGCCATCGTGTGCCACTGCTTTCATTGTGTGCCACTCTTCCTCTGGTGTCTTGTCACTCCCAGGACCCCACAGGTTCCTTAGGGTTAGGAAGAAAGCAACCTCATCGTCTACTTGTCCTTGGCACAATGCCTGGCTCCCAGGAGACATTCAAAAGTGTTTGTTCAAAGACAGACCAAAGGAACCAGGCTGAAAACCCAGAGTGCACAAACTCTTTTCAAGGCCTATAGTCTCCTCCTTTGAGAGGCTGTGTACCCCACGGCTTTCTGGATATTTGCTGACAGCATCAGCCCCACAAATACACATTTGCTTGGCATTAGCAAAGCTTTTTGCTAACTGTGTGGGTGAAAAAAACATAGCTGGTCCTACGACTTGACAGTCTGGGATGATAGAGGGGACATATCCACAAAACAAGAATCCAGACACAAAAAGTGAGGGAACTGAGAACCAGACATCTGTGAATCCAACAAAAGCAAAAGAAGGACCAATGTGAATCATGATGCAGAACCAAACCTGGAATCCAAGAGACCTTAGGTTTCTCCAGAATCCCTAAGAATCCTCAAACACCCTGTATCCTGAGGAAACCTGTACAGGGAAATCCCTGAAAGTTTGAGCAGCTGGAGGAATGCTGTGGAGAAGTGTATAAAACAAACCACCTGTGCCTATGACAATATGTTTTTTTAGGGAGATACAAGATGCTGTCACCTTTATTTACGAACTCTGAGGTCATAAGCAAATGCCTATCTATTCCTGTAAGCCTGCAGGTACCACAGCTGACAGACTTCTGGGTATAGCGAGTCCCCGCCCTGAGGATTAAGGCAGAAGAACACATGGACAGACGGTCCTGATCAGTGTGTGCTGGCTGGCTGCCTCTTGGCAGGCAGCTGAGAGGCAGCGTCCCGTGGAGAGCACGAGCAGGCCAAAAGGGCACCCTCCTGGTTGGCAAATGGAGCTTCAGATCAATAGCTGGAGAGAAGTGGAAAGATCAGAGAGGAGGAGAGAGAGACAGAATAAGAACAAGAAGGCAGAAGAGCCAGAGATGCAGGCTGGAGGGCTGTGGGGAGGCCAGGGCAGGAGCGTCTCTGCTACTGCTCAAGGGATCCAAGCCTGCAGACCTGGAGTATGTGGCCAGCCAGGGTCTGCGGATATGCTCCAAAGGGCGAGCCACAACCCCGTTTGTGTATTTATTATGGTCAAAAGAGTCTGTACCTGTTCTGCCACAGGTGCATCTGCGGGGAGGGGGGTTCTGTTCTGAACCAGCCCCACATGCACGATGCGGGGTCGTCTCAGCTGCTCCTTCGCCGCTTCAAAGGCATATCCCTGCAGTTCAAAGTCTTCTCTAGAGGCGGCTTCGAAAGCTTCCCTGGGCAGATCAAGCTTCCTAGATGGGCAGGAAAGAAGAGGGAAGGTGATTTTGATGCAGTCTGCTCCACTTAAAATCCCTCTCCCATTTCCTGTAGTATTTATCAGTCAAAGAGGTGAGGATGTCCTGGCTAGAAGGTGATCAGTGCCAGGGCCCAAGGGAGCTGGGGAGCAGGGGGGTCCAGCCATGACCGAACACTACACTGAACCTGGACTTTACCTGCAGTTGGCAGGGAGGCCTCAGCAGAGAGGCAGCACAGTTAGGCCTGGCAACGGGGAAGCCAGTCAAGAGGTTGGTGTTTTAGACTTGCTGAAATCCGGGTAGGAATTAAAGTCCTGGTAGTCAGCACAGAAAGGAGGGAATAGATTCTCAAAAGTGTTTCTGAACCAAAATCAGGGCTATGCCGAGCCTAGAGTGTGAGGCAGGTTGTGGGAGCAGAGAAGGGCTTGGAAAATGAGGCTCAGGAGACAGGCTGGTTGGAGAGGCCATGACCTGGGACCATATGGATGACCTTGTGCTGAATAAAGACCCTGGCCACTCTGTCCTGCTGCTTCTGCTGGGGGAGGCCAGTTCCACACCGGTGTTGGGTGGGCTTGGTGGGGCCCAGGTGTTCAGATGGAAGCCCTAAATGCTCATCCACATTTGTAGTTTATTAACAAAGGCTAGAGAATTAGTTATAAAACACTTCACTGAAGTGACCATTGGCCGAACAGCAAATAACTCCTGATGCCTGTTGCACACCCAGAGGTGAAACCCATAGAGGCATGTGATGGGACATGGCCCCTGACCGGGAAGAGCTTACCATCTAAGGGCAAGATGATTATGAAATACCCAGAAAACACATCAAAAAATAACCTGACAGCCATTATCTAATAATAATATTTCTCTCCTACTTTAAATCACTTTCTTAGAGACATTTCTTTCAAAATCACAGCCCTGTCAGCCCAAGCCCCCTGTCGCCGCCCCCTGCCAGGCACTTTCCATGTGATGGCCCTGACAGCTCTGAGTTCGGTTCCGCCCCTGACAATCAGCCTGCTTTTCAAGTAGTCAAGGTTCCCTTCACTCCAGCAGGTTAGAAATAGCAGCAGTGCCCACACCGTGCCTCTCCTTGCTGTGACTGCCTTAGACAGCCCTCCCACCCTCCAGCAGAAGGGCGCTCCTGCAGGCCTCAGCCTCAGGGCAAATCCCCTGTGGTGGACATAATCACGTAACTTTCCAGGATGTGTGTGTGGGTAGACACCCGGAGAAAAAGGAGCAAGGTTTATGTGTCTATTTCCTCGAAGGCCTGTGGGCCTGGGAGCCAGACAGCCCTTTGAGAGTGTCCTGGTGAACTCTGCCTGGCCTCTCAGCCTGTAGTCTCACAGCAGGAAGATGACAGGTGAAGAGCTCGTCTTGGGTGTGGAAACATGGCTATAACCATCACCTAGCTGAAGTCTCTCTCCCCATCTTCCCACCATGCATAACCTCCATTACCTACCCTTCTTCCCCCAAGTGGTGTCTCCGCCTGGCCAGCCCCGAGGCTGCCCACCTCCTCATCCCCATCTCCCTGCGAGCTCATTCTAAGCCAAGGTGATACAGGAGAGGCCGCTCCACCCTCCAGGACAGCCACCTTTGGGGCTCTACCTCTTCCCAGCCACTCCTGTCTACTATCTGGGCACCACCTGTTAGGCCTCTCTGCCCTTTCATTATCCAAGACAGTCCATCACCACATCCTACACAGCTTCATCTGGAGAACCTAACCAACTCTCAAGCCATACCTTGTGCAGACGCAGTCAATGATGTGCTGTGTCCACCGAAAGGCCTGGTACAGGAGATGCAGTGGACCACTGGGATGGACTGAATACTTATGTCTGCCCCAAAGCCATATGTTGAAATCCTAATCTCCAATGTGATAGGGTTCTTTGGGAGGTGATTAGGTCATGAGGGTAGAGTCCTCATGAATGGGATTAGTGCTCTTTTAAAAGACCCCCTAAGAGGGGGTGCTTGCTTCCTGTACCATGTAAGCACACAGTGAGAAGGCACCATCTACGAACCAGGAAGTGGGTCCTCACCAGACACCAGATCTGCTGTGGCACCTTGATCTTGGATTTCACAGCATTCAGAACCGTGAGGAATAAATTTACGTGGTTTAAGACGGGGAGAGAGACCGCAGCCAGGTGTTGGTTACAGCCAGGTTTGCACACTCAGACAAGAGCTCTCCCACCTGACATCTTCCTGATGTGAGACCACAGGCTGAGGACAGGGCTCACTAGGACATTCCCAAAACGCCATCCAGCTACCAGGCCCACAGGCCTTTGGGGAAACAGACACACAGACCCTTCTCCTTTTTCTCCCTGTGATTGCCCACAAGTACTGGGAAGCCTGTGGTATTTTGTTATAGCAGCTCAAAAGTACTAAAACAAGCATCAATCAATCAGCCACTGCCCCGGAGGACAAGACCAGCAAATGAGTCACAACCTCACAGATGGCCTTATGCTGCCACTGCCCGCCCTGGTCCCTATAGTTGGCTTTCAGACCCTCTATCCCTTACCCTGCTACTGAGGCCTCCTCGCATCAGGGCTTTCTTTCAAACTTCAAGGAGTAAACCCCATCACTTCCCATCCTAGCCCCACCATGCCCTTCAGGGCCCCCACCTCTCCCACCCAGGGTCAGGCAGATCTCGCCAGAGGACAGACACCAAGTTCCTGCCTCTGCAGCAACCTCTCAATTCTGGAACTTCATCTTTCTACCTCTGATGGCTCTTTACCATCAGTGCTTTAAATAATTAAACTAGAGCTCTTTTACAAAAGAAACACGTGCTCATGGTGGGGGTGAATCAAACAGTGGGAAAAGGTATAAAATAAAAAATAAATTCCCCTTTCTATCCCACCCCTAGTCCCAAAACTCAGAGGCAACCCTTCTTAACAATGTTTTATGTTTCTTTCCTATTTTCCTATGTGTATGCATTACAAATACAATGGCATCATTCCGTACTTTCTGTTCTTCAACTTGCCTTTTTCACTTAATACACATAGCTTGGACATCTTTCCTCACTAGTACCTATAGACCTCCACATCCATCACTGAAGCTGTTAAAGAGTCTCTCCCACTGAACAACAGAAGGGGACTGGGGAGGGAGAGAAGGAGAGGAAGAAAGAGAAACAGGGACAGTGCTCCACACATGTCCACATGTTTACTCACTTGCTCTCTCTCCCTGCTGCCTAGGGAGCTTCCACACATGCTTCCCCGTCAGCTCAGGTCTCACCTCCTGGCCCCATCTCAGGAACTGCCACCAGCCTTATCATGGCTAAATCCAGCAGACTTCCTGCTGTCCTCACCCGCTAGACATTTCTGAGCCATCTGATGCTTCTTTCCCTGTCTTGCCCCACAGTCCTCACCTCCAGAATCTCCCACAAAGTATCTTTCTCTGACTCCTTGAATATCCGGGTTTTCCAGCATTCTCTCCAGTGCCCTCTTTTGTATCTGCTCCTCCTCCACCTGGAATGACCATTTCCAGGGCAGCTCAACAAGCCCAGCCTCTCCCACCTGAGGCCCATCTCCACATAGCGAATAGCCCCTGGGTTATTTCCACCTGCACACCCTGAAGCTACTGTAGCAGGTTGAGCTGTGTCTCCATCCTGACACCTGGAACCTGTCATTGTGATTTTATTTGGAAAAAGGGTCTTCCCAGACGTAATTAAGATCAAGATCTCAAGATCATCCTGGATTATCCAAGTAAGCTCCAAATTCAAAGACGTGTATGTGTTTGAGACAGGGCCTTGATCTGACTCCCAGGCTGGAGTGCAGAGGAGAGATCTTAGCTCACTGCAGCCTCAACCTCCCAGACTCAAGTGATCCTCCCGCCTCAGCCTGCCGTGTAGCTAGGACTACAGGTGCATGCTACCATGCCTGGCTATGTTTTTCTTAACATTTTATAGAGATGGGGTCTCACCATGTTGCTCAGGCTGGTCTCAAACTCCTGAGTTCAAGCAGTCCTCCAGCCCTGGCCTCCCAAAGTGCTGACATTACAGGTGTGAACCACTGCACCCTCCTCAAAGACAAGAGACACCACAAGAGAGATACAGGGACAACAGGAGAAGGCCAAGAAAGAGGCAGACTGGCTGTCACAACCTAAGGAAAGTCAGGAGCCACCTGAGGCTAGAAAAGACAAGGGAGGATTCTCCCCTAGGATCTTTGGAGGGAACACGGCCCTGCTGACACCTTGGTCTTATACTTGTGGTCTTCAGAACTGTGAGAATAAGTTTCTGTTGTTTCAAGCCACCCAGTTTGTGATAAATTGTTACAGCAGCCCTAGGAACTAAACAACACTCAAACACAACCTGTCCAAAGATGCTCCTCATCACATGCGTCGACTGGCCATCTGAGAGTCCAAGCCAGAAGCCGGCAAGATCCTCACTGCCACAGCTGTTATCCTCATTGGCTCACTGTCCACTGACCTCCCTGAAACCTCTGGAAGCCTTCTGTCTCTCCACTCCCAGGTACTCTGTTCACATCAGGCCTCTCATCTTCCACCTACTTTTTTCCAAGCTAGTCTTTTTTCCTTTCCTTAAATTTCAGCTTATCCAGTCGTTATTCCATGTCATTCTTCGCTCAGCCACCAGGTCAAACTCTTCAAAGGCTCTGCCATTATCGGGACACAGTTCTGCTGCCTCAGAGACCCTAAGAGCTACCTGCCACTCCTGCCTCCTCTCTCAGGTCTTCCTCAGGAGAGCACTCAATGACTAACCCTCTCACAAACACAGTCTCTAAATGGGCATGTCCCCTGGTATCTGGGGACATGTACCCTTCCTGTCTCCCCTAGGATGTAGCTCAGGCATGATGCTTCTGGGAAGCCTTCCTGATGTCCCTCCAACCCCAAACACACAAACTCTCTCAAGCTCTCCCTGCCTCCTCCTCACAGTGTAAGGCAACCATCAAAAGATGGAAAGCCCTCAAGGGCAGGAACCATGACTTATCCCAGTGCCAGTGGCCAAGACTAAGTGCTCAATGAATGCTTGCTGACTGAATGACTGCTTCTTGGTTCTGGTTGTCTTAAAATGGAAAGTCGATGTTCTCTGGGGATTTCATCGGCCACAGGCAAAGGCCCACTTGGCTAATTCACTGAGCAAACATTTACTAAGCATTGTAAGTGGGCGAAGAGGTGGTCTTGTGTGGAGCACATTGGGAGTCAGATCCGAGGGGCTTAAGGGCTTCAGGTCCACCGGACCTTCACAGAGGTAGCTATGTCCAAATCAGACTTAGAGGAGTTTATAGGAATTTAAGTGGGATTAGAGCTTTTAAATGAGCCGTAATTTTTTTATCTTCAGTTCGAAATGCCATTCATGGCCAAATCCCACACATTAGCAAGGACAGAGTAAGTACAAAGGTTTATACCTTAGGGATAAAAGCTGAAAGGGCTACATGCTGAGTAGAACAGAGCAAGAAAAGGGGGTAGGAAAAGGAGCCACTTAGTTATTGTGAGCCCCAGGATGAAGCCTGGCAGTGATTGGTCAAGAGAGACAGCTGTCTCCCATTTCACCAGCCATTATCATCATCCCTCCTGCTCTGGAGTGACCCAAATGCTTAGATAAAATCCCTCTTGCATGTGCTGACCTCAGTCCTTCTCCAGAATGTGCCCCAGCCAATCACCTTTATGGGAAACTGACTTATCTTCTCCTAAGACTCTTCCCCTTTATCTCTCCCTGGCACCCACATGCTGTCTTTTTTACCAGGAAGACATGCCCACCCGACTCTTAGAATAAACTAATTCCCATCCCTAGAAGCATAAGACACCTCTTGCTTTATTTAAGACATTTTCCTTAGGAGTCTCAAATCTAAGACACTTCTCAAGGACTAGTCTTTACAGATGCAGTGGAAATAGGAGCATGAGTGTATTCACTGGGAGGGGCCTTAAAGGTCACCCAGCCCTTTGGATATGAAGAGCCCTTTCTGACAAAGTTCTCTACTACCTCACTCCCAAAAAGCAGCTGTTCTAACTTCATCATCCACTAGCTGTGAAAACACCCTTGGATCTGAGGTCTAGCCTCCCTGCAGTAACTCCATAGCAGCTGTGGCTGGGAACCACCGATCCAATCAACACCTTCAGTTACCAGTAAACTGCTCTGGTTCCTGCTGCAGGGTCACTGCCACAAGGTCATGGAGCCCGCAGACTGGCTGGACTTGGGGAGATAGGGAGCTCACAAATGAGCAAGGAAGTGGAAGGAGAGTTAGTCAGGGGCTGCATGCAGTCAGAGTTTGGATTTCATCCTAAGAGCCCAGGAAATTCCTTACAGAGTTTTATGCACAAAGGAACAACAGGATACGATTTTTTTTTTTTTTTTTTTGACGGAGTCTCACCCTGTCGCCCAGGCTGAAGTGCAGTGGTGCGATCTGGGCTCACTGCAACCTCCGCCTCCTGGGTTCAAGCGATTCTCCTGCCTCAGCCTCCCGAATAGCTGGGACTACAGGCACCCGACACCATGCCCAGCTAATTTTTGTATTTTTAGTAGAGACAGGGTTTCACCATATTGGCCAGGCTGATCTCGAACTCTGGACTTTGTGATCCACCCGCCTCTGCCTCCCAAAGTACTGGGATTATAGGCATGAGCCACCGCGCCAGGCCAACAGGATATGATTTACATATTAAAGGGATCCTCTGGTTGCTGCAGGTAAGAAATGCACTGAAGAGAAACAAGAGTGGAAGGGGAAGTATCTTTCTCTTTTCTTTTTTTCTTCTTTTTTCTTTTTTGAGACAGAGTCTCACTCTGTCACCCAAGCTGGAGTGCAGTGGCAGTGATCTCTGCTCACCACAAGCTCTGCCTCCCGGGTTCAAGCCATTCTCCTGCCTCAGCCTCCCAAGTAGCTGGGACTACAGGCGCCCGCCACCTCGCCCGGCTAGTATTTTGTATGTTTAGTAGAGACGGGGTTTCACCGCGTTAGCCAGGATGGTCTCGATCTCCTGACCTTGTGATCCGCCCGCCTCAGCCTCCCAAAGTGCTGGGATTACAGGCGTGAGCCACTGAGCCCGGCCGGAAAGTATCTTTTTCAGCTTTGTGGACACAGTGTCCAGCAGTACACAGCCCTCAAAGTCCTGGTGATGCACACAGCTTGCAGGGAGTGGAAAAACTAGCGCCCATAGCTTGCCAGTGGGAAACGTTCCCTCGCCAACTAAATGCAGACAGCCTCTATTTCCAAGAGTCAGCCAGAGGTCAGGTCACAGCAGGAAGGATGGTCTGGGCCGGACAATCAGTACACCTGCTGGGTGCTCTGGTTGGAGACAGTGATCCAGCCAGACACCCAGAAGACAAGCCCGGCTCCATGGAGGAGGGTTGGGATGGCCACAGAGAAAGCCCTGGAGAGTAAAATCCCGTCCTTTTCCTTCCAGTTCCGGGCAACGTGGGGGAGAAGAGATTTGTAAAGGTCACGCCAGGATTCTGCAACCCCCAAGGACCCCAGGGTTGTCCCATCAAGACCTACTATGGTCTCTACCCGCCAACTCAGGACTTCTCACTGCCTCCCCTGAGCCCTTCAGACCCTGAGGCCCTCCCTGCCTGCTCCCCGAGACCCCCACTCTGTGGCCCCAAGATCCCATAAGTTAGCCTCTGGGCTGCGGACCTGAGCTCCTTGCCATAGAGAACGCGCTTCACCTCCTGCAAGTCGGGGAGCGGTAGGTGCTTCTCCAAGCATTCCTCCAGCGACTTCCACTCAGCGCCCGCCATGGCCATGGTCCGCCAGGCCTTGTGTCCCCGCACGAACTGCCTGCCCTTTGCCCGCAGTGGGAGGAGGTGCCCAAGCCTGCTCAGGCGCTCTGGCCTTTATCTCTTACTCTTGCTCCGGGGACAGCTCACGTAGGGACACGCCCCTTCCTCGCGCAGCCAGTCTGCCCTCCAGGGCTTCGCGAGTGGGACCGCCCCCGGCCTTTAGCGCTCCTTCGGCACGTGCCAAGACACGTTCCTCTTGCCGCTTCCGCAGCACACCGCCAATCAGCGCTCCAGGGCCTCGCGTGGGTAGGGGGAGGAGGGATTCCCCCTTGCCCTTTGCCCTTTGCCCCTTGCCCTCTGCCCTTTGCCCTTCGCCTCTCCTTTGGCACGCGATGAGACACGCCCCTCCACAGGCGGGACTGCGGTGTCCCCTCCCGCCTCCCTCAGGGGCCCTCGCGCGGGTGCCTCCGGGTTCCACCCCTCACCTCCCCCTTGGTGTCGCGGCCGGACCCTGGAGAGGTCTTGAGGGAAGCCTGGGCGCGGCTTCGGGGGGCTGCGGCGCGGGTCTGAGGTAAATGGTTGCAGCAGCAACAGCCAGGCAGGTCCCCTCCGGACCGCGACCTCCAGTCCGAAGCACAGGGCAGCCGGCCGGGCCAGCCTCCCGCACAGGACTACGGAGGAAGGTACCGGAGAGTTTCAGTGTCCCATGGGGACGCGGCGGCTGCACTTCTGTGCGCTCCGGAGCCTTTATGTCTGGGGAGTTTTAACCCCCGAGGGGCCAGGCTCGGAGTCCAGGCCACTACCTGGGCTGTGCGTTTCCACCCCTGGCTTTGGGGCCGCGTTGGAACCGAAGGTAGCTGCTTGCCTGCCGTTACATGCACCTCGGTGGAGCTAATACTGTAAAATGCGGGGTCCCCGGGCAAGGGCGCGCCCCCTGCACCCTAGGACCCCCTTTCAGCCCTGCCCTCTGCCGTGTGTGTGCGCGCGCAAATATGGGCACTTTCCTGGGGTAGGGTGCGCTTTAGACTGTCACTGAGATGGTAGGAGTGAGAGCCCCGTTTGCTATTACCAAAGAAGTGTCCTCTTTGGGGTCCTGTTGAGAGTTAGGGCAGTAAGGTCCGCTTACCTCGGTGGGCAGCCAGGTGAAGGAACCGGTCCGTAGAAATCCTATTTAGCCACTTGTAAACCTTGTGACCCCCAGGAAAGTTATTTAGTCACTGGAGGCTTCTGTTGCTTTATCTGTAAAATAGGAATGCAAAGATTACGCTGCGGGGTTGTTTAAAAGTCAGAAAAGGCCAGCACGGTGGCTCATGCCTGTAATCGCAACACTTTAGGAGGCCAAGAAAGGAGTATTGTTTGAGGCCAGGAACTCCACACCAGCCTGGGTAACGCAGCAAGACCCTGTATTTACAAAATAATTTTTTAAAAATTAGCCTATCATGGTGGTGTGCACCTGTTTCTTGGGAGGCTGAGGTGAGAGGATCACTTGAGCCCAGCACTTCAAGGCTCCCTAGCTGTGATCTTACCACTGCACTTCAGCCTGGGCAACACAGTGAGACCCAATCTCAAAGAAAATAGGCAAGTAAGATGAGCACAAAGGGAGCTAATTTATATCTAGAATCAACTACTAACATTAAAAATAAGTGCTGTAAGGCCGGGTGCGGTGGCTCACGCCTGTAATCCCAGCACTTTGGGAAGCTGAGGTGGGTGGATCATGAGGTCAGGAGTTCAAGACCAGCCTGGCCAAGATGGTGACACCCTGTCTCTATTAAAAATACAAAATATATAAATAAATAAATAATTAGCTGGGTGCGGTGGCAGGCGCCTGTAATCCCAGCTACTCGGGAGACTGAGGCAGGAGAATCACTTGAACACAGAGGGCAGAGGTTGCAGTGAGCCAAGATCGTGCCACTGCACTCCAGCCTGGGTGACAGAGTGAGACTCCGTCTCCAGAAACAAGCAAACAAACAAAAAAGGTGCTGTAGGGCCACATACAATACTTCAGGTATTTTGTTTAGGCTACTAATTCAAAAGTTTTGTTCCTTGTTTTGATAAATGTTAACTGACAGTTTCTAGTGTCTGATGGAGCTGCCTTTTCAAGAATGCAAACTCTGAGGACTTTCTATGTGTGAGGCACTGCCAAGAGAGCCATATAAAGACAGATAAGACCTAGTACTTTTTCTCTGTGATTTAAAGTAAAGACGACTGGCACGGTGGCTCACACCTATAATCCCAGCACTTGGGGAGGCCAAGGTGGGCAGATCACCTGAGGTCAGGAGTTCGAGACCAGCCTGACCAACATGGTAAAACCCTGTCTGTACTAAAAATACAAAAATTAGCCAGGCATGGTGGCGCATGCCTGTAATCCCAGCTACTCGGGAGGCTGAGGCAGGAGAATCACTTGAACCCAGGAGGTGGAGGTTGCAGTGAGCTGAGATCGCGCCATTGTACTCCAACCTGGGCAGGAAGAGCAAAACTCTGTCTCAAAAAAAAAAGTAAGAACAAACTTGTAAATACAGCAGATTGAAATAATTTGAGATGAAAAAGATACAATATACTATGGGGTGCAAAGAGGTGATTTCTGGCTTAGAGAAATTGTTGTAGGTCTCATGGAAGAGGCTTCAAAGCCAACTCAAAATGCTTCAAACTGAATGAACTTTCCCTTCCTTTCTCAAGCAGGCTCTTATCTTCTTTTGTTGTTGTTGTTGTTGTTGAGACGGAGTTTCGCTTTTGTTGCCCAGGCTGGAGTGCGATGGCGCGATTTTGGCTCACTGCAACCTCCTCCTGGGTTCAAGCAATTTTCCTGCCTCAGCGTCCCGAGTAGCTGGGATTACAGGCATGTGTCACCACACAGGCCAGTTTTTTATGTTTTTAGTAGAGACAGGGTTTCACCATGTTGGTCAGTCTGGTCTCGAACTCCTGACCTCAGGTGATCCTCCTGCCTCGGCCTCTCGAAGTGCTGGGATTACAGGCATGAGCCACTGCGCCCAGCCTCTTAGCTTCTGCGTGTATTCCCTATTTCAGTAATGGCCTCACCACCCACTGATTTGCCAAGTTTTTAAGAGTTATCTGCAACTCCTCCATGTTCTTTCTTTCCCCCATACAATCAGGCATCAAGTTCTGCTAAATTTATCTCCTAGATTTTGTTCATATCCTTCCTCCTCCCTCCTCATATCTGCCTCCTGTCATCTTTTACTTGAATTGTTGCCAGTCTTCTAACTTGTCTCTCCACCTCCAATGTCTATCCTTAGTTGTCTTTCTAAAACTAGTATCTTTCCATCCTTTGTACCCTCTCATTCAGTGTATCCCTACCTGGAATCACCTTTCATCTTTCATTTTGTGACCGCCTTCTCATCCTCTACCATGCAGTTGAAACATCACCTCTTCTGTAAAGACTTCTCGAATTGCCTCAGGAAAAGTTAGGCTCCCCCAGGCCTTCATAGATAGCTCTCTTGTTATATTTATTAAACAGTATTGTGTAGTTATTTCTGTGCTCTCCTCAGAAAATGGACCGGATCTATTTTTGTATCCAGAGGACTTTAGCATTCAATAAATGATTATTGAAGGCATCAACTCTGGGATCATGGACAAATTCATTAAGGTGATAACACTGAGCTGGACCTCGAAGCAGTAGTAGAAACTATTATTACTAGTTAAAATATTTAGTTCATCTTTCCCAATTGTTAAGTGACAGGTCATTCATACTAGTTCGTTATAAACCAGTGTTTCATAAATAAAAAGTTGTATTAAAAATGTTTATATTTGCCCAATTGACTTTTTACTCTGAATGATACCAAGACACTTCACTAGCTCTTTCTGTGGTAATCATTTTGTTTTTTGCTTTTTTTTAAGATGGAGTCTCCCTCTGTCACCCAGGCTGGAGTGCAGTGGAGCGATCTCGGCTCACTAAAACCTCCACCTCCTAGGTTTGAGTGATTCTTGTGCCTCAGCCTCCAGAGTAGCTGGGATTACAGGTATGTGCCACCACGCCTGCCTAATTTTTGTATTTTTAGTAGAGATGGGTTTTCACCATGTTGGCCAGGCTGGTCTCAAACTCCTGACCTTAGGTGATCTGCCCACCTCAGCCTCCCAAAGTACAGGGATTACAAGCGTGAGCCACCGTGCCCGGCTCTGTGGTAATCATTTAAAAAGACGTAAGGCTCTGCCCTAGTTTCTTTCTGAAATATCCTGCCAACCCAAAAGGTTATAACTACATGCAAGCATACTAGAGTGAGGGATTCTTCCTTGTTTGGCAGAACAACTCTTTCTCTGGCAACATGGTGTGGTTTAAGGATGTATAACCCATAATTTGGTAAGTGTATACAAACATGGGCAGGAAGGACAGAATACACGCAACCTCAACATGATGGATACCTCTGGAGAGGGAGATAGAGGAATGAGATAGAAGAATGGGAATTATCTGTTGATAGATAATATTTTAATTCTTCTTAAGAGATCTGAGACATATGACAATATTAACATTTAAAAAACCTGGGTGCTTATTATTACCAATACTTTTATGTTTGAAATATATTTTTAAAAAATTATAGAAGAAAAGTGACTTAGAACAGGAGTCAGGAAACCTGCAGTTTAGTCTGGGTTCTACTTTAACCTTAGTTTTCCTGTTATAAAAAAGATAGGGGCCAGGCGCGGTGGCTCATGTCTGTAATCCCAGCACTTTGAGAGGCCGAGGTGGGTGGATCACTTAAGGTCAGGAGTTAGAGACCAGCCTGGCTAACATGGCGAAACCCCGTCTCTACTAAAAATACAAAAATTAGCTAGGGATGGTGGTGCATGTCTGTAACCCCAGCTACTGGGGGGCTCAGGCAGGAGGATCATTTGAGCCTAGGAGGTGGAGGTTGCAGTGAGCTGAGATCGTGCCACTGCACTTCAGCCTGGGAAACAGAGCGAGACTCTGTCTCAAAAAAAAAAAAAAAAAAAGATTGAGGAGGGGAGGGAACTGGTGAAAGAGTCTATAGAGATGATGTAAGTCTTGTCCTAATTCTAATAAAGTATGATTCTAATAATCTAGCTATGTATAAATTCCTCTATTTATATGCTTATTTGTGAGAAGACAGTTTCATTATAGAAGCTGGTTCTGCAGAAGGAGCTTATTTGTTAAAAATGTATTAGTGTCTGTTTTTAGGTATTACTTTTAAATTCACAATATGTGTTTATTTTAATCCTTAGGGAAGATATTTAAAGTACTTTTTAAAAAGTAATATGTATAGGAAATTAAATTTTCTTGTTTTTAATTTTTGTGAGGACATAGTAAGCATATATATTTATTGGGTGCATGAGATGCTTTGCTACAGACATGCACTGTGTAATAATCACGTTGTGGTAAATGGGGTGTCCATCCCCTCAAGCATTTATTCTTCGTGTTACAAACAATCCAATTATACTCTTACAGTTATTTTTAAATGTACAATTAAATTATTATTGACTATAGTCACCCTGTTCTGCTAGCAAATACTAGATCTTACTCATTCAAACTACTTTTTGTACCTATTAACCATCTCCACTTTTCCCCCACCCCCAACTACTCTTCCCAGCCTCTGGTAACCCTCTTTCTACTCTCCATCTGCATAAGTTCAGTTGTTTTAATTTTTAGCTCCCACAAATAAGTGAGAACATGTCTCACTTATTGTCTTTCTGTGCCTGGCTCATTTCACTTAATGACCTCCAGCTCCATCCATGTTGTTGCAAATGACAGGATGTCATTTCTTTTTCTTTATCCATTCATCTGTTGATGGACATTTAGGTTGCTTCCAAATCTTGGCAACTGTGAACAGTACTGCAACAAACATGGGATGGGCGTGCAGATATCCGTTAGATACACTGATTTCCTTTCTTTTGTATATATACCCAGCAGTGGAATTGCTGGATCATACGGTAAAGTACTATTTTTACTCATTAACATTTGAAGGACTAAAATTTTATGATGATCAATGGTGAGCAATCCTAATAAGGGCCATGACATGGAGATCCTACCAGTCTTCTCCTATGACCCAGAGGGCCTGTTTAGGCCCTCATTTAGCACTTTATAACACACAAAAGGCTTTTGCATCATCTTGTCGCATTTGATCGTTCAATAATACTGTGAGGTAAGGGAACAGGGTTTTTGATATTTGTCAGATTTCCAAGTTAAACGTGGTATTTACTGGAAAGAAACTGTAAGAGCCAATGTTTTACTTATAGTCAAGGGAAAAAAGATCTGAGGTGATCCAATTTCTGAGCAACATTCTAAAACCCAATTTCTGGGTTAATTTGTCCCTACATTGCGTTCCTTAGCCCAGAAGTCACAATTCTTTTTTCACTAACGTTTTTTATTGTTATTATCCTTATGTAGACTTAAGTGTCTCAGATGAAAAAATCTTGGAGTAGCCCACCTAAACTTACCGAAAATAGATTTTGCAGCAGAGCAAGGCCAACCCAGCCAAAATTGTGACATGTAAAGTTTTATGGCCTCCATTTTAGCAGCCTCTTTTTTGTCCCTTGTTTTTGTTGTGGGTTTCTTCTCCTCTCATGACCAGCTCTGCTTTACTCATAGTAAACCTTCTTTATTCATATTACACCTTTAAAAATGTTTTTTAAATTTTATTTTTAATTGACAAATAATAATTGTATGTATTTATGGGGCACAATGTGATGTTTTGATACATGTATATATTGTGGAATGATCAAATCAGGCCAATTAGCATGTCCATCACCTCAAATATTTATCATTTCTTTGTGGCTATTTTGAAATAAACAATGCATTATTATTGTTGTCATTATTATTATTTATTTTTAGAGGTGGGGTCTCTTGCTCTGTCACCTGAGCTGGAATGCAGTGGCACAATCATGGGTCACTGCAGCCTCAACCTCCTGGGTTCATGCAGTCCTCGCAGCTCGGCCTCCCAAGTAGACCACAGGCACGAGCCACCATGTCCAACCTGAATCTGTTGTTTCTTAAGGATAAAGGTATGGCATGTCTTTGAGTCTACAGTGATTTACATGTAACTGGCACTCAATAAATGATTCTTGAATCAAATTGAACACCATATCAGTATTGATAAATATTTAGAGACAAGGTCTCAATTTGTTGCCCAGGCTGGAGTGCACTGATGCAATCATAGTCACTTACCGGGTTCCTTTAGCTGTATTAACTCAGCTGCTTTTTTAGCCTGCTTTTGAAAAAGACCACCTTTGGCTGTAGCAGATTTATAATTATTTCCTTTCAACATGACTTCTAGCTGTCTCTGCAGCCTGGTTATCTAGAACACAAGTAGTCTAAATCCTCGAGTGGCTCCAACAATGGTAAATATTGGGGGAGCTGCTTCATATAGCACAAATCTGTTTACTGGGAAGTTGCTGGTTCAGCATCTCATGGTTCATCCCTCTCTGATTAGCTTCCTGGCCCATATTCCCTTGGATTAGGAGTTTGGTGTGATCCTTAGCCATAACATTCCTGAGTTACAGAGAATGTGTATCAGATCCCATTTTCAGAAATGTCCTTGCTGTAGATAACTGACAGTTATCTACTTATATCTTGAGAAATTGTAGTGTAAGAAAAAGAAGATTGGTCTGAATACTGATTAGAATATAAATATTTTCTAATCCTGGTTTTACTATTAGGTAACTGCAGCTTTAGGTGCATTATTTGATACCTCTTCCTAATCTTTAAAGATATTAGATTAATTCTCATACCAGAGTATGAGATCCTTTTTAAAATCCAGATGGCAAGGGCAAGAAGAACAGATGTTGCCTGACACTTAGAGGAGAACGCCCTGGATATGAGTGCCTTAATCACATGGACTGGGTCTCACTTATGTGGGAATACCATGGGTCCAATAAGGACTGAACTGGACTAGAAATGAGAACACCCTGGATACAAGTGCCTTAATCACACGGGCTGGGTCTCACTTGTGTTAGAATACCATGGGTACAATAAGGACTGAACTGGACTAGAAAAGAGGATAATGATACCTTCCCCACTTTCTTGAAGGAATGGAATAAACTAAGTTGAAATATCTTTGAAAATCTATAAAGCATTATCTCTAAAAGATGCTATTTTTAATCAAGGAGAAGATTTAGATATAATTCTTCCATGGCAAATTATAAATATGCCATCTTTAATGTACTGGATATTTATCTTTGAGTTACTTTTTCAGTGGTGATAACGGCTTTGCATTGAATCGTTTATAGTCTTTCCACCAGTTCTTCTTGGGATAAATAGCATACACTTGAAAGATGGATGATTTTGAGAAGGCTGCATGAGACCATGAAACAAAGCAAAGCTGACTAGCCTAAGCTGAACTCTAGTCCGTGACTCATCACTAGTTTGTCTAATCATTTAGGATAGCAAACTAAGCACAGGCTTATGTATGACAGGAATGCAAAATCCCAGGTCAAATTTTTGGGCCCCAAATTTCATGAAGTATCAATGTGATAAATAAACCTGTTTCTTTACCTCCTTCTCCCACTCCTAAAACAATTGCAGAAGTATGCAGTGGGCCTAGCAGCAGTATGTCTGGCTGATTTAGGGGTATTGAGTTGACTAAAAGATCAATGTGAGTCAACAGTGTGTTGTGGCTGCCAGAAAAAGCTGATACAATCTTAGGTTGCATTATGAAAAGTATAGTGTGCAGAACACAAGGAAGACGACTATCTTACTCTGTTCTGTGCTGACCAGAGCACACCTGAAATTAATCTAGCTCTGGGCTAGATATACGACATATAGATCATCTTGAATATGCAGAAAAGAGAGATCTAACAACAACAACAACAAAATGTTAAAGGCACTGGGAACATTTATTTAGCAAAACAAGGCAAACAAACTCAGGAAGGATATTGTCACTTCATTCAGATTTCTGAAGGGGCCACATATAAGAGGTTTTTATTTGTTCCACATGTCCCTAAGGAGAGGAGCTGGAGTCAATGGATAGAAACTAAGGGAGGAGGCCGGGCGCAGTGGCTCACGCCTGTAATCCCAGCACTTTGGGAGGCCAAGGCGGGTAGATCATGAGGTCAGGAGTTCAAGCCAGCCTGGCCAACATGGTGAAACCCTGTCTCTACTGAAAATACAAAAATTAGCTGGGCATGATGGCACGTGCCTGTAATCCCAGCTACTTGGGAGGCTGAGGCAGGAGAATTGTTTGAACCAGGACCCGGGAGGCAAAGGTAGCAGTGAGTAGCAGTGAGCTGGGATCATGCCACTGTACTTCAGCCTGGGCTACAGAGCGAGACTCTGTCTCAAGAAACTAAGGTAGGTGTATTTCAGGCCAATACAGTTATTTTCATTAGGTGATGTCAAAAAAAAAAAAAAAAATGATGAGTTCTCATTCATGGTGTTCAGGTATGGTCCAGATGACCACTTGGTGGGAGTATTGTAGAAGATAGTCAATCATCAGATGGGTAGTTGAATTAGAGTCTCTGATTTCTGTATATTGCTGTAACATGAACCAAGAACACCTTAGGGATGTCAAATCCAAAGAATCATAAATAAGCCATGGAACAATACAAGACAGTTTGGTATTTGATGAAGTAAAAGTCAGTAAGTATGAGCTTACTGAAGAACCAGATGATGGGAAGATTTTATTATTAACTTTTTTAAAAGTGTGTTTGGTTGGATTGGGTTTAAAGGAAGCACTTTATTGCAAGAGTATAGGGACCCTAGTTTCTGGAACCTAATGGTGAAAAGAGTTCTACTCCCAGAATCTGGGGATGAAATAACTATCTCATGGTTGCAAAGAGCAATTTCAAATTGCAAGTAGTTGTATCTGGGGAATCATAAGAGGACAAAAATGGATGGGGGTTAAGAGATCAAGTAGGTACACAGCCCAGGGGTGAAACAAGTGTATAGAAAGAATTATATGTTTGTTAAGTTAGGCCAAGCAGACTTATGTTATGTACTTCACCGTCTGCAGATAATTGGCTTCTTAAAATACTTTATACTGAAGCAAAGTAGATTATGTACTCTGAGAAGCTATAAGGTGTACTAATGATTCATTGTGGAAGGCTTACAGTATTGTAATAACTGACCAGGTTCTCTGTCCCAGCAACAAACTCACCACTGGCAAGTTCAGCCCCACCTTAAACACTAGACTAGTTCTGCCCTTAGTCCCAGAACCTGAATCCTACTTCAGATCTCAACCTTGCTTGCTGCTAGCCCTGCCTGAATTAATGTCCCAAATCTAATAACTAGTTTAGGGCATTAAACCTTTTTGTGACTGGGCATGGTGATTCATACCTGTAATCCCAGCACTTTGGAAGGCCAAAGTGGGAGGATCTCTTGAGCCCAGGAGTTTGAGGCCAGCCTGGGCAACATAATGAGATCCCATCTTTAAAAAAAAAATCAGCTGGACATGGTGACATGTGCCTATAGTCCCAGCTACCTGGGGAGCTAAGGTGGGAGGATAACTTGAGCTCAGGAGGCAGAGGCTGCAGTGAGCCGTGATTGTGTCACTGTAGTCCAGCCTGGGTGACAGAGTGAGAACCTGTCTCAGAAAAAAAAAAACAAAACAAGCAAACAAACAAAAAACAAAAAAAAAACCTTTCTGTGCTCTAAGTTCAGTAATTTAATCTTGAATCTCTTGTTTCCTTAAACTCAGGTCTTTTTCTGATATCTCAGTGCACAGCCCCCTTTTAAACTTAGCATTGCCAAAGACTTGAATCTGGAATCTGAATTTTGTGTCCTGCTACCTCTTTTCTGTGAGTTGTTTTTTGGTTTGTTTGTTTTGAAATGGGTTGTCGCTATATTACCCAGGCTGGTCTCAAACTCTGGGACTCTCGCTATTCTCCCACCTCAGCCTCCCAAGTAGCTGGGACTAAGGAGTACACTACTGTGACTGGCATGTCCTGCTACATCTTGCCAAACTAACATAGGCTATTTCCTAGACTGCTATTCCTAAATCCCAGAGCCCCAGAGCCCCACCTTTGGGCCTCTGTGAGTGCAACAATTACAGCCTTCGGTTCTAAGAATCAGGAATCCCTTCCTTGTCAGAATCCTCTCTTACAGTCTCATGTTTCTCTCTGATCCCAGTAAGTTGGTCTGACCAAACATTCTGCACCTAGGGAGCCAAATTGATACTGGCCTGTGTTGGAGCAACACACTGAAGGCCCTTTGCTATACTCAGCCTCTGAAGTCACTAGCCAAAAAGAGCTTCTTGCTGGACTTCCAGGCCATGCATCTGGGCAAGGCAGCCCCACTATGTACTTGTCCTGTCCAGACTCTGGAAAGAGTTTCAGTAGTCCATGGCAAGCTGCACAGTTTGTCTTACAGATGCCTTACACATGTTGAGAGTAATTCAACATTTATTCTCTTAATTGCTTAGATGTGTTTTTTGTTTTTGTTTTTGCTTTTGTTTTTGTTTTTGTTTTGAGACGGAGTCTCACTCTTGTCGCCCAGGCTGGAGTGCAATGGTGCGATCTTGGCTCACTGCAACCTCTGCCTCCCAGGTTCCAGCAATTCTTCTGCCTCAGCCTCCCAAGTAGCTGGGATTGCAGGCATGTGCCACCACACCCGGCTAATTTTTGTATTTTTAGTAGAGACGGGGTTTCACCATGTTCACCAGGCTGGTCTCGAACTCCTGACCTCAAATGATTCGCCCACCTTGGTCTCCCAAAGTGCATGAGCCACCGTGCCCAGCCCACTGCCTAGTTTTGTAAACAAATATTAAATGAACCAGACATTGGGGTCAAACATGAATAAGTCATATGGTGCTGCTTCTCATAATTATGATAATAATGCCTTCCATGTCTTGAGCACCTGCTGTGTGCCAGGCACTGTGCCAGGCCTGTAAGTGACAGACTTTATAGGGGCTGGAAAGTGCATTGCGAGGGGTAGGGGGAAAAGCCGGATAGTTTGTGTTACATACATAAGGCTGGAAACACAGCACATGGCTAGTGCTTAATAAACAGTAGCTATGTTTACAATATTAGGTGATAACATTACCAAAAGTACCGTGCAGGTCCAGAGGTGGGATAAACAGTAGCTATGTTTACAATATTAGGTGATAACATTACCAAAAGTACTGTGCAGGTCCAGAGGTGGGAGAAAAAAAATATCTGAGCCAGAGGGATGTGTGGAGGGCACAGGAAGGTCAATCAAAAAGAAAGAAAAGCAAGACCGCAAGCAGAAAAAGATAGCCATTGCAGAGTAGCTAGTCTATCTGGAACACAAGAGTAGATAAAAGGCCGCATTGAGACAGCATATGTGTAGCAGATCTAGAGAGTTCTAGAGACGTGTGTGCTAATGAGAGGACCGTAGCCATAAAACCCTTTACTGTAGTCACAGGAGAAAATGATTGCATGAATTTGTAAAAACCGGAAGAATAAGACACAAGCCTGAAAATTATTCAATTAAAGGAAGGAAGATTGCAGACTGCTTAGTCACCTGAAGAGAGAGAATAGAGCTTACAAAATGAGAGGAGATGATTACATCACTTAAGTGAGCATTGATCAAGTACTTGGCAGGACAAGTGGAAATGTTTTTCTTTTAAATAATTCAAGCCTGCAGGCTTCCAATTCAGTTTAAGATAGTTTGAGTCTGCTATATATAAATGTGGATACTGTTCCAGTGGTAAATGAGTAGAATTCAAAGGAGGAATAAGTAAAACATATTGTCTATGTTCAACTAAGAGTACATGAATAAAGCCCTGGTGGTAAATACACAATAGCCTCCATTTGAAGATGTATAAGAGAAAGGAAATACTATTTACTTGTTGACCTGGATTATAATGTAATTAACCCATATTATTCTAGTATAATCAGAGAGAGTCAAGCCTGATGCTCCAAAGACATTTCTGTTTCTTACATTCTGCTTCTATTAGATAGACTTAACTCAAAATCTATGACAGACTCTCAAGGCTGGTTGCTCATATTTCTCTCAGTATTTTACTGAGTTAATCAGTACAGAAAATGGCAGGGAACCAAATGATGTTAAAAGAGTATTAAAGCTATAGGCATATAATATAGGATTATATAGTAACAATACTGTTTGATCATTTTTCTGTTCATTGGGAAGCAGTGTTCTTATTTTATTAGAAGCAGCATGGTACAGTAGCAAAATCATGTTTTTTAAGTTCTAACTCTGCTATGTATTAGTTATATAAGTTACTTTTTTGAACTTTCTTTTATTCTTCTTTATCATGAAATGACAGTACTTGCTTGAATGGTTGCTTCAAGGATTACATGAAAAGCAAGTCTGGGAAATTATTAGCAGTCCAATGCCCAGCTCTCAGTAGGGGCTCACACATGTTAATTCTCCATATCTCCCCTACAGGAAAGCCTCTCATGAAGTTGCCTAAGGAGCACAACCCTTGGAATAACCTTAGTGTTGTTTACTCAAGAAACTGGTTTTTTTTTTTTGAGGGTAGATTTTACTTTTTAAAAAACAGAAATTAACTCTGAGCTAAGTTAATGGATGATCAGGTTAGAGATGTTCACAAAGTGTGACTGTGAAATAATTGGCTTCTTTGTTGGGATCGTAGATGGACTCTGAAAGCAACTCCAACACAGAAGTTCCAGAAAAGTGTTCAAGCAAAAACAACATTTTTGGAATCAATTTTGGATAGATAAATTCTTGTATGCTTACACTTCAGCTTTGTTACTTTATAAGCACACTTCATTTCCAGGAAAAGGTGATGCAAACAGAATTGATAATAGAGACCAGTGGAGAGTGAGGAGAAAATAAAACCAAAGGAAACATGTAGAGGCCATCCCACTGACACAGAGCCTACTTGAAATATTTTTAAATTCTTTCTTTAGATACAACTCAAGCCTGGTTGCCAACAATTTCTAAAGTCTCATTTCTGAATCTATGTTATATTCTCTCAGAGCAGTCTTCAGCTCAGTATACCATACCTTAAAATAAATGTATCTTTGTCTTTGCTAATATCCTTGAGTTTCCAAGACTTACAAACTTAAGGCTGATTCTTTATTCTTACATTAAACTTGTTACTGTCATTCCTGTTTGTGAAATGTCTTGCATCCTGCCCCTTCTCCAGTCTTACTGCATCCACCATCATCACCTGCCTACCTGGATCTTGCCTGCATCATTGTATTAGGAAGCAAGCTGTATTAGCTAGGAAGCTATTTCTCCTATTTCAGTGTGTTTGTCTTTTAGTAGAGCCTTTTCAGCATAATAGTTTAAGACTAATATTCCTAAAATAACACTCCCATCTGATGTGTATATTTATTACAATACCCAACATTGATGTATAGGTAATTGTTTGTAAGAGAATCATTAATCATTTATGTTTCAGAATTTTCTATTAGATTTTGAGATATTTGAAAGCATGAACTATTTTATTAACCTATGTCAGTAGTGCTTAGTACAGAGTCTTGCATGTAGCTGCGTCACTTCAAACAAGTTACTTAATGGCTCTGCCAAAATTTCTTCGTCTGTGAAATGGGGATAATATCTTTCTCAAAGGATTGTTTCATTAAAAGAGTATGTATATATGTGTATCAAAAGGTAGTGTTTCTATTATAGCTTTTGCATATGTTCATTTTTTCTTTTTTTTTTTTTTGAGACAGAGTCTTGCTCTGTTGCCCAGGCTGGAGTGCAATTGCACGATCTCAGCTCACTGCACCCTCTGCCCTCCAGGTTCAAGCAATTCTTCTACCTCAGCCTCCTGAGTAGCTGAGATTACAGGCACGTGCCACCAGGCCCAGCTAATTTTTTGTATTTTTAGTAGAAATGGGGTTTCACCATGTTGGCCAGGCTGGTCTTGAATTCCTGACCTTAAGTGATCGCCTGCCTAGGCCTCCCAAAATGCTGGGATTACAAGCATGAGCCGCCGCACCTGGCCACTTTTGTGTTATTATAGCTCTCAAAAAAAGTTACTGCTTTCTGGCTGGGCACAGTGGCTCATGCCTGTAATCCCAGCAATTTGGGAGGCCAAGGTGGGTGGATCATGAGGTCAGGAGATCGAGACCATCCTGGCTAACACGGTGAAACCCCATCTCCACTAAAAATACAAAAAATTAGCCGGGCGTGGTGGCGGGTGCCTGTAGTCCCAGCTACTCAGGAGGCTGAGGCAGAAGAATGGCGTGAACCCAGGAGGCAGAGCTTGCAGTGAGCCAACATCACGCCACTGCACTCCAGCCTGGTCGATAGAGCAAGACTCCATCTAAAAACAAACAAACAACAAAAAAAAGTTACTGCTTTCTTATTTTAGGCAAACTCCTTTTTTTTTTTTTTTTGGTGGTAGAGTGTCATTCTGATGTCTGAGCGGGAGTGCAGTTATGCAGTCTCGGCTCCCTGAAACCTCTGCCCCCCCGGGCTCAAGCCATTTTCCTTCCTTAGCCTCCCAAGTAGCTGGGACTACAGGCGTGTGCCACCACGCCTGGCTAGTTTTTGCATTTCTAGTAGAGATAGGTTTCGCTATGTTGCCCGGGCTACTCTCGAGCTCCTGGACTCAAGTGATCTGCCTGCCTCGGCCTCCCAAAGTGCTGGGATTACAGGCATGAGCCACTGTGCCTGGCCCAGTTTCTTGTTTTTATCTTGTCTCTCCAATAAGAGTGTTAGCTCCTAGAGGACAGTGACCATCCTATATTTCTTTCATATGCCCTGCTATACATGGCATAGTTCTGGGATTTTATTCATTCATTTAATAAACATTTCTTAATGAATATTTAATGTACAATAATATGCCATGGAATATATAATTAATAAGACAAGGTCTTTAACAGTGTTGTGGTACTTCCATTCTAATGGGAGCTAGAGATACTAATATTTAGTATTTCACTTAGTCAGTGCTATGGAAGACTTTGTAGCAGATGATTAATATTCTCAGATCTATTAATTACATAAATCTGGGATCTAAGCAGAGTATGAGCAGGGTGAGTACCTGAGACAGAAATGTACAGAGAAGTTAGAGAAGATGCAGGAATCAGCAGGTCCCCAGTGTCAGAGTGTCCAGCAGTATTAATGCTGCAGTGAGACCAATTTGTAATTATGTGTTGAATTCAGCATTTGTGAGAGTATTGAAAAGGTGGTCCTTGGCTCAGTAAATAGTGATAAGAATGAATTGAATAGGGGGCAAGAAAGGGTCTTTGAAGATGAAATAGGGCCTTTTTTTTTTTTTGACAGGGTCTTGCAGTGTCACCCAGGCTGGAGTGTAGTGGTGCAACTACAACTCACTGCAGCTTCGACCTCCTGGGCTCAAGTGATCCTCTCGCCTCAACCATCTGAGTAGCTGGAGCCACAGGTGCATGTCACCTACTCCTGGCTAATTTTTAAATTTTTTGTAAAGACAAGGTCTCAAGATCTTGCCCAGGCTGACCTCAAACTCCTGAGCTCAAGCAATCCTCCTGCCTCGGCCTCCCAAAGTGCTAGAGTTATAAACATGAGCTGCTGTGCCTGGCCTGGGCTTTTTAAAAATGATGCTTTCTTGAACATTTTTTGTGAGAAGTGGGAAAAAGGCCAGAAGAGAGAGAGAAAGCAGTATCTGTTGTGTTCTAGGATATGGGCTAACCCCTTCACATGTTTTATGTTTAATCTTCATTATCACCTTATAAGCAGGAATGTCCTATCCACTGGGCATGAGACAGCATGGTTAACTAACTTGCCCAGAGGAGTCAAGAATTGTTTGACTACTAAAACTAAACTCTTTCCACTACATGTGGCTGTTTCCAGGCTCTTACTCATCTCTAATCCTTCACTAAAGAAAGGGGATAATTTGTTGGTCTGGATACAGAAGAGGGTGGAAAGGTTAGTGGGGCCAAGGTCACTGTGGACAAACTGCATGGAAGGAATAGGGACACTGTCCCCATGACAGGAGGCAGGATATAAGGAATAAACTACACGCAGTAAGACCTAGAGATGGAAAGCTTCCCTAGAGATGAGAACTAAAGGAGCATACTGGAGCCTTAACTGGTCATTTCCTAAAAGGGAGGGGTAGAGGAGGGCATTATGCAGAGATCAGGAAACACTCGATAATTGACTACTGGAAATCATAACTGGGGCCAGGTACAGTGGCTCACATCTATAATCCCAGCACCTTAGGAGGCCAAGGCAAACGGATCACAAGGTCAGGAGTTTGAGACCAGCCTGGCCAACACGGTGAAACCCTGTCTCTACTAAAGATACAAAAAATTAGCTGGGCATGGTGATGCTTGTCTGTAATCCCAGCTACTCAGGAGGCTGGGGCAGGAGAATTGCTTGAACCCGGGAAGCAGAGTTGCAGTGAGCCAAGATTGCACCACTGCACTCCAGCCTGGGCGACAGAGTGAGACTCTGTCTCAAAAAAAAAAAGGAGAAAGAAAAAAAAATTCGTAACTGAAGGCTGGGTATGGTGTCCCAGCACTTTGGGAGGCTGAGGCAGGTGGATTGCTTGAGTCCAGGAGTTTGAGACCAGCGGGCCAACATAGTGAAACCCCATCTATACTAAAAATGCAAAAATATTAGCTGGGTATGGTGGCACACACCTGTAATCCCAGCTACTTGGGAGGCTGAGGCAGGAGAATTGCTTGAACCCTAGAGGTGGAGGTTGCAGTGAGCCAAGATGCGCCACTGCACTCCAGCCTGGGCAACAGAGCGAGACTCTGTCTAAAAAAAAAAAGGGGGGAGGTGACCAGGCTTGTGCTCACACCTGTAATCTCAGCATCTGGGGAGCTGAGGTGGGAAGATCACTTCAAGCTGGGAGTTTGAGACCAGCCTGGGCACCATAGTGAGACCCCATTTCTACAAGAAAAAAAATGGGCAAAAAATTTGAACAGACACCTCACCAAAGAAGATGGCAAATAAGCGTAGGAAAAAATGCTTAAGATCATGCATCATTAGGGAATTCCAAATTAAAACAACGAGATACTACTGTACACCTATTAGAATGGCTAAAATCTAAAACATTGACAACACCAAATGGTGATCAGGATGTGGAACAACAGGAACTCCCATTCATTGCTGGTGGGAGTCAAAACAGTACAGCTACTTTGGGAGAAAGTTTGACAGTTTTGTATAAAATTAAACCTACTCTTGCCATATGGTCTAGCAATTGTCCTTTTGTATTTAGTCAAAGGAGTTGAAAACTTATGTCTACACAGAAACCTACACATGAGTGTTTATGGCAGCATTATTCACAGTTGCTAAAACTTGGAAGCAACCAATATGTCCTTCTGTAGATAAATCAGTGAATAAACTATATGGCACACCCATATAATGGAATATTATTCAGTGCTAAAAAGAAACAAGCTATGAATCCATGAAAAGACATGGAAGAACCTTAAATGCTTATTATTAAATGAAATAATTTGAAAAGGCTATATACTATATGATCCCAACTGTATGTAATTCTGGAAAAGGTAAAACTATGGAGATAGTAAAATGATCACTGGGTGTCAGGGGCTTTGGGAGGAAGGGATGAATAAATAGAGCACATGGGATTTTTAGGGCAGTGAAACAGTACCATATGGTACCATAATGATAGATACATGTCATTATACATTTGCTAAAACCATAGAATATACAACACCAAATGTGAACCCTAATCCAAACATATGGACATTGGGTGATAATGACGTGTCAATGTTGGTTCACTAGTTGTAACAAATTGCTTGTTATCTGGCACCACTCTGGTGCTGGATGTCCATAGCAGGGGGGAGGCTGTGTGTGGAGGCAGGGGGTCTGTGGGATAGCTCTATATGTTCCACTCACTTTTGCTGTGAACTTAAAATGCCCTTTAAAAGTCTACATAGGCTGGACACAGTAGCTCATGCTTGTAATCCCAGCACTTTGGGAGGCTGAGACAGGTGAATTACTTGAGCCTAGGAGTTCAAGACCACCCTGGACCACATGGTTAAACTCCATCTCTACAAAAAAACACAAAATTAGCTGGGTGTGGTGGTGTGTGCCTATAGCCCCAGCTACTCAGAAGGCTGTAGCAGAGGATCACCTGAGCCCTGGAGGTGGAAGTTGCAGTGAGCTGAGATTGCGCCATGCACTTCAGCCTGGATGACACAGTAAGATGCCATTTCAAAAAAAGTCTATGTAAAATAGTTGAGGGGAGAAGGATTGGGAAATCAGTATATTGTAGAAAAACTATGTGAAAATATTTTATGTTTATATAAAATTAAGTTCCATTCCCTAAAGAATAAGGGATAAGATATAGAAAAGCTCCAGATTCTCAAGATGATGGAGAGCACCCAAAGCATTCTTTTTCTATTTTATTTTATTTTTTTAGAGATGGGATTTCACTCTGTCTCCCAGGCGGGAGTGCGGTGGCGCGATCATAGCAGGGACTACAAGTGTGCACCACATGCTTGGCTACGAACCTGAAGTATTCTGATGCAGTGGAGAGAGTGTAGAACTCTGGAGTGAAGAGACCTGCCTGGAACCCTGACTTTGTCACTAGGTGATTCCTATAATCTCACTAGGCCTGTTTTCTCAGCTGGAAAATTGATTGATTTGTGGTATCTGAAGTGCCTTTGAGCTTGGGATACCCATGCTGGTGTCTGGCCACAGTACAACATAGTAATTAGAGCACAAACTCTGGAGTTAGAATGTTTAGGTTAAACCTCAGCACCTCACACCCAAGCTATGTGACTGTGGGTAAATTATTAGCCTCTCTGAGCCTCAGTTTCTTCATCTGTAGACTAGGGATAATAATAGTAAATATCCTGCTGGGCAGTTATAAAGATTCAATGAAAAAATAAATCTATAGAAAGTGCCCGACACACAGTAAGTAGAAGATAAATATAAGCTATTATAATTACAAAGTGTATATGCTGTTACTCTGATACCCTTTTGCTACCGCTGAGAGCACACTACTCTATACCTACATGTAGTTGCAAGGAACAGGAGGTAAATGGAATTAACCAATTGGAGTCTGCCAGGTTCCCCATTTGGGAAAGGAATGAAAGGAATCTTCAAAGATCTGAGTGGTCAGGACCTCTGGGTTATGACTCAGCTACAGTCAACTGTCAGATTTTCCCACAGCTCAGTGGAAAGTCACTGAAGACTCTGTGAAAACAGTGCCATCTTTCCTTCAGTGTTTCTCTGCTAGGATGCACTGCTGACTCTGGAAGTCTGACTATATTTTTGTCCTAGCAGGCAGAGGGGTCTAAGCAGGCTTGGTTGATTTTTCACCCAAAATGTCTGCAACTGTTTCTCCTGTACTGATGATGCCACAAGGCTCAAGCCTGTGAGAGTTTATTGTCAACCCCACTGCAGGGCATCAAAGAAGAAAAGTTTCGGGTCTGAATTGTTTTTCCAGGCAGAAACAATGATGTAGTGACTATCATAGGTTATTTCAGAGTTCAGAATCTCATGTCTCAATTCCCCTTGGTGCTCTCTACCTTTCTCTGTGGATGAAATTAAGATTATGGATGATGGCTGGGCACGGTGGCTCACGCCTGTAATCCCAGCAATTTGGGAGGCCGAGGTGGGCAGATCACCTGAGGTTGGGAGTTTGAGACCAACCTGGCCAACATGACGGAAACCCCGTCTCTACTAAGAATACAAAATTCGCCGGGCGTGGTGGCGCATGCCTGTAATCCCAGCTACTCAGGAGGTTGAGGCAGGAGAATCACTTGAACCCGGGAGGCAGATGTTGCGGTGAGCTGAGATCGCACCTTGCACTCCAGCCTGGGCAACAAGAGTGAAACTCTGTCTCAAAAATAAAATAAAATAAAAAATAAGGTTATGGACGCCACCTTGAAAGATAGTATACATTAGTGACAATCACTAATTTTTTTTAAGTTTGCTCAGATTGCCCCAGTAGAAGCTCCATCTGTTCATGTAATTGTCCACAGTTTAAACAGAAGTGGAAACATCCATATAATTTGCTTATAATTCTAACATCTTTTGAAATCTTCTTAGGTCCTTCCTCAAATTTGAGTTCAAGAACCCTTTTTATCAACCTGATTAAATGTTTCTCAATCTTCCTCTTTCTAGCCTTGCAGAGAAACCTCATGGCCAGATCTACACCATGATGTTCAAGTAACAGCGGGGCTAGTGGTCTGGGACAAAGTGCTTTTCTTTCTTATGTTTCCCTTCTTAAGAGTAGAGGTGCCATGGTCCAAAGTTGGTCTGGAATTTCCCCAGCATTGAGGTCTACCCAATATAGGAATTGATTTTAAACCTAAATCTCTCACCCAGGTGTGAATTCCTTATGGCTGCCCCAGGACTGAATACTGGATGCCATTCAACAAACACTGGCTTGTATTACACCCCTCTTAATTGCATTTTAGTGGCCTTGGCACCTCCACTCTGAATGTTTCTCCCTTCGGCCCTCCTACTTCTCTATATACCTTTTTGTCTTCAGGTGGATCACTGGGATCTGCCCTTTGCAGAAAAATCTACACTGTGGTACTTGAAATGCCATGACATACATCTAAAAAAATTTTTTTTTTGAGAAAGAGTCTCCCTCTGTTGCCCAGGTTAGAGTGCAGTGGGCACAATCATAGCTCACTAAAACCTTTAACTCCTGGGCTCAAGCAATTTTCTCACCTCAGCCTCTTGAGTAGGTGGGACTATAGATGTACAACTACCACGCCTAATTTTTTTTCTCTTTTGTAGAGACAGGGTCTTGCTATTTTGACCAGGGTGATCTTGAACTCTTGGCCTCAAGTGATCCTTCCACCTTGGCTTCCCAAACAGCTGGGCTTACAGCCATGAGCCACCAAGCCCAGCCATGATATACTTTTTTTTTTTTTTTGCGGTAGGAGACCGATTCTCATCGTGTTGCCCAGGCTTGAGTACAATGGCGTGATCTCGGCTCACTGCAACCTCTGCCTCCCAAGTTCAAGCGATTCTCTTGCCTCGGCCTCCTGAGTAGCTGGGACTACAGATGTGAGCCACCACACCTGGCTAATTTTGTATTTTTAGTAGAGATGGGGTTTCACCATGTTGGCCAGGCTGGTCTCGAAATGCGACCTCAGGTGATCCACCTGCCTTGGCCTCCCAAAGTGCTGGGATTACAGGTGTGAGCCACCGTGCCCAGCCAATATACATTTTTTAGATGAAGAAATTGAAGCCCAGAAAAGGTAATTGGTTTTCCTAAGGTCATATAGGCACCCACTCATTAACAGAGGTCAAGCCCAGAACACTGACTTCCCTGAATCCTGTTCCGTAGTGACTCTGTTAAGCCAGTAAGTCTCGCCTTTTTAAAAATATGTATTTCCAAAGTAGGAGTTAGGAGGAATGGAGGGAATGAAACGCTCACTAAAGAAAGGATAGGGCTAAAGGAAGGATAGAACCCACACAAGGAAAGAGTTCTGGGTAGGCAGAAGGCCTGGGGAAACAGTGAGTATCTGTCTGTGGACAGGGAGAGGAGGTGCCATGGGGTGAGGAAAATCGGCACAGAGAGAGTTGAGAGACCACCACCACCACATATTTGGCCTGCTTGAAAATCTAACTCGGCCAAACAGATAAAATTGCCCCTCCAAATCTTATTTCTACAGCTGTGACTTAACTGCTGCTTATCTTTCCTCCAGGAGATTCCTTGGAATGAAACCAATGGGAGTCCAGGATTTGGGAGAGTCTCATCAGAGCAGATGGGCCAGCAGCAGCCAGAACGCTTGTTGCCTTTGGCTGAGAACACTATCCTGGATCTGACTATTTTGTGAGCAAACCCCAGCAGGCTCAGCCTTAGGCCTGAGTGAAGTTGGCCTGCTTCTCCTTGATGAACCTTGTGTACTCTCACATCTCCCCTCCCCTCTTTTGCATGTTGAAAATCACATTCTCAGAGCACTCTTGAAGCTAAAAACCACATTGCCTGTTAGCAGCCCCAGAAGGATGGCGTCTTAGTGCTTTTGGTCCCTTGGTATATTTGCAAGTGTACTGCATGGAGGGTCAGGAGGCCTGGTTCTGGTTCTTACCCAACCACTAATTTTCCCTGAAACTGTAGGCAAATTGTTCATTCCTGGGCCACACTTTCCGTAGCTATAAAGTTGTTTATAATACGGATAGCTTTCATTTAGGAAATTTTTACTATAGACCAGACAATATCATTGAATTCTTTCAACAATCCTATGGCATAGGCACTTTTTTTTTTTTTTGAGACGGAGTCTCGCTCTGTGCCCCAGGCTGGAG
>NW_012120299.1:203847-206943 GCF_000951035.1 Colobus angolensis palliatus | reverse complement strand
ATGCCCAGCTAATTTTTATATTTTTAGTAGAGACAGGGTTTCACCATGTTGGTCAGGCTGGTCTTGAACTCCTGGCCTCAAACGATCCACTCACCTCAACCTTCCAAAGTGCGGTGATTACAGGCATGAGCCACAGCCCCTGGCCAGCGTAGGTACTATTATTGTCCTGCTTTACAGATAAGGAAGCTGAGGCTTAGAATTTTTATACCCTAACCATCCTATTTAAATTACCAGCCCTTACCCATGGCCAACACTCCTTTCTCTGCCTTATTTTAGCCATAGCATTTTTTAATTTTTTTCCTAAGATGGAGTCTCACTCTGTCCCCCAGGGTGATCTCGGCTCACTGCAAGCTCCGCCTCCCAGGTTCATACCATTCTCCTGCCTCAGCCTCCCGCGTAGCTGGGGCTACAGGCACCCACCACCACGGCAGGCTAATTTTTTTGTATTTTTAGTAGAGATGGAGTTTCACCGAGTTAGCCAGGATGGTCTTGACCTCCTGACCTCATGATCCGCCCGCCTCGGCCTCCCAAAGTGCTGGGATTACAGGTGTGAGCCACCACGCCTGGCCAACCATAGCATTTATTACCACCTAAGATGTTACATATTTTACTTTTTGGTTTGCCCTCTCCCTCTGTGAGACTATAAGCTCCATTAGGGAATAGATTTTTATCTTTTTATTCCTGTTGTTATTGCTCATTTGCTGTGTCCCCAAGACCTAGAATTGTGCCTGGGTCATGATAGGTACTCAGTGTTGGTTGAATGAAAAAAGTGAGTGAATGAATTCTTGGTAAGAGTAAACTGGTATAGATTCTAAGGAAGTCAGTTTGGCAATAGTAATACTTAACATGCGCTAACCTTTGGACCCTGCAACACCAGAACTAGGAATTTATCCTATAGATGATGTATTCGTGCGTCTGCCTAAAACCATGGGTATCAGGCATGGTAGCTCATGCCTATAATCCCAGCACTTCGGGAAGCCGAGGCAGGAGGATCACTTGAACTCAGGAGCTCAACACCAGCCTGGGCAACACAGTGAGAGTCCATCTCTACCAAGTATATAAATAACCAGACATAGTGGCACCTGTCTGTGGTTCAAGTTACTTGAGGGGCTGAGGTGAAAGGATTGCTTGAGCCCCAGGAGTTGGAGGCTGCAGTGAGCCATGATCATGCCATTGCAGTCCAGCCTGGGTGATACAGCAAGACCCTGTCTCAAAAAAAAAAAAAAAAAAAAAGACTAGAAACGAGATATTCATCAGATAACTCATTAAACAAGGTGTGATAGGTCCTTCCAGTGGGCTTCTATGTAGAAGTGGAAAAGAAGGCAGTAAATCTGCATGTGCTGATACACAATAACCTAAGAGAGATTAAGTAAAAAACAGCAGAGTGTAAAATGGTGTATCACTTCCTTTCATTTGTATGAAAAGAAAAAGTATGATACATTTTCAGATATACTTGTTTATGCCTAGACTCTTTCTAGAAAGAAAGCTAAGAAATAGTTGCCTCTGAGGAAGGGACAGAAGTTTTAGGTTGGGATGGAGAATATACTTTTACTGAGGTATAATTCACTCATTTAAAGTGTATAATTCACTTTATATGAGTGAATTACTTTTGGTATATTTTATTACTTTTAAAGATTATGGTTTAAATATATATAACATAAAATTGGTGATTTTAACCCTTCCCGTTCCCTCCCTTCCCCCCCCCCCTTTTTTAAGAGACAGGGTGTCACTCTATTGCCTAGGCTGGAGTACAGAGGCAGATCATAGCTCACTGTAACCTTGAATTCCTGGACTTAGGCAGTCCTCTTACCTCAGCCTCCCAAGTAGCTGGGACTACAGGCATGCGCTACCACACCTGGCTAATTAAAAAAAAATTTTTTTGTAGAGATAGGGTGTTACTATTCCCAGGCTGGTCTCAGATTCCATAATCTCAAGTAACTCAAGTGATTCTGCCACCCTGGCCTCCCAAAGTGATGGAATTACAGACGTGAGCCATCACATCTGGCCTATCCCTTTTTAAGTATATAATTCATTGGCATTAATTACATTCATGATGTTGTATATCCATTGCCACTATTTCCCAAATGTTTTCATCCCCCAAACAGAAACTTTAACTACCATAGTGTAGTCTTTTATGGTATTTGATTTTTTAAAAATAGTGCATATCGTTATGCACATGTACCCTAGAACTTAAAGTATAATAAAAAAAAAAGATACATTTATATCTGTGAAGTAGCAAAAAAAAATAAAAATAAAAATAAAAATAAAAATAGTGCATATGTATTACATTTTTTATTTTTAAAACTAATTTTAGGCCAGGTGAGATGGCACACACTTATAATCCCAACACTTTGGGAGGCCGACGCAGGAGGATAACTTGATCCCAGGAGTTCAAGACCAGCCTAGGCAACATAGCGAGACCTCGTTGTTACGAAAAACATTTTTATATTATCCAGACTTGGTGGCACATGCCTGTAGTCCCAGCTACTCGGGAGGCTGGTGAGGGGATTGCTTGAGCCCAGGAGTTTGAGGCTGCAGTGAGCTGTGATTGTACCACTGTACTCCAGCCTAGGCAATAGAGCAAGACCCTGTTTCAAAAATATAAAGGAAAATAAAATATTTTAAAATTAAAATGAATTTTAAAAAGAAAGTATAACAAGTTTAGAAAACTTAGTAACTTGCCTAAGATCGCACAGCTCATACTCCATAGTAGCAACCACCAGTTTTATTATAAAGTAATAAAAATTCTTACAAAGAATGAAGTTTTAGCCATCTTTGTGGGTGTTATAAGGGACTTTGGGTATCATCTAACCCCTTCATTTTACAACTGAGGTAACAGATTCATTGAGGTGAGATGGCTACCCCAAGTCAGGAATCCCATCAGTAGCAGGCTTCCTAATCCAAGGGACAGGATTTAGAGTAGGTCACAGAAGAGGTCTTTTGCTCTTTGACGAAACAAGTAGGGTTTGAATCTCTCCTGCCCCAAAATGAAATTTAGGAATCTCGGCCGGGCGCGGTGGCTCAAGCCTGTAATCCCAGCACTTTGGGAGGCCGAGACGGGCGGATCACGAGGTCAGGAGATCGAGACCATCCTGG
>NW_012120299.1:192073-203618 GCF_000951035.1 Colobus angolensis palliatus | reverse complement strand
TTTCTTTTCTTTTCTTTTTTTTTTTTTTTTTGAGACGGAGTCTCACTCTGTCACCCAGGCTGGAGTGCAGTGGTGCTATCTTGGCTCACTGCATGTTCTGCCTACCAGGTTCACGCCATTCTCCTGCCTCAGCCTCCCGAGTAGCTGGGACTACAGGTGCCTGCCACCACGCCCGGCTAAGTTTTTGTATTTTTACTAGAGACAGGGTTTCACCGTGTTAGCCAAGATGGTCTTGATCTCCTGACCTCATGATCCACCTGCCTCAACCTCCCAAAGTGCTGGGATTACAGGCATGAGCCACCACGCCTGGCCAAATATCTCTCACATGTCCCATGCACCTGTACTGTCTAGTAGGAGGGAATGGGCCCACTGCGCCCTGATATTATTGTTTCTGTTTATCTGAAACTATGCAGCAAACCTTCAGGGTCTATCTCAATTTCTACTTGTAAGAAAATTTCTCTGATTGCCCTACCACATCCAATTTCTACCTAATTCTTATATACATTATTATTTGAAACATGTAATTAGCCATCAGAGAATGATGTGAGGCATTTTATAGCTGTATCCATTTATGAGTCCATTCTGCCCACTACTGTAAAGCTCCAGGGAGGCGAGAGGTGGGTGATTGATTCCTGCTAGAAGGTCCCCAATAGATGGTTGTTGGTTGCTTGGATTAATTGAGCTGTGCCTTTCTGAAAAAAAACCCTATGATTTTAGATATGAGTTATTCCAAAGGCTTCTCTGCACCTCCCTGCAGAGCAACATACTAGGTCACAGAACATTGGAATTGGTGGACACTGTGGCTATCCCTCAGTTGCTGAGAACCAAGTGTGACCCTTCTCTGTTTTTCTTACCCTGGCATTAATTACACCTTCATTTATGTGATTGTTTGATTACGGTTCATCTTTTCCTCCTCCCTTTCACCCCCAATAGACTAGAAATTCCGTGAGAACATAGACTATGTTTGGCTTGACTCATCATCATATCTCCAGCACCAAGCCTGGCACATTGTAGGTGCTCAAGAAATATTTGTTGGAGGACTGGATGAATGAATATAGCACCTTATTTTATAGATGAGGAAGCAGAGGCCCAAAGAGGTCAGGTCAGTGGCAGAGCTGGGACAAGAACGCAAGTCTACTGGTTCCTTAGCCAGCGTTCTGTTTTCCTCTGTATCCTCTCAGCATTGGAGTTGGAAAATCTTGGAACCTAGTCTTACCCTTTTATTTTACAAATGGGAAACTGAGGCCCAGAGAGGGGAAAAACTTACCCAAGGCCACAGAAAGAGGCACTGGCAAAGCAAAGCCCGATACCTAGATCTTCTGACTCCCAAGCTAGTGCTCTTTCTTTGTAAAAGCACGGAAAAAAACAAAGCTGAATTGGGCTTCTTGCCAAGCCCCTGCAGGAGGTCACATAGCTGAGCAGCTCTCAGAGTTCCTTGTCTATTCTTAGCCTGAACTTTTAGTGACTCTGGTCTTCAGCAGCCTTTTTTCCCTTTTTTCCTTTGCATTTGGTCTGTTGTGTATATGTAGTGTGTGTTTTAAATAAATGGTGCTACGTGTAGGAAATGGGCTTCAGCACAGTCCTGCTACAGAGGCCCTGGAAAGAATAAACGTGAGAGAAGGGGCCCTGAGAAAACAATCAACTTCCCTTCCTCTGAAGTGACCCCCGTGTCCCAGAGCCACCCCCTCTCTGCTACTTGACACAACACAACTGCCAACAGAAGGTTAAACTCCTCACAATAAGAAGGAAATCAACAGAAAGAATTTACAAGAAGGATTGGCTGTTAGTATTTGCCACTGAAGCCTCATTTTGATGAAGATCAAAAATCAGCTCTTCTTAAGCTGTGGTCCCTCTTCTAACATACACTTTGATTTCCCACCACCAAGTCATTTTTCAGTCAGTCACCAAACATGAATGAAAAGACCCTTCAGACACAGTTCTAGCCTCTCAAAGCCTTCTGCTTTCTCTACTTGTACAAACACTTGCTCCAGGGACATACAAGAAATTTAAGCAGCTACTGACCTCAGGTTACTTGGAAAAGACAAGAGACACAGAGGACAGAAGGTAACTAATATTACCCTTGTACAAAATGACCAATGAGAACAGTTCTACATCAAGTTCACATGAGGCAGAGGTTGCTCTGGGCTAAGCTAGGTCAAGGAAAATTCAGGAGAGCAACTTGAACTGGTCTTGTATATCGGTTATCTATTGCTGTGTAACATACTGCTCCACTTTGTGTTTTAGTTGTCTAGTTTTTTTTTTTTAATAGAGATAGGATCTCACTATGTTGCCCAGGCTGGTTGTGAATTCCTGGGCTGAAGGGATTCTTCTGCGTCAGCCTCCCAAAGTGCTGGGATTACAGGTGTGAGCTGCCACGCGTAGCCTAGTGTCTATTCTTGCATGACGAATTACCTTAAAACTTAGTGGCTTAAAAGAATAAACATTTATTATCCAACAATTTCTATGGGTCAGAATCTAGGTGTAGCTCAGCCAGGTGCCTCTGGCTCAGTCTCTCATGAGGTTTCAGTCAAGCTGTCAGCCTAAAGGCTTATCAGAGGGTAGAGAAGAATCCAGTTTCAAGCTCACTGAAGTGGTTGTTGGTAGGCCTCAGTCCCTCCTGACGCAAGCTTCTCCACAGGGCTGCTTCAAGACTTGGTGCCGGCTTCACCAGGGTGACTCCCTGGTGAAGGTTTAAGAAGGGTGAGAGGTTTAAGAGAGGAAGCATGACCAAGATGGAAGCCACATTCCTTTTGCAACCTAATCTCAGAAGCAATATCCTATCACTTTTGTTGTATTCTTGTTATCAGCAGTGAGTCACCAAGTTCAGCCCACATACGAGGATGTGAATACCACGAGGCAGAGATCATGGGAGCCATCTTAGAGGCTGCCTGCCATACCTGCCAGATGGATAGGATTTAAATAAGGCATAGTAAGCATTCTAGTTAGGGAACTGGAGATTTGAAAGGTTTGATTGGGGATGATTTGGTTGGAACAAGACATCTAAATAGGAGGGTAGGAGGTAACTAGAGAGGTTAACTGGGCCCAGATTGAACTGGGTTTTCAGTGCCAGGCCAAAGAGTTTTAGAGTTATGTGCCACATAACGCGTCTAATGGTGGTCCCATAAGATTATAATGGAGCTGAAAAATTCCCATTGTCTGGTGATGTCATGGCCATTATACCATCCTATTGCAGCGCATTACTTACGTGCTTTTGGTGATGTTGGTGTAAACATACCTATTGCACTGCCAGTCATATAAAAGTATAGCACATACAATTATATACAGTGCATAATACTTGATAATAAATGATGATGTTACTAGTTTATATATTTACTATAATATTAATCATTATTTTAGAGTGTACTCTTTCTACTTATGGGAAAAAAAAGTTAACTGTAAAACAGCCTCAGGTAGGTCCTTTAGGAAATATTTGAGAAGAAAGTATTGTTATCATAGAAGATAGCTCCATTCATATTATTGCATGGAGCTTCCAGTGGGACAGGATGTGGAGATGGGAGACAGTGATATTGATGATCCTGACCCTGAGTAGGGAGGGTCCCTGGATAGCCCTGACCTAGGCTAATGTGTATGTGTCTGTCTTAGTTTCAAACAAAACTGTTTAAAAAGTAGAACAAAAATAAAATTTTAAAAATGGAAATAAACTTATAGAATAAGGATATAAATAAACTATTTTTGTACAGCTGTACAATGTTTTGGTATTTTAAGCTAAGGGTTATTACAAAAGAGTCAAAAAGTTAAAAATTAAAAGGTTTATAACATAAAAAAAGTTACTATAAGCTAAGCTTAATTTGTTTAAGAAAGAAAATTTTAAAAATACATTTAGTGTAACCTAAGTATACAGTGTTTATAAAGTCTACAGTAGTGCACAGTAATGCTGTGGGCCTTCACATTCATTCACCAATCCCTCACTGACACACCCAGAGCAACCTCCAGTCCCACAAGTTCCATTCGTGCTACATGCCCTCTACAGGTATACTGTTTAAAAAATTTTTGGCCGGGCATAGTGGCTCATGCCTGTAATTCCAGCACTTTGGGAGGCTGCAGCAGGTGGATCACGAGGTCAGGAGATCGAGACCTTCCTGGCTAACACAGTGAAACCCCATCTCTACTAAAAACATAAAAAATTAGCCGGGCGTGGTGTTACACACCTATAGTCCCAGCTACTCAGGAGGCTGAGGCAGGAGAATCTCTTGAACCCGAGAGGTGGAGGTTGCGAGAGCTGAGATGGCACCACTGCACTCCAGCCTGGGTGACAGAGCAAGACTCCATCTCAAAAAAAAAAGGGAACTAGGTCGATTTTATTCCTATTGTATCTGTATAATTTACAATAGAGGTTGGCATATAGTAGGTGTCCATGAAAATTTGTTGACTGAATAATACAGTTACCAGATTTGTTTTTTAAAATGTCTGACAATTTAATCCCAAGGAAGCCTACATATTTACTTTAGGAGCTTCTAATCAGGATATAAATGTTGTCGCCTATTTCTTTTCTTTTCTTTTTTTTTTTTTTTTTGAGACAATCTTGCCCTGTTGCCCAGGCTGGAGTACAATGGCGTGATCTCGGCTCACTGCAACCTCCATCTCCCAGGTTCAAGCAATTCTTCTGCCTTAGCCTCCCCAGTAGCTGGGATTACAGGCATGTGCCACCATGCCCAGCTATTTTTTTGTATTTTTAGTAGAGGCGGGGTTTTGCCATGTTGGCCAGGCTGGTTTTGAACTCCTGACCTCAGGTGATCCACCTGCCTTGGTCTCCCAAAGTGCTGGGATTACAGGTGTGAGTCACCGCACCTGTCCTACTTGTCCCCTATTTTTATTCAAATTACCCAGCAGATAACGAAGGGGGAAATTGAGCTTTAATTGTGGGCCTACATCCTTCCCTGTGACTAAAAGTTCTTTAAACAGTTCATCATTCTGTCCAGCCTCAGAATCTTGGAAGACTTGGTGTCTAAGAACAGACAAAGCTGGTTCCACCCATCTAGCAGTTCAGGAGTAGAACCTCCCAATAGACTGGTCAAGGTCCCAACACCTGGTCCTGCCCATTAGTCACACTGCGTCCTGCCTTACTGGCTGACCAGAAGCTATTTTTGTGCAATGCCTTTAAGTATGAAGAGAGAACTCATTCTGGGGCAAGGAGTAAAGGAAGCAAAACTGTAAGGTGGGTGTATTAGTTCTGCTAGGGCTGCCATAACAAAATACCACAGACTGGGTGGCTTAAACAGGAAATTTATTTTTCACGGTTATGAAGACTGGAAGTCCAAGATCAAGATGTGGGCAGGGTTGGTTTCTTGTGGGGTGCCTCTCCTGGGCATGCCAATGGCTGTCTTAATGCTGTGTTCTTCCATGGACTTTTCTCTCTGCACATCCCTGGTGTCTCTTCCTCTTAGAAGGACACCAGTCCTGTTGGATTAGAGTCCCACTCTTATGACCTTATATAACCTTAATTACTTCTTTAAAGGGCTTATCTCCAAATACAGTCACACTGGGGATTAGGACTTCAAAATATAAATTTAGGGGAGGCAATTTGGTCTGTAACAACAGGCAAGGTTTATTTCAAGTATGCCTCTTATCCTCTTATCCATACTCTTATAAAGGAAGGATAATCTCCCATCTGTGGAGATGGCAGTTGATGATCCCTAAAAATTCTTCAATCCACGGTCTCGTGTGATATTACAGCAGCCTCCAAGTTATTGGAGGTAGTGTTATTATCCTTCCACTTCAGATGAAGAAACAGACCAAGAAGGTTAACAGGTTCTCCCAATCACAGAGTATAGAATCTGGTTTCTAGGCCGGGCGCGGTGGCTCAAGCCTGTAATCCCAGCACTTTGGGAGGCTGAGATGGGTGGATCACGAGGTCAGGAGTTCGAGACCACCCTGGCTAACACGGTGAAACCCCGTCTCTACTACAAAATACAAAAAGCTAGCCGGGCGAGGTGGCGGGCGCCTGTAGTCCCAGCTACTCGGGAGGCTGAGGCAGGAGAATGGCGTAAACCCGGGAGGGAGGCGGAGCTTGCAGTGAGCTGAGATCCAGCCACTGCACTCCAGTCCGGGCAACAGAGCGAGACTCCGTCTCAAAAAAAAAAAAAAAAAAAGAATCTGGTTTCTAACCCCTGGGCCTCTCTGTGCTTTGCCCTTGGCTCCTCAGGAGTGGCCCCTGCAATGTCCCCACCTGGATTCTTTTTGTTTTTTCTGTTTTTGAGGTAGGATCTGATCTGCTACCCAGGCTGGAGTGCAGTAGCATAATCCTGGTTCACTGCAGCCTTGACCCCCAGGGCTCAAGCAATTCTTCCACCTTGGCATCCCAAGTAACGCGCACCACTACACCTAGCTAACATTTTTTTTTTTTTTTAACTTTTAGTACCGACGAGGTCTTGTCATGTTTCCCAGGCTGGTTCAAACTCCTGGGCTTGAGTGATCCTCCCAAAGTGCTGGGATTACAGGCGGGAGCCACCAAACCTGGCCCTCCCCACCTAGATTCCAACTCCCCACTTTTTCTTCCTCCTGCTCTACTCCATCAAAACTTACCCATACTTCAAAGTTCTTCCATTTGATTTTCAGAGTGACAACTAACTGATTGACTAAACCATTATTAATAAACTATTGATATGTTAGTGAATGAGATATTATTAGGAGGGAGCTTGGCCAAACAGATTAACAATCTGTGAGATTTGACATCTTGAAAAATATTTTTTTCACATACCGTATCCAACTTACTTATATTCTGACAGAAATTATGTAAAATATATATTATTATTATACTTTTTTCTGAAAAAAAGAAACAGAGTCAGAGATTAGGTAGCTAGGCCAGGATCACACAAGTAAGTAGCAGAGGTGGAACTTGAACCCAGATAACTGCGTATACTTTTCACAACGTCTTGCCCACAGCCAAACTTTACTAGTTAGTTCAGAAAACTGTTACCCTGAAGTTCACCTCTGAATAGTCAAAGATGTGGCATTCCCTCACCCGTCTAGTCTACCCTAACCTGCCCTCAATTGAGTTCCCATAGTGCTAGGACTTGAGTCTCATCTCCATTCCTGCTTAGCTATGGTGATCACAAGCACAATTTTTCCCTCCTCACTGGGCTTTTGTTTTTTCATCTGTGAAATTAAAGCATTGACTGGGGTCATTTTTCAGTTTTAAGACTCTAAAAAACTGATTGTTTTTATCTTCCATTTCATTCATTCAGTAAGTATTCATCAAGCACCTGGTTGTACCAAGCACTCTGCTAGGTACTGAGGACAGAGCAATGAACAAGTGAGACAAGGTCTCTGCCCTCAGGGAGTTTTCTTTTCTTTTATTTTATTTTCTTTTTTTTTTTCGAGACACAGTCTTGCTCTGTTGCCCAGGCTGGTGTACAGTGGCACGATCTCGGCTCAGTGCAACCTCCGCCTCCCAGGTTCAGGCCGTTCTGCTGCCTCAGCCTCCCAAGTAGCTGGGATTACAGGCATGCACCACTACAACCAGCTAATTTTGTATTTTTTTTAGTAGAAACAGGGTTTCACCATGTTGGCCAGACTGGTCTCAAACTCCTGACCTCAGGTGATCCGCCTGCCTTGGCTTCCCAAGGTGCTGGGATTGCAGGCGTGAGTCGCTGTTCCCAGCTGTGAGTTCACTTTCTTACATGTCGGGAAAGGACCCTCGAAAGCATCTAGTCCAGTCCTTTTACAGAATAGAAAAGTGAGCCATGATGGCAAGTGACTTATTCAAAGTTACAAAGCAAGAAGTGGCAGAGAAGGCATCCAGGAAGCTGGATGTTTTCATTCTCAGTTTGGGGCGTTTTTCTTCCTCGCCACACCTTGTATTGTGAGTTCTCCTAGAACATGGTTTATCTCAGCTCACTAACTAGACTGTGGCCTCTGATAGGCGTTTATCCCGAGATATGCTTCACACTGTGCTGCTGCTGGAGTATCTGACAACAGAGCTCACTCAGAAACCACCATTTCAACATTCTGAAGCAGAAACTCTCCAGCACAGCAGTACGATCAGAGTCTGACATGCAGGGCACAAGCCAGCTCACAAGTAGCTCTGCTCTGCAGGGGCTCCTCTTTTTCATGCCTACAGGGGCTGGAGTCTATTTCCACCATCAGACTGCATATTTTTCTGTTCTGCTCACTACTTTCCTACTGCTTTCTTTTCTCCACATCAGGACCTGAAGTAGGTGGCTGCCCATCCAGGTATTCTACAGGCAGTTGCCCATGAAACCTTCACCACTCCTTGAATCTGGTTCCATAAAGTGAGCCAGCTGAAACTTAGGCTAAGTGACTTACTGAGGCAGCAGTCAGCACAGTGTGGGACCAACCCCCATGCTGTTTCCCAAGTGGAGGCACCTTCCTTCATACCTTGGGCGTGATCTGTAACAGCGCAGAAAGCTTGGACACCAGCAGGGTGGCACCTAAATGGGGAGGACCTGTCTGCACTGTCTGCATTCAATAAGCGTTCATTTCATCACCCTTCACCACAGTCATTTTTTAATTTTATATTTTATCAAAGTTACACAGAAACATTGATTAAAAAGGGAACTAGTTCGGTAAGATTTGCTAAGACAAAGAGCAATCCTCAACCTCCCTGTACCCACCCCAAACCCATTTCCTTTTCCCTAGAGGGACCAATTTCAACTTGTTTAATTCTTTTAGAATTTACTTATCTCCAAATAACATGTTTGTAATACTACTTCCTGTTTTTTCCTTCAGGCCTTATCTGTTGACTTCCCACTATGGAAGATGAGGATTTAGCTCCTTCTTCTTCACTTGCCCCCTCTATACATATGCACCCCTTTCTGTGCCCCCTTGCTCCCAATATAGTGTAATTTTTTGTAGATAATAGTGTTTGTTATGACAGTGTAAATGCCACTTGCAGCTAAGCCATGTAGTCAGCCACGATTGCCTTTCCTATCTAACACACCACTTTGTTTTGCTTATCTTTTTTCATGCACTTAAGTTTCTAAGGCATTAGCACTAGTCACTCTTACCACTTAAACTGTGCCAGTTACCTTGATCTTCTCTCAGTACATTCTTCTCAGGAAAGTCTCTTGGAGCCTTCTCTCCTGCTCTGGGGACCTCCTACACACTGCTATTCTGGAAGCTCTGTTTACCACTGTCCAAGGGATTCCCTTGCCTCTTTCTTGTGTTAGATTGCCTGTTTTCTGGATCCCACGTCTTCTCATTTTATGCTTTCTTCCCTCGTTTTGATAACATGTCCTCCAGGAGTTTCCTGGGAGTACACAAGAGATAATTTTTTCAAAATCTTGTGTGTCTGAAAATGTCTAACACTTGGTTAATTGAGTGTAGAATTCTAGGTAAGAAATCGTTTTGCCTCAGAACTTAGATTCCTCAGCTCTGTCGTCTTCTAGCTTCCAGTGCTGCTACTGAGAAGGCCAAAGTCATTCTGATTCCTCACTCTTTGTGTGTGACCTTGCAGAATTTCTTTGTCCCTAGCATTGAGAAATTTTACAATGACACACCTATTGTCCTGGCCATTCATGACCCTTTCAATATGAAAAGTCATGCCCTTTCGATTCTGGAGTGTTTTCTTGAATTATTTCATTTCCTTTGTTGTATTTCTGAAACGTCTTATTCACATTTTGGGATGAATTTCTCATCTGTTCCTTCCTAGTTTCTATTTTGTCTTTTTATTTTACTTCCTGGAAAATTTGCTCAATGTTTTCTAATCCTTCTATTAAGCATTTTGTTTCTGATGTCATATTTTTTCTTTCCAGGAGCTCCTATTGTAGGCTTTACCCTTGAAAAAACTTTTTTTTTTTTTTTTTTAAAGATGGAGGAGTCTTGCTCTGTTGCCCAGGCTGGAGTGCAGTGGCGCAATCTTGGCTCACTGCAGTCTCCACCTCCTGGATTCAAGTGATTCTCCTGCCTCAGCCTCCCAAGTAACTGGGATTACAGGCATGTGCCACCACGTCCAGCTATTTTATGTAATTTTAGTAGAAATTACATAAAATTTCACCGTGTTGGCCAGGTGGTCTCAAACTCCTGACCGCAAGTGACCCATTTGCCTCGGCCTCCCAAAGTGCTGGGATTACAGGCATGAGCCACCATGCCCAGCCAAAAAACATTGTTTTGATGGAGTTTTAGATATAGCAAAATTAGATGCATATGATTAATTTACTTTTTTTTTTTTTTTTGAGACAGAGTCTCACTCTGTCACCCAGGCTGGAGAGCAGTGGCACAATCTCAGCTTGCTGCAACCTCTGCCTCCCAGATTCAAACGAATCTCCTGCCTCAGCAGGAGTAGCTGGAATTACAGACGTCCACTCCCACCCAGCTAATTTTCGTATTTATAGTTGAGACGGGGTTTCACCATGTTGGTCAGGCTGGTCTCAAACTCCTGACCTCAAGTCATCTGCCCACCTCGGCCTCCCAAAGTGCTGAGATTACAGGCATGAGCCACTGTGCCTGGCCTCATCCACTATTTTTATTTAGTATCTCTATATACACTAGTTATTTAATGATTTGTATCTCATATTTGTATTAAACCCTTTAAGCTTTCATAATGAATTTCTATCAGTTAACATATTTGATCCTCACCACTTAGACTATTATTATTATATATGGATCAGACTTTGGGATCATCAAGTTCAGCCCTATCAACTCACAGAGAGAAAACCCAATTCCCAGAAAGGTGAAGTATCATGCTGGAAAACACTTGTTTCTGCCAGAACTTAGCAGAGGCATGGGAGACATTATTTGGCAGGCATATAATACTGTAGTTTTGTGTTTTCACTCTTTTAAAAAAATTGTTATTGCCAGACATGGTTACATGATCCTGTAGTCCCAGCTTCTTGGAAAAGTGAGGCAGGAGGATTGCTGGAGCCTAGGAGTTCAAGGCTGTAGTGCACTGTGAATGGCCACAGTACTTCAGCCTGGGCAACATAGCGAGACCCTGTCTTTTTTTTTTTTTTTTTTTTTTCTTTGACAAAAAACTGTTGGCTAGGTGCGGTAGCTCATGCCTATAATCCCAGCACTTTGGAAGGCTGAGGCAGGCAGATCATGAGGTCAGGAGATTGAGATCATCCTGGCTAACACAGTGAAACCCCATCTCTACTAAAAATACAAAAACAAAATTAGCAGCTGGTCACGGTGGCTCACGCCTGTAATGCCAGCACTTTGGGAGGCTGAGAAGGGTGGATCACAAGATCAGGAGATCGAGACCATCCTGGCTAACACGGTGAAACCCCGTGTCTACTAAAAAAAATACAAAAAATGTTAACTGGGTGTGGTGGGCGCCTGTAGTCCCAGCTACTTGGGCGGCTGAGGCAGGAGAATGGCGTGAACCCAGGAGACAGAGCTTGCAGTGAGCCAAGATTGCACCACTGCACACCAGCCTGGGTGACAGAGCAAGTCTCCATCTCAAAACAAACAAACAAAATTAGCCGGGTGTGGTGGTGGGTGCCTATAGTCCCAGCTACTCAGGAGGCCGAGGCAGGAGAATGGCATGAACCCAGGAGGCAGAGCTTGTAGTGAGCCAAGATTGCACCACTGCATACCAGCCTGGGTGACAAAGCAAGACTCTTCA
>NW_012120299.1:129458-191850 GCF_000951035.1 Colobus angolensis palliatus | reverse complement strand
AAAAAAAAAAAAAAGAAAAAAAGAGTGTTATTGAGGTATAACTGACGTACAATAAACTGCACATATTTACAGTGTATGACTTGGTAAGTTTTGACATATATATACAGTCCTGCAACCATCATCATAATCAAGATAGCTTTCACCCCTAAAGTTTCCTCATGCTCCTTTATAGTTCCACTGTCCTGCCTCCTCCCAACCTGGCCCAAGCAACCACTGATTACCTTCTGTCACTATAGATTAGTTTTCATTTGTTAGATATAAATGGAATCATGCAGAATAATCTCTTTTTCTGTCTGGCTTTGTTACATGTAGTTTTTTTGTTTTGTTTTGTTTGTTTTTAGAGAGGGTCTCACTCTGCCACCCAGGCTGGAGTGCAGTGGCATGATTATGGCTTACTGTAACCTTGAACTGTTGGGTTCAAGCAATCTTTCTGCCTCAGCCTCCCAAGTAGCTAGGACCACAGTCATGGCCACTCTAGTTTTTAAAAAATTCTTTGTAGAGACAGTGTCTTGCTATGTTGCTGAAACTGGGCTTGAACTCCTGGTCTCAAAGGATCCTCCTGCCTCAGCCTCCTAAAGGGCTAGGATTACAGGTATGAGCCACTGTATCCGGCCTACATGTAGCTTTGTTGGGTACTTTGGAGATCATACCTGACTGTTCAGGTGGAAAGCCTTCACCAGTTCCACCTCCCTCTACATCCTTTCTCTTCTACACACTGTCCATCTTCCCTCATCTAGTTTCAGAGGCTACAAGTCTTCAGTGTTCTAGTCTTCTCTTCATATGAGTCTGCTCCCAGGAAAGGACCAGTATATTCCATTCACACTGAGATGACTGATATGACTGATATGTCTTTTATAAAAAAAGACAAAAACGCACATTTGGCTTGTGCCAAATAAATAAAGCTCTAATGATGGATTTCCAAGCATGAGTAGATAAGTTTGGAAGAGATTTTTTGACAAGGGCTTCCCTGAACTTCTAGAAGTACATCCTACATTATGGAGTCCTCATGTAGACTGACTCTGCAGACAGGCACAATGAATTGAAATCACCTCTGGTCCCATTCAGAATTTCAGTTTCCTGAAATGTCAGCTATTTGAGAGCTAAGAAAAGAACTAATGTCTTGCCAGCCTTCCTTCCTTTTGGTCTATTTGGCAGAGAAAACAATCCTGTATAGATAAAGAGTCACTCAGGAGGGCAGGGCTCTAAACACTCATGTTTAGTCCTAATGTCCTTGGTCCGGGTGAGAGGAGGACCATCGGAGGGAGCCCTAGGAAGCTGGACTGAGGTCCAAGCTGGCAGCGACCCAAGGGTCACAGGCAGGAGGGCCTGGCAGACTTGACTGTCCCACTTCTCTTTTTACTCATTTTTACATTTAATCTTCTTAACAGCTTTGTAAAGCAGGAGAATGGAAAATATTTCTCTATTTTAAAAATGAGAAAAGAGAGGTAACATAACCTGTGTAACTTCAAAGCCTTTCTCAGCCATAGCTCTGACTGTAGAGACCCCAGGCCACCTGCCTGCTGATGTCAGGGAACATGGTGGTGTGACACCTCTGGGCTGCAGCAGAGGAGTCAGGGCAAGAAAGGGAAGGGAGTAGAGTCCTCAAGCCGGTACACTCTCAACCACTGTTCCTCCCTCCACTGCCCTATGTCACCGCCCCCAGGTTTTCCATTCCTCTCCAGGGGCCTGTTTGAAAATGCATAGAGCCTAGGAGGGGAGTGGGGTCCCTGCAGTGGTCCCCAGTAGTCTGTGGGAAGGGAACCATCAGGCGTTTTCCTTATGAACAGGAGGACCTGCTTGGGACGAAACTGCTGGTTGACAGGGAAGACACACAGGCAGTCCTTTTGGCTCAGTTCAGCATTTGTTGAATACTGACTCTGCCAGGATGGGGCCAGGCACATTTCCCAACCTCATGGTCCTTGGTCCTTGTAGGACTTTTGTTTTTTGGAGATGGAGTCTCACTCATCACCCAGGCTGGAGTGCAGTGGTGTGATCTCAGTTCACTGCAACCTTTGCCTCCCAGGTTCAAGCAATTCTCCTGCTTCAGCCTCCTGAGTAGCCAGGATTACAGATGTGTGCCACATACCTGGCTAATTTTTGTATTTTTAGTAGAGGTGGGGTTTCTCTATGTTGGCCAGGCTGGTCTCAAATTTCTGGCCTCAAGTGATCCACTCAGCTCAGCCTCCCAAAGTGCTGGGATTACAGGCATGAGCCATCGCACCCTGGCCCCTTGTAGGTCTCGAATAGTGGGAAACTGAATAGTGGTTGGTGAAGAGGGAGGAGGTTGTACAAACCCCTTCCCCAGCAACCCAGGAAAGATGTAGCAAAGGCTAAACTGGGGGAAAGAGCACAGGGAAGAGATTTTAAAGACAATCTTGACCAACTTCAGTATTTTGTCAGTGCTGGCTGCTCCTGCTTCCAGGGACCCCAGGCTGCCTGCTGGTCCTCCTGTGCCAAGGAACTCAGTGGCACAAAACCTCCAAGCAGAAGAAGGCAGGAAAAGGGAGCAGAGTTTGCAGAGTCCTGCTTCTTGTATAAGGACAACATCTCCCCTCCATCACCAAGCAATGGCAAACTCTCAAAATTAAATTTATTTACAAATCAGACATTCCATGATTCTTTTAGCAAGAGGGCAGGCATTTCTATATCCTGAAAATAATAAAAAGGTAAGAATTTCTATGTGTTTAATACAATTCCAGTTTATTATCCTTTATTTTGTTTGATTCTATTAATGAGCTTATGCAGTAGCCAGGCAGGAATTATTGGCAGCTAACAGATAAGGAAACTGAGGCACAAGAGAGTTTGACTTTCTCAAAGTCACATAGATATAGTAGTGAAGCCAGATCTTAACAGGCTAGTAGGAGTTGTAGAAGCTGGGACCACAGCTGTTCCAGGGATGTTTGTGGGACAAAGTGGCCTAGGCTGGGAGCTGGGATTTGTTCTGTATTTTATCGTCTGAGATGATCTGTGGCCTTGCAGGGGTATAAAGACGGATATAAAGACCAGGGTTCTGGTTCCAGTTCTGCCACTCATCTGCCATGTGAACTTAGCATGACTGAACTTTTTTTGGTCTTGTTTTCTAATCTCTAATATCAGAATTTAAAGGATCCTGGATGTTTTAGGAGGAAGGGGCATTTAAATTATATCATTAAAATTTGTTGGGCCAAAAGTGAGAGGAAAGACAATAGCGATGAGCACAGACACAAAGGTGGAAATTCAAGGTCTGGTCTGGAAATAGCTAGAGAAATTTCACTTGGAATATAGAACAGGTGTTGATATATTCAGTTCATTTATTTTGTCTGCTGTATGACAGTTCATTGAAGTAGTAAACCACAGTTCATATATCCTTTCTAACTCTAAAAGATACTAATACTAAGAAATACTAAAAATGTTGCTTTGACATTTCTAGTATTACAGTGACACAATGAACATCCATGTGCATGGTTTTTAAAAATATGTGTGTGACTTGATTGAAGATTGAGGCTTAGAAATGGAAAATGCTAGATTATAGGCTATTCACATCTTCAACTCTACCAGGTATTACGTATTTCTGTTCCCCACCAAGGTTTTTAAATTGTTGCTAGTTGGCTGACTGTGAATGGTGGTAAAATATATTTTAATTTTCATTTTCCTAATTACTAGTGAGATCGAATTTATTTTCATGTGTTTGTTGATCATTTAGGTTTTTTCTTCTAAAGTGTCTGATAATATCTTTGTTTATTTTCATAGGAGTTATATATTACAGACACTAATCCTTTATTGATTATATGCATTGCAGATACCTTCTTCTAGTCTGGCTTGTCTTTGTACTTTACATTGTTTTTTCATGAAAAAAAAATGTTTTTTAAAGTTTCATTAGTTAATTTAGCAGCATATTCTTTTATGGCTTTGCTTTTGTGTTTAAGAAATCTGTCTTTGTCCAGAGGTCATAAAGACATTTGCATATATTTGCTTTTTAAAGTGTTAAAGATCTTTGTTTCTTTCACCTTTGTCTTCAATTTTACCTTTCCATGTTTCAGAACCACTTAATGAACTGTCCATGCTTTTTCTGTGGTTTGTAATGTGACCTCTACCACATATCACATTCCCATACAAAGAAGTTTGCTTCTAACCTTTGTATCTCATTTACTTTATCTGTTTGCCTGTTCCTGTACCACATTATTGTATCTGTTAGGACAACTCTTCACCTTCTTTAAAAGGAAGAAGATTATTGTGCTTCTTTTTGGCCTTCCTTTTTTCTTTTCAATGATTTTTAGGATCCAAAATGTATAATTTATGAAAAAAATCTATTGGAAATTTTAAAGGATTATACTTGATTTCCAGATGGATTGGGGATAATCGCCAGTTTTATAGTATTGTCTCTCCCCATCCATGAACATGGCACATCTCCTCATCTGAGTCTTCTTTTTGTGCATTTGTTGGATTTATTCTAGGTACCTTCTAGTTTTTGCTACTATTATAATTGATATATTTTAAATTACTTATAATAGTTTTGCTGCCCTATAGGAATGCTGTTGTTTTTTTATGTAGATTTTATGTCCAACAGCCTTGATAAACTCTCATTAGTTCCAATAATACTCCAAAGAAATATTTTAAATTTTTCTATATAGATAGTTAATTCAGCTGTAGATCATGTTACTTTGTTTCTTTTCTTTTTCATGTATTATTTTGATCTCTAGGAACTTTAGTACTATATTGGATAGAATAATGGGTTTGGTCTTGACTAGAAGAGAAGGCTTCGTATTTTATTTATTTTTTTGAGATGGAGTCTCCCTCTGTAGTCCAGGCTACAGTGCAGTGGTGTGATCTCCGTTCACTGCAATCTCCGCCTTCCAGCCTCAAGCAATTCTCTTGCCTCAGCCTCCCAAGTAGCTGGAATTATAGGCATGCACCACCACAACCAGCTAATTTTTGTATTTTTTAGTGAAGACAGGATTTCACCATGTTGGCCAGGCTGGTCTTGAACTCCTGACCTTGTGATCTGCCCACCTCAGCCTCCCCATGTGCTGGGATTACAGGCGTGAGCCACTGCACCCGACCAAAAGAGAAGACTTCTAATATTTCACCATTGACTATGGTGTGTTCAGTGAGATGTTGAAAAATATACTTTATTGAGTTAAGAAAATGTTTTTATATTTCTAGTTTGCTAACAGTTTTTTCTATGATTGGGTGTTGACTTTTTAAAATCAAATGCATTTTCTGCATCTGTTGAGATTCTCCTGTAGTGTTCTTTAACTTATTAATATGAATGATATTGAATGATTATCTAATGTGAAACCATCCTTGCATTCCTGGGATAAACCCTATTGGATAATGATTTATATATTTTTTTGTACATTGCTATATATGGCTTGCTAATCTTGAGTATTTTATATCTATGTTCATTAATAAAATTGGCCTCTAATTTTCTTTTCTCATACTGTCCTTATAGGGCACACAAATGTAAATATACTATTTTTTTATAAGAATTATAGTCATTAGAATTAGAAGGGAATTTAAAGAGCATCTAGTCTGATCTCATCATCTATATTGGAAGAAACTGGAACTCAGAGAAAGGAAATAGCCTTTCTAAAATCATACAAAATTAGAAACAGAGTTGGGACTAAAGTGCTTGGCAAAGCACTTGCATTTGAAATTACTTTCCCATTCATGATCTCATTTTATCTCCACAATAGCCCTGCAGGCAAGGTAATGCTTATTGTCCCCATTTTATAGATGGGCTAACTGAGGTCCAGTCACTGAGGTTATGACTTATGTGATCCAGCAGAGTTGGGTCCTAGATCCCTTCAAAATTTCTTTTGTTCTGTGCCCAACCCCACTGACAGGTCCACTTCTCCGCCCGAAATGAAGGGACCCACTGAGTCATGTATCCAAAATTAATCTTTTGTAAGAGTCCAGCAATATTTTCACAGGCATGTCAAATGGATGCCCCATTTGCAGATAACCCTCAATGGCCAAGGATGAGGGCCTTATGGTCCTTAAAGGTCCTTGGTGGCCAGGACACTGTGGAGGCCAAGATAAACCATTGGTCTCTAAGAATGTTCTTTGGTATATAGAAGGCCAGGATCCTTAAATGCAGTCTTTCTAAATGGGGCCAGAATACAAGGCTTTAAGATCCTGTCCTCGAAATTTCCACAGAAAGGGGCTCCAGTTTCTCTTTGTCCCCTCCCCCACCCTCTGGCCACCACCCACCTTCCTCCATATCTCTCAGCAAGCTGCTTCCTGCATCAGCGCCCTTGTTTTGCTTGTGCTATTTGTGTCTGCTTCTAACAGCTGGCCCCAGCCTGGCAGCCCCTAGCTCTGAGGATTATCCAATTATCCCATTAGCCCAGCATGTCCTTCCTTCCTCCAGAGCTATTAGCTCCCCATCTCCCTCTCTCTCTCTCTCTCCCTGGGCTTGTCCGTAGCCTCCCTTGCTGCTTCCCTAGCCAGGCTTAGAGCTGGGTGGGTCAGCCCACAGTCAAATAGATGCAGAGAATAGCAGAGCTGGAAGCGATATGTATCCATCCATCTGCTTCATCATTTTGCAGGGAAGGAAACCCAAAGTCACATGACCAGTTAACGGCAGCAGAGAACTAAAACCCAGGTCTCTCGACACAGTGTGCCTTACCAAGTGTGTGCTAGGCTTTGCCCTAGGATGGAGGAGATACCATCCCCACTCCACTCTCTAGGATTAGAATTTAGAGTCTTGGTAGGAAAATATAACATACATTGGTGAAAACCAGCACATTACTCAGGCATTAAGTCATAACTTAGCAGCAGGTAACAAACTTCTGGTGCGTGGGACAGGCATGCATCTAAAGGCACTCAGGAGACCTGGGAAAAGAGGATTTTAGTAAAGTCCCCCTCCATCTTCATGGAAGAGATGGCTCTTCAGGTGGTCCCTGAAGGATGGGAAGTGTCTAAAGTAGGGGAGATTCAGAGTGACAGCATCTGAGGCGAAGTGGCCTGCCTGAAAGACAAAGGCAGGGAATGGGGTAAGAGGATGGTAGACAGTTCAGTTTGGCACAGTGAGGGGCAGGATAGTGGGAAGGAAAGTGGGTGGTCAGAGCTGTCTCTGGAGGGCAGAGCTGTGTCTTTGGCCGCAGAAAGAAGGCGGACTTGATCTGCTGCACATTTAGAGGCCACTAAATATTTTGGAGCAAGGGAGGGACATGGCTGATGCTATGCTTTGGGGATATTAATCTCACTGCTTGGGCTGAATAGATTGTGGTAAAAGAGATCAACAAAGAGGTCTGTTTGGAGTGTATCCAGGTTGGTAGAGATGATAGTGCCTCCGCCAAGACCATGACTTTGAGGGATTACTGAGGGGTAGAGTGGATAGAACAGATTCCAAAGATGTTCAGAAAGAATTAACAGAATGCAATAGATTGGATTTGGGAAGATAAGGAGAAGAGCTCCTACTAATAGGATTGGGGAAGTAAGGACTGGCCACAGGAAGTATGGGGTAGGATGGAGGAAGCTGGTGAGGACCCTCCCCTGCTTCACCCTCTGGCACTCCTTGGGTGCATTTTGTAGAGTTGGCAGTTTGCTTAACCCTGGGCTGCAGGATGCCTTTTCTACCCTATGTCTCAGCCCTCCTCAGGCTTCTCTGCTGGATGTCCACATGTTGACCCAATAAGTCATCATGGTACTCTCTCCAGACAGCAAATGTACTTCACTTGGGGGTAATACCGCTGTCATCTAAGGAGGAATTTTTGGCCTTGGGGTGTATTCTGTTAATACAGGACTCTGGGCCTCTTTGATGCCTTTCAATCCATACCAGGTAGGCATCTCCCACCTATACCCATTGGATTCAGGTAGTGACTTTTTAATATATATGTTGTCATTCCCTCCTCCTAATCCTCTGTCTTATCCCACATACCTGCTTTGGGCTTCCATGAACTGAAAACTGAACTGAAGACAATTCTGGCCATAAAAGATGAGCCATCTTCGGCCGGGCGTGGTGGCTCAAGCCTGTAATCCCAGCACTTTGGGAGGCCGAGACGGGCAGATCACGAGGTCAGGAGATCGAGACCATCCTGGCTAACACGGTGAAACCCCGTCTCTACTAAAAATACAAAAAAAAAAAAAAAAAAAAAAAACTAGCCAGGCGAGGTGGCGGCGCCTGTAGTCCCAGCTACTTGGGAGGCTGAGGCAGGAGAATGGCGTGAACCCGGGAGGCGGAGCTTGCAGTGAGCTGAGATCCGGCCACTGCACTCCAGCCCGGGCAACAGAGCAAGACTCCGTCTCAAAAAAAAAAAAAAAAAAAAAAAAAAGATGAGCCATCTTCACTAGCTTTGTGCCCTCGAAGTACAGAGGAGGCCCCCCAAGGCCCATAAGAGGCTCCAAGCCCCTTCCAGGCCAGCAAGCGCCTGAATATCCTGACATCACTGTCACTGGATCACTGAAGACTCAGCCATGAGTCTCAAATTGTTGCATCTTGGTGGCCTTTAACTGAAATAGTTATTCTGCTGAAGCTTCTGTGAGCCCAGCTGTGCCTTTTGGAATAGCACATGACAAGCTGTTTCTCTCATCTGGTCTGTTCACCATAGCTCTCCCTAAGTCTTCTCCAACCTCATGTCCTCCAGACATTTTCAGTTTCTAGATGCTCCCTGTCTTGATCCCCTTCCTTTGGCCACTTGTTAATTTGTTGAGTGTCATTGGGAGGTTACCATCTTGTTTGCAGGCACAAAATGACAAACTCATTTCAGTTTGTCCATGAGCAGGTGTGGTGTTGAGAAATGAGCATGTCTGCTGCCTTGAGTGGGGACCTGGTGAGTCCCTGTAGCCTGGGACTCACTTCCTAGTAACTAGGCTGTCAGTGCAGCTTGAGGCTGTGGTTGCTTCTTTCCCATCCTGTCCCACGGTGTTAGCCAGTGCTCAACTGAGTAACTGTAGTGACCATGTTGTTTTGACCTGAACTGATAGTAGGCTGGGTCTCTCTATCCTCCCACTCCTCCCTGCACATTGGCTTTTTTGAAGTTGAGCAGGCTTTTTTTTTTTTTTTTTGAGTCTTGCTGTTGCCCAGGCTGGAGTGCAGTGGCGTGATCTCAGCTCACTGCAACCTCTGCCTCCCAGGTTCAAGTAATTCTCTTGCCTCAGCGTCCCGAGTAGCTGGGACTGCAGGCATGCATCACCACACCTGGCTAGTTTTTATTTTTATTTTGATTTTTTGAGACAGAGTCTTGCTCTGTCGCCCAGGCTGGAGTGCACTGGCATGATCTCGGCTTACTGCAACCTCCACCTCCCTGGTTCAAGCAATTCCCCTGCCTCAGCCTCCCAGGTAGCTGGGATTACAGGTGCACGCCACCACGCCTGGCTAATTTTGTTGTATTTTAAGTAGAAACAGGGTGTCACCATGTTGGCCAGACTGGTTTCGAACTCCTGACCTCAGGCAGTCTGCCCACCTCGGCCTCCCAAAGTGCTGGGATTACAGGCATGAGCCACCGTGCCTGGCTAGTTTTTGTATTTTTAGTAGAGATGGGGTCTCACTATGTTGGCCAGGCTGGTCTCAAACTCCTGACTGCTAGTGATCCACCCACCTCAGCCTCCCAAAGTGCTGGGATTACAGGAGTGAGCCACCACATCCTGTCTGAGCAGGACTTTACAGTGGTCCTTGCTCAGTTTTATCTGTCCAGCCCTCTGAGGTCATTTTGAATTTGACTCTGTTGGCTGAGACATTTACTGTATCCCTTCTCCATTAACCTCTTAGATAAGCTTAAATTTCCCTAGTTTCTAGACTTTCATAAACACATGGGACAGTATAGGGTTGAAGAAAGTAAATGATCCATAATCAGTGACCCTTGCCTAGGTCGTCTGCCAGTTCCACACCCACCTCCTGGCACCCAGAGATCAGGGCTTCCAGGTGCCTGCCTTGAACTCACACCTACCACATTTCTCCCTCTGGCAATGGCTGGGTAATGTCAGTGAGCAGAATGTAGAAGGTGGTCAGTAGCTCTCTTCCCTGCCACCCCATTTTCCTTCCCTCCCAGCCTCCTTTCCACTCTCTGATGCCAAGAACACTGGCACTATTGATTGGCTACCCTCTTATTTTTCTGAGCTGAGAATGGATTTATTAGTACAATAATAATGGTTGGCATCATCCTGGGTATTTGTGTTGCATATACCTTCCAAAGCACTGCCACATTTTATTTATTTTTTTGAGACAGAGTTTCGCTCTTGTTGCACAGGCTGGAGTGCAATCTCAGCTCACTGCAACCTCTGCCTCCCGAGCTCAAGAGATTCTCCTGCCTCAGCCTCCCAAGTAGCTGGGATTACAGGCACTCGCCACCATGCCCAGCTAATTGTTTTTTGTATTTTTTAGTAGAGACAGGGTTTCACTACGTTGGCCAGGCTGGTCTTGAACTCCTGACCTCAGGTGATCCATTCACCTTGGCCTCCCAAAGTGCTGGAATTACAGGCATGAGCCACCATGCCCTGCCCACGTTTATTAACTCATTTTATCTAAAAGTAGGTGTGGCAGCTCAGTGACTTGTCCTGTGAAAGAAGTCAATGGCAAGGCCAGGGATTGAAACTGGTGTTTTGACTCCCCATCCAACAGTCGGTGGAACAGGGTGGTGGTTGGAAGGAGCAAGTGGTGGGATTATTTGGCATCTCTGAACGAGGCAGCAGAGAGAATCAAGCTGAAACCCCAAGAGACAGCCTGCAGGATGCCTGGCCGTGGCCCTCCAGTTCCCCTAAAAGTTCTGGAACTGAAAGAACAATTAATTGTGACATTGAACTGGGACTCAATTTTCCTAAGAGAAAACTTGATAATTTCTAAAAGTCTCATCTATCTTTAACAATTCCAGAAATCTCTGAATATAAACCAGGCTCTATCCCCCTCACTCCCCTTTCCAACCTAACTAGAAAATGTGGGTGGGTTGAGAAAGAACAGAAAAGAAAGATCAAAACTGTGACAGCCTTCTGACAACATTTTAACTTGAAAATTGCCTCCAAATGGATGGCATAATTCAGTGTAGGCAGATGAAAATCAGGCGCAGATTTACTCAGCCCCTCCTTGTTCTTATTTCCTGACCAACATGTTGAAGAGATGGGGCCCTGGAGTTGACCGTGGGCCTTTGACAGGCCAGCTTGGCATGGGCCCCTCTGTGAAGCCTATCCTGGCTGCCCGCTAGGGTGTGGCTTTCACCTCCTATGAGAGCCTGTGTGTCCCTCACAGGCTTATTCCCTCCATCAGGCTTATTCTCCCCATCAGGCTTGTTCTCCTTAGTCAGTGGTTAGCTCCCTGCATTCCTGCCCCTGGCTCAGTGTGCATCATCAGGGGCTCATTAAGTGGTTGGGAGAGGGACAGAGAGCCAGGAGATAGGGCTCAGGTCCTAACCAGCACGATCCGAGGGCTTAGCTGGTCGTTAGGTGACAGTCCAGATGGCTAATTTGACAAAGAATCACTCCTCTCCTCCCCAAAACAGAAACACTTCCTTGGACAAGGCAAAGAAGTGTGGATGGGTCCATGCAAAGCCTTCCCCACCTCCCTCAGAGGACCCTGGGTAGGCTACCCCTGTCACCTGCCCAGCCTCATGCTGACTCCCTGGCCTGGCCTTTCTCCTAGGCCAGCCTCCCTCCAAGCCTGACTAATGGGAAGCAGAGGGACTTGTCAGGAAGCTCTGCTAAGCTGCTCTTTCTCCTCTGGAAAAAGGGTTGAACCAGTCTCACAAGGTGCTTCTCATAGCTAGATTCTGTGTTCTGTGTGTCCATCCCCCTCTTTTAATGTTGTGTGAGTCATCTGACATTCTTCTGCCCCCTTCCTTGGCTCTGCAGCCTGACAGGGGCTGTCCTAACAATGACAGTAACTGCTAATGATGAGTGACAGCAGCAATGAGGGGCACCTTGGGAGAGAGGGAGGATGGGTGTGGGGAGGAGGAGAAGGTGGTAACCTTGCACACTGAGCAGTAAGGGTCAGGGAGGGAGCCACTTGCCTCACAGCACACCTGGATCTTCCAACGTTCTGTACCCTCTAAAGTAACTTCTCCCATCAGCAGAGGGGCATTGCCTAGCATGCTCAGAAAACAGTTGTCCGGCACCAGAGCTCAGGGGAGGGTGTCCAACTGGCAAGAGCCCGCAGCAGCAGCCATGCGGGGGAGCAGCACAACATCGCACGACAGCAGCAGCATCCCAGGCACAGAGTGCTGGCCTCACCCACCTTCCCTGCGGCCCCAGGAGCAGGGGCGGGCTGGCAGAGCCCTTCCCACATGCTGAGCAGTTGGATTCCCCTGGCTTCTTGTTTCCCCACCACAGTTGAAAAGACCAGTTTCCCATTTCTGGGATACCGAGTCCCAGAAGATGCAGGGGACATCAGCAGCTCATTTCCTCACAGTACCCAGGTGGCCCCTCTTTCCTGCCCCGCTGTGGTTTGCTGTCCCCTGGTCAGTGCACAGAACTGTGGCCCCTACCCAGCTCCCTGAGCCCCCGGGTGATGCCTCCCAGAGGATAGGGCCTTAATCCAACCCGATTAAGGTAGGGTTTCAGGAGGGGTGGTTAGAGCAGGAGTGTGAAAGGGAGCCCTCCAGCAGGCTTGTTTCTTGTGAGGGCCAGTGATGAGCTGAGACCCAGCTTGAGCCAGACCCCTGGTCTCAGGCCTCCCAGTGGCCTGGCAACACCCACTGTAGAGAGGGGCTGGGGCCATGGAGAACATGGATCTGTGATGGGACCCATATGCGTGGGACAGGCCTGAATGAAGCATGTTATCCATCCCCAGCCCTTTGGGAAGGGCAGGGAGAGGGTGGAGAGGGGCCCTTCGATAGAGCTGCAGGGCTTAGAGCAGCCCAGGCCACAGCTCCTGGCAGCCTGGCCCAGGGCAGTGTGGACCGGGAACATAGCCTGTACCCCATGGCACTGAGCTGTTGCTCATGCCCTTCACCAGTCTTCTCATCTCCCTCATGCTGCTGCTGTGGGCACTTATTCCTGTTGAGGTGGGCTCTGCCCACTAACATGTTTATATGTGCACACATGTATTCTCTTACTGTCTGAGGAATAATGCCTGCATATGTTCAGGTCTGTGCCCATGTGCTTACACTCAGGCCTGCTGAAGGTAGGAACCAACATGGGGTGGGTGCGGACATGGGACCCTAAGCTCCTAAGGACATGAGGAGGCCTGTGCTCTACCACTAGGCAGGAGCTGGCCCTGGGAGGACTAGGACCCATTTGTACCTAGAAGCTTTTGCTGAGCCCCTGGCCCTGTTCTCCCAGCCCCAAAGCCTGCACCCATCTAGTTCAGTACTCAAAGCCTGGTTCCCAAGGTCTCAGAAAAGGCTGGAGACGAGGTTTCATTTTTTCCTACCTTTGTGGTTCTCTTTCTGGCCTCTTCCCACCAATTGCTCATGAGGACTGGCAGCTTCTGTGTTCTTGGTCTTCTCAGGCACACCCCAGCCACTGTTCCACCCTCAGCCCACAGCCAGTGCAGATCCTAGGAGGGAGGAAGCTGGTGTGGACAGGGGGTGGACTCAGTGCATTTGTATCAGTGGCTCCTTATAGGTTGTCCTGGCTGTCCATAAGAACCCCCTAGGGAATTACTTGATCTACCCTGGCCAATTAATCCAGTGTCTCTGGGGCAAGGGACTCAGGCTTTGGTGCTGATTGAAGCTTCCTAGGTATTTCTCCTGTGCAGCCAGTCTAGAGGACCTCTGAGGATATAACAGTGAGATAGCTAAAACAATCCTGTGTTGGTTTTGGGACAGTTTTGCAGGCATCCATATACTAAAAGTGTAAAGAAGTGCAATGGAAAGGGCTGGGTGCGGTGGCTCATGCCTGTAATCCCAGCACTTTGGGAGGCCGAGGCAGGTGGATCATGAGGTCAGGAGTTCGAGACCAGCCTGGCCAACATGGTGAAACCCCGTCTCTACTAAAGACACACAAAAAATTAGCCAGGCATGGTGGCACGTGCCTGTACTCCCAGCTACTCGGGAGGCTGAGGCAGGAGATTCACTTGAACCTGGGAGGCGGAGGTTGCAGTGAGCTGAGATCGTGCCACTGCACTGCACTCCAGCCTGAGCAACAGAGCAAGACCCCGTCTCAAAAAAAAAAGAAGAAGAAGAAGAAGAAAAGAAGGAGGAGGAGGAGGAGGAGGAGGAAGAAGAGAAGAAGAAGAAGAAAAGAAGAAGGAGGAGGAGGAGGAGGAGGAAGAAGAGGAAGAAGAGAAGAAGAAGAAGAGAAGAAGAAGAAGGAGGAGGAGGAGGAGGAGGAGAAGAAGAAGGAGAAGGAGAAGAAGAAGAAGACGAAGGAAAGAAAGAAGAAGAAGAAAGAAGAAGGAAAGGAAGAAAGAAGAAGAAGAAGAAGAAAGAAAGAAGAAAGAAAAGAAGAAGAAGGAGAAGGAGAAAGAAGGAGAAGGAGGAGGAGGAGGAGGAGGAGGATAAGGAGAAGGAGAAGGAGAAGAAGAAAGAAGAAAGAAGAAAGAAGAAAGAAGAAAGAAGAAGAGCAATGGAAAGGAATGAAATTCAGGAAAGTGGTTGTTTCCAGGCCTAGGAGGCAGGGTAATGATGGGCAGGGGTCAAATCCAACATTGTCATGTTTCAGTTCTTAAGCAGAGTGCTAGGGACATGATGTTTTATACTTCTTGGTTTGGTTCAAATAGTTCATCATAAGTTAATGGAAAAAAAGAACATGGATTTTACAGTCAGACAGACCTGGGTTTTAAGTTCACTTCTGCCACTTACTAGCTGTGTGACCTGGAGCAAGCATGTAACCTCTCTGGGCTTGTTAATCATCTGTAAAACAGGGCTCACAGGGCTATGTGAGGATTACCCTTGACATTCTAACACTCCTTCCGGAAACCCAGAGTGAGTGAGACCAAACCGGGACAATCACAGCTCCCCGCCAACCTCAGGCAGGGGCAGGTTGCTAAATGCCTTCCAGGCCTCAAACTTCTCCATCACAGAAAGATGGCACTACCTCCTCAGGCAGGAGGCCCCTGAGGCCGGGGTCAGAGCAAAAACACCCCTTCCTTCTAGGTTTCTTTTGTTAAGAATAGAAGGAGGAGGATTCTAGGGGAAGGCAGTGTAGCCCCTGCCCAGATCTGTTTGCAGATACCTCTGTGACCTCTGCTAAAGGGTAGAGCAGGGCAGGGGTAGCAGGTCACAGTTCCGAGAAGGTAACATACAAAGAGATCTTCCCTTAAAGATGTAGGAAGATAAAGAGGGAGGGAGTTGCTGGGGAAAGCCCCTTCTCCCACAGCCCCTGTGGGCCCTCACAGAAATGCAGGTTGGATTGTGGTGCAGCCAGGCAGCCTGTCCCCTCGAGGACAGGAGCCTGGGGAGGGCCCCCAGGGCAGGCAGGGTGTCTGCACATATGCACACACTCTCTCATACACAACACATGCCTGTATGTGTGCACAGGCCTAGCTATGGAGTAGGAAACGAACTCAGACACCATTCTTATTTGGACAAGCTTAAAACACAATGTGGCTCATTTTTATTTTATCTCAGAAAAAAACATTCCCTTTAGAAGGAAAGGCAGTTAGACAAGGCCTCTCACCGGGTAGCTCTGTGCTACTCAGCACATGCCAGTGGCCTGCCAGCCCCAACCTCTCCCCTGGGGCCTGGGCCCATGCTCTGGCACTGCTCCGTTACAACTCCCTGTCCTTGATCCCAGATTTGTCACTCCGAGAGATGGCCCTGGGACTGAGAAGTGGATGGCAGCCGTGACAACGGGAGAGGACTGCCTGAGGCTCCCGGGCAGAGGCTCTGGTGCCAGCTTAGCAGCAGGACCGACAGCAGACCCAGCAGCCAGGGAGTGAAAGGTAATAAAATAAAAAGGGTTTCCTCACACTTACATTTTTCCTGGAAAAAAGTCAAATGTCACCTCTGGGCCCAGCAGCTCCTGAACCCTAGGAGAGTCTAGGGAGAGTGGTGTGTGGGTGGCAGGAGGCTGTTGGAGCCACTCCCCAGCCTCAGGGCCAAGCCAGTCTGCTGTGCCCAAGCTGCTCTGTGGAGACAAGGTGGTGCTTCCAGATGCTTCTGCAGTGGAGGGCTGGGCCCTGCCCAGTAAAGATGCTGCTGGTGCTGTGGCCCCCACCTGGTGCAAGGCCTCACAGCATGAAACGTCTGCTTCCTCAGACCCCAAGCCCTTCTTGCTGGGCCTCATGCTGCTCCAGCCTGGGGCTCCCTCCTCTCAGTCCAAAGTAGGAACTGGCTGCCCTCAGGGTCTCCTGGTACTCTCTGTCTTCTCCCAACGTGACTGGTCAAGCCAACCAGAAAGATAAAGATTTCCTTCCCTTAGGAAGGGGCAAACTCCATGGATCATCAGGACACTCCTGCTCCATCCTGGGCCAGGGGGTCGTCTAGGCCAGGGGGCTCTGGGCACACTCCCTTGAGCTCATGGCTAAGGAGCTCCACATCTGGGAGGCTCGTGTTCCCCTGGGACTCTTGGGTACTCCCTCCACTCACCAGCCCCAGGGCATAGCCATTGGGCCTCCGCTCAGGGTGGGGAGCGCTGCCATTGGCCCACACTCCCGGCGGGTGGCCGTTGAGACGGAGGCTGACCTGCTCTCCATCACTGCTATGAGCTGCCAAGACCCGGGCACTGGTGCCAGCTGCCTTGAAAGGTTCTTGCTGCCTCAGGACATGGCTACGAATGATCTTGCGGAACGTCTGGCGGAACTCGCGGATACGGTAGGCATAGATGAAGGGATTCACAACCGAATTGGTGTGGGAGAGGACGATGGCCAGGTACATGAGCCAGAGAGGCGCGTGGTTGCAGTCGGGGCAGAAGAAAGTGAAGCAGTTGATGATGTGTAGGGGCAGCCAGCAGAGGGCAAAGAGCCCCACAATGATGGCCAGCGACTTGGCAGCATGAACCTCCTTCTGCAGTGTGGACCGTGCCCGTTCCCCTGGCAGAGGCTGGCTCTCCATCTGCTTCAGCTGTCGTCGCGCCGCCAGGAAGATACGCAAATAGACACCCAGCATGAGCAGCAGGGGCACAAGCACACAGGCAAAGAAGTTGAAGTACACCATGTAGTTCATAGGGACCACATCCTCAAAGAGACAGGCCACCTGGCCCTCCCCGCAGCCCTGGGAGTGGTTCTTGCCCTCCTTTGGCTGACCGCAGTTGTTCCAACCCAGCATGGGAGTCAGGCCGATGGCAAACGACAGCACCCAGCAGATGGCAATGATGCCCTTAGCCCTTGTGCCAGTCACCAAGCCATTGTACCTGGGGAGAAGAGACCAGCATCAGAGATCTGAGAAACCAGGGTTAAGCAGGGCAAGAGTTCAGAACCCCAGAGCAGCACCCTCTTCGCCTTTTCCTGACTATAAGGTCTTGGACCAGTCATTTCCCACCACCTTGCCCCAGCATCCTCTTCTGTTAAGTGGAAGTAATATGCCTTGCCTTTTTCACAGGCCGCTGGGAGGTAACAGGAGAGCAGGCACCCAAGAAATGGAAACCCATGTACAAACGTCCAGATGGTCATTGAGTAGTTTTTGTAGTAGTCCTGGCACTTAGTTTGGTTGGAGGGAATTAACGCATGATTTTTTGAGGGAGAAAACATTATTTTTCTCTAAAGGGAAATGCGTTGTAGCCTTAACCAAGATCAATCACTTCCATGTTGGTCGCAGCCTTAACCAAGATCAGTCACCTCCATGTTGGTTGATCTTGGTTAAGGCTACGACAGGCTTCCCTTTGGAGAGTGGGAAGGGGTCTGGAGGGTGGCCTCACTGGTTAGGGGCAGTACCAGCCAGATCAGACCTGTAGGGGATCTAGGCCTCTTATACTCCATACCCTGTCTTCTCTTCCCCATTTGCCATTTGACTTGGGGTCTCCAGAAGCCCTTGAGAAGAGGCAGCATGGGGGGTAAAAGAGGGGAGGAGGTCCCAGGCCAAAGGAGATGCCATTTCTCCCCTCCAAACCCACCCACAGCCCTCTGGAGAGAAATGAGAGAATTACGTGTTAACATTTACATGGCCATCTTAACATTTGCAAGGAAATACTGAGGTCCAGGGGGACAGTAATCTGCCTGAAATCACTGAGTGAGAGCCAGACAGAAATCCAAGCCTACCGATTCCCAGTCTCATACTCGGGAAATGGCTGGATCTACCAGCCAGGAAGCAGACCTCAGCCCTGTAGGAAAGGTGGCATAGATTTCATAAAAGAATGGACAATAAAAAAAAAAAAAATCTCCCTAATTTAGGAAGGCAACCTTGATGATCACTGAGGGATGACTTCTGTTTAACAGTTTTGATTCTGGCAAGACCAGATTACACTCCCCTCTACCTGGCAGAAACCCTACCCATCTTTCAAGTCCAGGATAGAGATCTCAGAGAAGTTTCCTACCGAAGTGCAGCAGATCCCTACCACATCTGGGCCCCTCGGGGGCAGGGCTTTCCTACATCCATCTCTGCATTGTCAGCTCTGAGACAGGGACACTCAGAAGGTGCAAGAAGGCCGGGCGGGGTGGCTCATGTCTGTAATGCCAGCACTTTGGGAGGCCAAGGCAGGCGGATCACGAGGTCAGGAGATCAAGACCATCCTGGCTAACACGGTGAAACCGCATCTCTACTAAAAATACAAAAAATTAGCTGGACATGGTGGCGGGCACCTGTAGTCCCAGCTACTCGGGAGGCTGAGGCAGGAGAATGGCATGAACCTGGGAGGCAGAGCTTGTAGTGAGCCAAGATTGAGCCACTACATTCCAGCCTGGGCGACAGAGCAAGATTCCGTCTCCAAAAAAAAAAAAAAAAGAAGGTGCAAGGAAAGATGTGCTCTACTTAACTCTGGAGCTGGGAACCTCCACAGAAACCATCTCATCCACGGGTAGTAAACAGGCGCCTACAGGTAGCACACACAGGAGGCAGCTGGTGGGGCGTTTACCTGGTCTTCACCGCCATGCAAAATGCGTGCCTGCTGTTACCAGATCTCAGGTGGGGCTGGGGAGATGGTTTTCTGGGTATAATCTCCCAAGATTTAAATTTTGTTAACTAATTCAAATTACAGAGAAAAAGAGATATCCTGGAGGCTTCTGATCTCTTATGTAGTCCAATCCTCTTGTTTTACAGGTGGGTAAATTGAGGCCCGAGGAGAGAAATGGACTTGCTGTGGACATTCCAAGAGCCCAGAGGCAACTCAGGCCAAGGTGAGTCTGTCTGTTCTGAATTTCTTAGGTCATTTCTGAATCCAGACAGTAACCGGACAAGCCCATTCACAGGAGCTCCTCAGCGCCATTCCATGGGGGCTTGGTTACCTGCAACAGGGCCTCAACAGGAGGGTCATAGACTTGCTCATTGCTTCCAAGCAACAGGGAGCTGGCAGTGCCTTCCCTCCTGTTGGACTCGCAAACATAAAATCTCAGGCTCTCTCTTTGTCACATCTACATTACATAGCACTGACTCCATGCCAGACACCATTCTTAGTGCTTTGCAAACAGTAATTTATATAGTCGTCACTGACTGGGAAGCTATATTAATTCTGACATTATTCCTGAGAAAAGCATATCCCTCCCTGGGTTCCAGCCCTGTAAACAGGAATGTTTTAAAACTTTGTCTCTCTGAGCCTCAGTTTCTTCATTTGTAAAATGGGACCAAGTCCTGGACCTGTCAGCACTCTGCCCTCTAAGGGCAGAATGGAGAATCAGTGGGTGGAAATTACAGGGAGGCAGATTGTGGCTCAGGGTAGGTAAGAGTTTTTCAGCTGAGCTGTTCACAGGAGAGATGGACTGCCTCAGGCAATAGTGAGTTTCCTGTTATTTGAGGCAACAGAGCAGAGCCAAGCAGCCACAGGGGTGTTGCAGAGCTGCCTGGGCCCTGGGCCACCTGCTTTGCTGGTTTTCAAACTGTTATCAGCAGCAAACCTTGTCGCCCACATTCCCAGGCAGTCACAGAGGTGAAGCTGCTGGGGAAGGGAAGGGGCTTATTAAATGTTTATTGAATCAGTGAATTGGTGGGGACAGCAGAGCCAACCCGAAGGCTTCTGGGAACACAGTATGGAAATCCCTGGTCTGTCCAATTGTTTACTTGTACAGAAGAGGGAAACCACAAGGGGAGTCTTCCACTGCACTCTGCAAAGAAAGCCCCATGTGGGGACAGAAACAAAACATACATTAATAGCACCTGACTATATATGCAAAGAATATCTCTGGAAGGATTCTTAACATGGCCTTGCAGGCAGGGAACTGGGGGGTGGGGAACCAGGGGGGTATGGAGGACAACTTTCTACTATACTATACTCTTTTTTTCCTTTTTAATGTTTTAGCGTGGGCAAAACATTACTCATTTTTTTAAAAAAACACAAATAGACTAAGTTTATTCAAAAGAAATCCCCATAGGCTGAGAGCCCTGGACCCTGGTGCCCAGGGGGCGGGGACAGCATCAGGGCCCAAATGGAATCACAGCTGAGCCTCAGCCAGGCCCAGCAGTGTACCCTGGGCTGCATCTGTGACTCACGCACTCACATCTTGCCCTCCTAGACCCCAAACATTGACCTTCCAGCTGGAAGGGATGCCAAGGCCGTCTAGCATGACATGCCGCCACTCTGGGGTGCCCAGGCATGTCAGAGAATGTGGGTCCCAGAGCTGCTGCCCACCCCTTGTGGAGGTGCCCTCTGCAGCCCTGTGTCCCCTGGCTTGCAGGCTGCCCCTTTCTGGGGATCTCCATTACCCACATTGGGGGCTAACCCTATGGTCCAAGAATATGCCCCATGATTCCAGGTAGGGCTTTATGTGCACGTGTCCCACCCTGAAGAGTAGGTGGAGCTTTCCTAAGTTGTCCAAAGGAGTCATTGATCCAAGAACTGAAGAGCCATGGACCAACAGGGGAAACCTCCATTCCTTCCCCTGGTAGGAACAGGCCTGACTTGGCCTCCACCCTTCCTGCCCACTCTGTTCATCTCTCTCTGTCACTTGGCAGCCAGGCCACCCTTCCCTGACCAGTGCTCACATGCTCATTCCTTCCTCAGGGTCTTGTCCCAGGCTTTGCCCCCCACCTGACACACCTGCTGCCACCACACTCATGCTAGTGAGACTCTGCCTGCCCATCCTGCAAGACCCACTGGGTGGCACCTCCTCCAGGGAGCCCTCTCTCCCAATCCTGCCCTCTTAGAAGTCTTAGGACTTCGGGCCTCACCACCAACTGCCACCTACACCTTGGCCTGTTCCTCAGCCAGCGAGAGCATCCACCAAGGGCTGCTGTGAGAGCCAGGGGACAGTGAGGCAAAAGTCCCCTAGGAACTGGGAAAAGCAGCCCGTGTCTCTCGCCCTGAATTCTCTATCCTCTGGGGACACAGAGAGCTACATCACTGCCTCTGGCCTGGAGTCTTTCTCACAGAGTTCCTCGACTAGGCCCTGTGCTAGCCCAACAGGTTCCCTGAACTTGGAAAATAATAGATTTTTCCAAAACTGAATTAAAAAAAAAAAAAAAAAGTTAATGGAGAGTGGGGCAGGCCTGAGGCTAGACCCAGGGCTAGCTGAATGGACCTTCCTGAGTGGAGCAGGAAATGGCATATAGAGGAGGCTGGATTCCCAGCTGAGAAAGGAGGAGGGAGGATCCCGAGCCGGGCTGCAACTCCAGCTCAGGCCAGAGTGTCTCCAAGTTCCCTTCATACCCCACTTGCTCAGGGGAGCCCACATGGACACCTCCACATGCCCAGCGGCCCAGGGGCCTTGAGGAACAGGAAAGCGAAGGGACCTAAGGACCAGGAACAGCCTGAAGGGCCCTGGAGTCCATCCACATCAGGAGACACTCGTATGTCCTTCCCTGCTCTGGCCTGCCCATGAGTTCATGAGTAACAGGAGGGTCAGAACATCCGCCTGGCCACAGTGCAGGCCAAGAGGATGACAGGAGATGCTGAGCTGACATCCTTTGGCAGCTGTAAAGCTCTCTGCCCACAAGGGAGGATGAACGTCATCGTCGTCATCCTCTCCAGGGCCCCCTGCAGAAGAGACCAGTCTAAGCCTTGCAGAGCCTCATGGAGCAGAGTCAAATGGCTCAAGGTCTGGGTGGAACTAAGGTCCAGCTCCAAGAAAGCTGGGATGAGATGGGTAGAGGATAGGGGGCGGCAGGTCCATGGCTCTGAACCCAAAGATCTGAATCCCCACCCTTCCTACCCCGCCAACCCTCCTCAGGGTCCCTGTCACCCCATCCACTCACTGGACCTTCAGAACACCGTTGTGTTCTGAAGGGGCAGAGAGACTTATTCTATTTTATGGATAAGGAAATGGGCCCAGAGAGAGGCAGCTAACTTTCCACAGCCACACAGCACATCTGTCTTACTTCATAGGGAGCCATTCTCTCAACTCTCAGAAAACAGAGGAGGAAAGGGAGAGACAAAAGAGAAAAAAAGTCAAGTTCCTTTAAACTGAGAACAGCAGCCCTGATCACGCCCTCTGAATCAGAGAAAAAATGAGAGCTTGGCCTCTGCTTCCCCACGGAGCATCCCATCAGTGTGCAGACTCAGCTCAGTTCCCTGAAGTCAGCTCCAGTCCTTTGTTCTCTGGCCCACCCGGGCACCTGCAGACAGGGCCCCTTCTGGGCCTCCGTGTTCTGAGCTGCCGCTGAACGAACCTGAACTCTGCTCTGCCCGTTTAAGAGCAATGGATGGAGGCTCCCCAGAGACTGCACTTGGAGTCAGACAACCCCTAATTCCATCCCTGTCAGGGCTGGCCAGGGTCCCTTTCTCCTTTGCCAAGGGTTCTAGACTCTCCTGGGATACAGAGCATCTGATAGGGCAGTGTGAGGTCCAGACTCCTCCTCTTCCCTGAAGCAGCCCAATGCAGCTCCTGCTCCTGCTTAGAGCCCAGGTGACAGGGATGGCCACCTGGTGCAGGCTCCGGGAGACAGGCTGCCCATGACCGCTCCCCAGTGATGAAGTCACAGTGGGGGTCAGGCCACATTTTTTTCCAGGCCTAGCCCCAGCTCCACTACCAACTCGTTGTGTGGCCCAGAAACAGCTGGCTCTCTTCTCTGAGACTCATTTTCCATCCAGAAGATGAGAGGAAATGACCTCTAAGGGCCTCCTGGGTTTGACACTCTAAATTTCCATTTGCTCATTTAGCTGGGTCCTCCTTCCTGCTGGGGCACCCTCAACCTGAGTGGGGCTGCTGTGGCTTCCTCTTTAGACAGGCACCCACCAGTCTCAGATAATTCACGGCAGAGATGGCACACTCTGCTCCCTGACTCTCAAGAGGCACCACCTCAAGCCTCATGCATGGCCTCAGGGCCCACAACCACCCAGGCTGCGGAATCCAGCTCTGTGGTGGTGGGGCCAGGAGGTGGGACAGAAGGCCTCTGAAGTCCCCAAGGGAGGGATGCACTTTCTAGCCTCATCTATGGCCTGGGTAGGTGGAATCCACGCCGAGTAAACTCAGCCTCTGGGAAAATCTTCATTTACACAATACTTGGCTGAAGTCACTTCACAAAAGATTCACCATAAAAATCCCCTCCAACAGCCAGCCCCTGAGCACACTGGCTGCCTCCAAAACCGTGAGTCCTTGGTGACTTGAGGAGCAACAAAAATTTGCATATAGGTCCAAGTGACTCACTGTGGCATTCAGCCAAGTCACTTCCCCTCTCTGGGTCATTTTCCTAATATGCACACTGCAAGGCTGGCCCAAAGGAGCTGGGGGAATGCAGGTGGCGGGCGGCTCCTAGCACTGAGGTCCTGTGGTTTCCCCTGGCTCCCTGCTCCGCCCCAGCATCATGTGGGGAGTTTTGCTCGTGTGTGAGGAATGGCCCAGACACACCCGCTGGCAGCACGTGGGTCACTGGGACCAGAGCTCCCTGCTAAGCCCAATGCCAGACGCTGGCCACACTCATCTGCCAAAAACCAGAGCACAGTTGGCCTCAGGCAGCCTAGGGGAACCCAAGCCTCCTGGGAGGGCCAGGCCACCCTGCGCCCACAGGGATCAGTCAGTTCGGCATGACTGCTGGCCACGTGCTGGCCCTGGGGAGCCCCTGCTGAAGCCGGGCCCCGTCACCAGCTCACCATGCTGACACTGCAGACTAGGCCCTGACCCCAGGCTCACCCTGGCCCCGGGCACAGACCAAAGCCTGGGCACCAACAGCCTTTGCACAGATGTAACCCCGGCCCTGCTCACCGGAGCGGAATGCGGATGGCGATGTAGCGGTCAATGGCGATGGCCAGGAGGCTGAAGATGGAGCTCTGTGTGAGGACCAGGACAAAGCAGGCAATGAAGAGGCAGCCGTGGCAGGCAGCACAGAACCCGGTGCTGATGGTGATGGCAAAGGGGATGGCGAGCACGCCCACTGCGATGTCGGCCGCCGCCAGCGACACCACAAAGTAGTTGGTGACATTCTGTAGGTTGCTGTTGAGCCACACGGCCCAGCACACCAGAACGTTGCCCAGGATGGCCAGCACAGCAATGGCCAGCTCCACCGTGATGTACACCGAGGAGCCCATGATGGGCACGGCCACAGACAGGCAGGCTCAGCACGGACGCGGGCTGGGCCAGCTCACGGTCCATTGCTGCAGCCCAGCCGCCCGCCTGGCTCCCAGCCTGGCCCAGGCAGAGGGGCCCAGGCCCCTAAGCCCCTTCCTCACAGGAGCCAAGTGCAGCCCTGCTGGGGTGCTCTCCAAGGGCTTTTTCACAGAGGACTCTGAGTCTCCTGAAACCAGGTCCTCTCCAGGGGTTCTGGCAGCAGCATCATGGCTCAGCCCAGCTTCAGGGTTCCTGAGGCACCTGCAAAGGGATAGCCGATGAGGAGCTGAACCATCTGCAGAGGGCGGACCCTGCAGAAAGTGCCACCCCTAGCCCCACACCCACCCTGGCCCCCTGAAGACCCTACAGCTTCAGATCCCACCCCACCCACAGGCCAGGTGTTAGCCTGAGGATGGCCCCCAACCCCGCCCAGCCCCATGCCCTGCCCGGTCTGTTGTGGTCATAGCCAGGAGGCGAGAGAGGTGGGAATTTGACCCTCACTTTAGAGGACACCCAGAGAAGTCACTGAGCAAGACTGGTTCCCCTGGTCCAATAGAATTCCCACTAAGACTCTCACGCAAACCCCTCCCAAGGAGGCAGCCCCTTCTCCCAGGCTCTGCAGAACGAGTAGCGCCATGGCCAGGCACCTGCCAGGACTCCAGCTCACCCCAGCACTATCCATGGCTCCCTGCATTCCCTGCTCTGTGCACTGGGGTCACAGTGCTTCCCACTCTGAACTCAGGGCCAAGGATCAGCTGCAGTCTGTTTTTTTCCTGGGGGGGCCAGGAACCTGTTCAAGTCTGTCACGGTGTTGGCCCCCCATGCTCAGCCTCTCAGGCCTCCTATGGCAGCCTGGCCGGTCTCCTGGGTCCTGGATCGCGGCCAGCCCCATGACATTCCCTCCCAGAAAAACCCCTCCCTTCCCAGGCTCTCCCAGTCCCACCCACCTTCTCTCGCCAGGCCAGCTTCTCAGCCCCCTTGGCCCACTCCATCCTGTCAGCTCTCCCAGGAACTACCAGCACCCACCTAAGGGACACCAGCCGCCCTGTGAAAGGACAGGCCAGAGACCCCTGGAGCTCGGATGTGGAAGGATGTGGGGAGCCGCCTGGTCCTGTCTCCCACTGCCGCAGAGGGTAAGCCCTCTCACACTGCGCCCGAACCCACTGCCTCCAGGTGCCCCCACCAATCAGCTGCAGTCAGGGCCGGGGGCGGCGCTGCAGCTGACTGTGAGCTTCCACTCGGAGGGAGCTGCCTCACCTCCCTCCTCCCATACCCTCTCCCCCACCTGCTCGTCTGCCTGGCTGACACCAGGAATGACTAACTGGAGTTTGGTCCCCAGCAGAAAGCAGGTACGGAACCAGGACTCACTGAGGGACTCTGGGCAAGAATGCTTTTCTCTTCTGGGCCTCAGTTTCCTCATTGATACGGTGAGGCAGTTGGACCCCAAATGACCGCTAGGGGCCATGCCAGCTCTCACACATGATTCTATGAGAAGGAAATAAACATTTAAAATGGCTCCCCCAGAGTCAAAATGGAATTAGCTGACATGCCTCAGAAGCAGAAGTCTTGGTTCCCCAGCAGGCCTGAGCCCAGCCCCAATTCCCAGTGTCCCCCTCGAGCCTGTGAATGGTCTGGGTCCAAACGGCCCTCTGTCCATTAAATTGCCCCTCTCCAAGAGCTAAGAGGCCCTCAAATCTACCCCCTCCAGTCTTGAACCCTCATGGGGACCTGTGAGTGTATGGCCAGCCACCACTGCCTGCCTGGGGACAAGAGGTCAGAGTCTGCCTTTCACGTGGACTCAGGCAGCCACCTCATCTCTCTTTTCTTTCAGGACATGAGGGACGGAGCAGGATTGGCAACCTGGAGAGGAAGTCACTCCTGGTCCTGAGCCCTGTTCAAACGGTCAGGCTCCCCTCTACCCCACTGTCCATGTGACAGAGCTCAAACAGACCCCAACTTTCCCTCCAACTCCAGTGCTGTCAGCACCTCATGTGGCTGGAACAGGACTGGCACAGGCTGCAGCCAAACCTGGGACTGGAGGTTCTCCTGCACCCAACAGGCCCTTTTGCCCCTACTAGGAGGCTTGGAATGGAGCATTGACACAGAAGCAGGAGGAGGAAGGAGAGAGCAGAGACCAGAGACCCTGCAAAAATGGAGGGCCTGCAGCAGCTGGAGAGGGCTGAGTCCTCCCAAGCCCCTGCTTTCCATGGGGCACTTGCCAGGCAGCCACTCACAAAGCATGTCGCTGGCAGGGATGCGGCAGACCAGGTCTCCTGGCACCATCTCTGGCCACACTCAAGGAACACAGTTATCCCTGATGCTCCTGGCCTCTCTCCCTGAGCAGTAGTCACCAGGGCCCACCTGACTCATGATAGCCCCTGCCCAATGGGTACAAGTGGAGCTGGTGCTGGGCCTGGGCTGCCTCCCACCCGGGTGCCTGGCCTGTGGTTCCAAGGTGGCCTCCCAGGCCCAGCACCACCAGCAGCAGCAACAGGCCACTGTCCAGTGAGGCCCAGTGGGTCACTGAGGAGCCGCCTCTACCCAGGAATCCTGCCTCCCACCATGGCCCTCTCTAGGGCATCTGCATTGAAGGATGCCACAACCTTCTGCCAATCTGACCATCCCAGGCTAGAAAGCTGATGCAGCTCCAGACCATGCTCCAGATTCAAGGGCCTTGCTGGGGGCAGACAAGGTAGAACATAACATGTCTGCCCAGGTGAGGGAGGACTCCCCAGTCCCACCACTCAGAGCCCTGCTGGTGGGGTCACATCATCGGCACCTGCCGCAGGGGCTGGACTGGTGCCGTGCCAGCCGGGATGCCTGGTTTGGGAGGAGCCTGACTGGGGTCTCTGTTTGGCAAGGCTTCCCTGGCAGCTCTGGGTACCTGCCTGTGTACCCTCGTTCTCAGGGTCTTTGTACCTTCTGGGCTGTGGGTCCCCATGCTAAACAGCACTAGATACTGATAACCTTCTTGACTACACTGAAGCCAACTTCTTGCTGCCCACCAGCCTCAGTGAGGGCAACAGACCCCTCTGCCCTGGCTGGCCTTGCACGGGGCTAAAGACACCCATGGCTTCTGCCGGCAGAGTCCACACAGGCCACCTCACTGCCCGTCCCCTCCCTCGGCCCCTCCTTAAGCACTCCTGCAGGCTTTCCCAGCTGCTGCCAGCACATCCCGGGTGAGGCTTGCCCGGACCCACAGGCAACCTGGGCCCCTGCCAAGCCAGAATCCACTCTCAGCTGTGCCTTTCTCAGCCCTGAGCAAAGCAGATCAGTGGAGTCAGAGGCACCCTCGGGGCAGGCAGGGGAGGAGTGCGTTCCTTGGGGAAAGGCTGGGAACTACCATAGGCTGGCAAATCAGTCCCGGGCCGGGGGCGCCCTGACTTACAGGCTTTGCCTGATTTCTGTGGTGTAAATTCTCCCCTTGTGCCCAGTTTCAAGCTACTAATGTGTCGTGGACCAGAACTGGGGAGCAACAGAGTCAGCTGGCCACGATGCCAGCCACTGCTGAGCTGCCAAACCTTATGCGTCCCAGGAGGCACCTGCCTAGAGGTCACGCACTGCACTGGACCCTCAGACACAGCTTGTGCAGCCTGCTTAGGAGCTTGGGAAATGACTGTCATCTGTGATCTTGCTGGTCCCAGGAAACCCATTTTACAGATGAGGAAACTGAGGCCCAAAGGCGTGATGCGACCTCTCTCAGCCTTACCAAGAGAACTGGAAGGTGGCGTAGGGCTGGGGCTGTACCCACAGACAGCACAGCAGCAGGAAGGCTCCTGGGCCTCCAGCTCCCCTCCCTCAGAAGCCTCCCAGAGTGACAGGAAGGTCGGAGGCCCCAGGGAGGGGATGGGGCCAGGATCTGGCAATTTCCTATCCCTCTCTGTTGGCTCTGTGCATCTAATTAATCCTTCATCATCTGTTGCTAACCAGGAGGGGAAATTAAATACTAATAATGTAATACTTCTCTGTGATTGCCCCTTGTTGGGGACAGATCAGAGGGCAGATGCTGCCCCATATAGACACAGGACACATGCTGTGGAACGTGCATAATGCCTCTTGAAAGAACAACCTTATAGGATTCCACGCGGTCAGACTCAAAACTGCTACTTCTTCCTGCCTTCCTCCTCACCTCCCCCAACCCGGCCACTTTAATTAAAACTCCATTTAATCAAAACCCACACATCTTCTGGCCCACGTCTTCTGGTTCCTTGTATGTCACACTAGCAAGGCCCTTTGTACACATGCCCAGATGGTGGCTGTACCCCCTAGAGCCTGCTGCACAGAGGTGCCCACCGGCTTCTAGGCAGTGCCCTGCACATCTGCTCCTGAGTGCGGCTAAGGGCAATGTACAGGGCACAGTGCAGGGACTCGGACCTGCTCCAGCCATGCCTGGCCTTTTCCTGGGCTTCAGAATCCCAGCCTTAGAACCCTCCTGCTACTTTCCCATAACAAATGTTTACCACCTCCACCAGGCCTGGCAGAACCCCAACTGCTGGGCCACAGGGAGGTGTGCCCCCCACTGCTGTGCCTGGCCCCATTTGGGCCCTGAGCATATGGCAGGGGACCTCAAAGGAGGAAAGGACCCAGGACATTCTTGGGAGACGGCTGCTGACCTGCGGTTTCAGGCACTGCAGGCCACTCCTTGTCTCCACAACCTTGGCTCACCTAAGAGGAGTCGCAAATCAATTTCAAAGCGCAAGAGGTAAATGAAGGCTAAGAAAGGCAAGCAACAGAATAAAAATTATGGAGATGAATTCATTCCAGCAGAAAGGAAGGTAATACAGTAATCTAATAACGGTTTTAGAGACCTTTAGGATGTCCAAAGAGGCAAAGAAAAGAATGGCATCTGTAGACAAGAATGAGAACTTCTGAACTGACTGGCGGAAATGAAACAAGGACAGGTGGATATGAACAAGAAATAATACAAAATCCAGGGACTGAAAAACAGAGGGACTGAAATAAGGCATGTGGTGGGCTTCAGGCACACACATGATGGAAGAGACGACTGGGGATCTGAAGCTAGTACTGAGGAATTCTCACAGAAATGCCATGAAGAGACCTAGTCTAGGAGGAAACGGTTGAGAGGCATGGGGTAGACAGAAGCATCAGCAAGTGGCTTGCGGGAGCTTGGCAGGGGCATGGCAGGTCATGGGCCCCGCTATGACTGGCTTTTCGGGTGGCCCAGGGGGGCCTGGGCATGAACCTCCCACAGCCCAGGACCCCAGGATCCCCAAACCCTCCCCAAAACTCATCAGCACAGGTGCCTTCCTCACTGCCCGGTGGTGACCAGCCACCCAGCATGGGCTCCGCTTCCCTCCTGCCCTCCGGGGCTGCCCGATGGCCCCTACTTTAGGCGCTGGGTGCAGGCTGGGCCCAGGACCCAGAGAGACGCCTGGCATCCCTCCCCCACAGCCCGGGTGCGGCTGTGGCTCTCTGCTCCTGGTGGCAGGATGTGGGCAAGATGGGGCCAAGACCCAGCTCCCTGCAGCTGGAGGCTAAGGCCCTGAGCCTGCCTCAAAGAGCAGCCCCCACATCGCAGCCCTGGGGCCAGTGCTGGGGGCCCCAGCTCCTGCTCCCCACATCCCCATGTGTCCAGGCTAGGGGCCGGGGAGGCCACAGCTCCCCCTCCTCCCCGCCTGGGCGCCACTCACCCCCTCATACGAGGCTTCGCCTGACAGCCCTCCTCCGAGGGGCCACACCCCGCACAAAGGTGCTGGGGGCCCACGCTGTGCTGAAAGCAGCCTGGCTGGGGGCGGCTCCTGCTCCATGTCACAGTCCCTGAGGCCCGGGAGAGCTTCCCCTCTGCACGCGGCTGCTCACATGTACACAGGCTGCGGTGAGCCACATCACGTCACGTGAAGGACTGGCACCTGCACCTCCCTCAAATGGCGGGCAACAGGTACTACGCTGCTGAAGCGGGGACAAGGGAGTGTTTCTAGATGGCCCTGAGGACACAGAGCCCAGTAGTCCTGGGCAGGACCCTGTGGGAGGCTTGAAGGGGCAGTGCTGGGTGCAGGGCCTCAGAATGCCCCAGGGTGGCTGCACTGAGGATGGGAGGGGTGAGGACCGGCTGCTGGGTCCCTGGGCGGGTGTGACAAAGCAGCCCTGGAGGCTGACAGGAGGGCAAGGTGACCAAGCAGAGCCTGGCCACTGCTTCTTCCCCACTGAGCAGCCTCCCCCAGGCTGGCTCAAGGTTTGCAGAGGCCACTGAGGGACCAGAGGCGAGTCCTCCTGTGACACAGGGGCAGACAAACACCAGCCCGGGGCCTCTGGGGAGAAATCTCCTGCCCATACGCCAGAGGAGACACCAAGTGACACCATCAGCCTCCCTCTGCTTGGCCAGCTCCAGCAGCCTCTCCGCCAGGTGACGGCCGATGCCAAAGACCGGGGCTGCAGCGGCACATCCGAGGGGTGGGGCACAGAAGGGCAGCAGCAGCCCCTGCCCAGTGACTCCTGGAACAGGCCTCCCCTGTAGGGGGTGGGGGGTGTGGTGAGAGAATCCCCATGGCAACTCACAGAAGCAGCATCTGGGTGGGACTTGGAGGAGAAGGTGAAGGGAGAGAGGTAGCGAGAGATTCTAGCAGAGAAAATGCCTGCGGAGGCCCGAAGCCAGGGTCCTGCCTTCCCTGGGCTCCCATCGCCCCCTGTGCTGGGATAAGAGGCAGCTGCTCTCCTGCTCCTCCCTCCACCTGATCCTCCCCAGTCCCTGGCCAGATCCGTGAAGTCCAGGCTACAGGGGCCCGGGCCTCCCTCTCTGCCACGAAACTGCCTCTTCCCACCACCCAGAGTCCCAGGCCCTGCGCAGGAGGTGGGCAGTCATGTGGGGGCTCCTCTCTGCACCCCAGCTCCATTCCTGTCCCCATCTGGGCTCCTCTGCTCCTTTCAACCTCTGGACCACCCACCTCCTAGGACCAAGCCCCTCCTGTCAATGGCCCAGACCCTTCTCCTGGGAGCTAGAACCCTCCCTTTCACCAGCTCAGCTCCTGCCTGTGTGGTCTCCTCTCCACAGCATCCTCACCACACACGCCCTAAATCCCCTCAGCCTAAGCTTCCCGCCTTCATCCATCCATCCGTCCGTCCGTCCTTCCTCTGCTCTTCTGCGTGCTCAGGGCCCAGTGTGCGCTGCAATAGACGAGACAGACCCCGCAAACACGGTTGGGAAGGCAATTCTAGCTCATTTGGGGTTAGGTGGCTCGGGAATTAGGTCGGTGAGAGGTAATAAGACCTTCTTTGGGTGTCAGGACACAGCTGAGAGCCACCAGGGGCTGTGGTCCCACACAGCAGGCACTGCCCAGGCCTCACCTGGACTTTGCAGGACGTGATGCCTTCAAGACACATGCTGGCTCCCAGGCCAACTGCCATTCACATGTCCCTCTGCCAACAGCAATCCCTGTGGTGTCCCCTGACCCCCAAGCCTAATACCGTCCCTCCCAGGTTCCCCAGCTCCAGCACACATCCCTAACTGGCCCTGTGGTCTGCCCTAAACCTTCCCCCACTCGCCCCCAAGCCAAGGCCTTTCCACATTAGGCATTGCTAAGATCATCATCCTTGTTCTACAGATGAGATATCAGATTCCAGGGGACAGTGACCTGCCCAGTGAGTGGGTCAAGGAGGCAAGAGCAGAACCCAGACGAGGGCACTGAAATCACCAGTCCATCGGGTTGCCCATGAGGCAGTCATTGCCATTGATGGCCCTCTTCGGTCGCAGACTCCTGGAGGCAGGAAGCAGGGCATATTTGGGGATCTGTACTTCACAGGCCGATACGGGAAGAAGCCCAGCACAGCCCTGAGACCAGCCAGGTCAGCCTGGCCCAAGGCCCACCTCCGGCCAGAGGTGACTGGGCTGTCCCTAGCTTCCTGAGGCAAGGAGCAGGAAAGCTCACAGCTCAGCCAGCTCAGCACTGGGGGAACAGGGGACGCGGATGGAGGAGTAGTGGCTGGGATTTTCCTGAGAAACACTAGGACTATGGAGAGCCTAGGAAACCCCAAAAAGCAAGCGCAGACCAAGGAGGGACTGACACCGTGGCCGTGGACTAGCCTGTGAGGCGCCCCTGCCATGGATCTGCCAGGATGGGGGCTGGGGGATGCTGCCCACAGGGCCTGGCCTTCCGAGCCCCACCCAAGGCCTCCAGGAGCGGCCAAAGCAGGGCCAGTGAGGAAGCCCCACCCAGCAATAGCGTCCCAGGCCCGCGGTGCTCTACAGAACCCTCCACCACGGTCTCCAGGGCTGGGGCACCCCGGGACAGCCCTGGCCCGTCAGGGAGTTTCGGCAGGGTTCCCCGCCAGGGAACCCAGGGGGAGCCGACAACAGAGGCAGAATGGAGGCGACCTGAGCACCTGGCAGGAGAGGAGAGGGCCCTGTTGGGGGCACAGCCCAGGAGAGGAGGTGCCTCAGGATGGGGACGGAGGGCTGGCTTGACCTGCGGCCCACCCTCCAACGAGGGCCACAAACACCTGCTCCTCTTTGCAGGGCCTCGACTCCCCCAGCCTAGGACTCAGCCCTGGGTCTCCCTCTTCCTCCCATGGTACAGTTGGGACAACTAAAGTCTGAGTGCGGGACACAAGGATCTCAGCTCTGCCGGCCCGCGGCGGCCTCCTCAAGCCCTTGGGCCGCCTTGCGCCAAATCCCTCGAGAGCCGCTACCATTCCCGCCATTCCTACCTTCGCTCCGAGCAGCCAGGCAGACAGCCGGGGCCAGTCCGAGGCGCGCGCCCACCCCCGCCGGTCCCCCGTCGTCTCTTGGGTCCCCCAAACCCACTTCCCGCCACCACTGTCCAAGGAATGCGCCCGCGCTCGGCCCAGCTTTCCCGACTCCCCCTTTCTCGGCGCGTCCCGGGCGCTCGGGTGCCTCTGCCCGCGCCGCACCTTCCCGGGGAACCGGTATCCGCCCGGCTCCTTCACCTGGGGATCCTCCCTCGCCCAGGGGTCCGGCTCGCCAGCCCTCAGGAAGCGCCTCTACGCCCCCTGCCCATTCCTGCTGGAGGATCTCCTGGAAGGTTCATGCGACCGCGCGGGGCCGGTCTGCAGCGCATGGACGGACTGACGGACTGACTGACTGACGCTCCCCGCCCGCTACCTGCGGCTCCGCACCCCGCGCCGCGCCGGCCGCCGCACTTGCCTTCCCTCCCCGCCTACCCCCGCGCGCCTTCCGCTGCAGTTTGGGACGGCTCGGAGGGTCTCGCACGCGGCGCAGCAACTGCGCCTGGGGCGTGACTGTGCCTGGGCCCTTCACGGGCCGTGAGGGCGGCCAACGCGGGGCAGGACTCGGACCCCGTGCCGGGGAACTGGTTTCGGGGCGGCGGGAAAGGAACCCTGAGGGGAGCAGAACTCCAGCCTCCCAGTCCTCTCGGCCCTACACCCCCGACGGCCCTACGCCGCCCGGCCGCCAGCCCCGGACCCCCGGCACCCCGCACCCGGCACCCAGGACCCCGCACCCCGGACCTAGCACCCCGGCTGACCTGCGGCTCGCACGCCGGCTCCCGCTGTCTTGGCGGCCGCTGGGTCTCCGGCTCCGGCCGCGTCGCTCACGGGCGCCCCCTGCAGGCAGCTTTGAGACCCGCGCTGCCCCCGCCCCGCCCCGCTGCGCCGAGAAACCAAGGCCGGAAGGGTACTCGAGGCATAGGCTCCCGAAGCCCGCAGGTGATCCTGGAAGGACGAGCCCGCAGGTGTCCCTGTCAGGACGAGGCCGCGACGGGCCTGGACCGCGCCACATCCCCCGCCCGTAGCCTTCCAGCGCGCTTCTCCCGGTCTCGCATCCGTCCGGCCGCCTCCTCAGCGCCACACCCCTCTCCGTTCCAAGAGTCCTCGGGCCTGGGAGTCCCCTTCCCCGCCCCTTGGAGCGCTCCGGGCCCCACCCCCACACTCCCTTTTTTCTTTTCTTTTTTTTATTTTGAGACGGACTCTTGGTCTGTCGCCCAGGCTGGAGTGTAGTGGCGCCATCTCGGCTCACTGCAACCTCTACCTCCCGGGTTCGAACGATTCTCCTGCCTCAGCCTCCCGAGTAGCTGGGATTACAGGCGCCCGCCACCACGCCTGGCTAATTTTTGTATTTTTTAGTAGAGACGGGGTTTCACCATATTGGTCAGGCTGGTCTCGACATCCTGACCTCAGGTGATCCACCCGCCTCGGCCTCCCAAAGTGCGAGGATTACAGGCGTGAGCCACCGGGCCCAGCCTCCCTCTTAAGAAGCCCCCAATGCCAGCCGGGCGCGGTGACTCATGCCTGTAATCCCAGCACTTTGGGAGGCGGAGGTGGGCGGATCACGAGGTCAGGAGACCATCCTGGCTAACAAGGTGAAACCCTGTCTCTACTAAAAATGGGCGTGGTGGCATGCACCTGTAGTCCCAGCTACTGGGGAGGCTGAGGCAAGAGAATCACTTGAACCCGGGAGGCGGAGGTTGCAGTGAGACGAGATCGTGCCACTGCACTCCAGCCTGGGCGGCAGAGGGAGACTCTGTCTCAAATAAATAAATAAATAAGAAAGAAAGAGAGAGAGAAAGAGAAAGAAAGAAGTAGCCTTCACTGCTGCCACCTCTGCTGCTATGGTCCTGCGGAACTCTGCTATTCCTTATCAGAGCTGGGCTGGATCCATGCCCTTGTGTCACGCCTTCCCTAGTGTCCAGCTGTGCCCAGTGCCCGCTCCTCCTCAAATCTTTCCATGGCTCCCCAGGTCCTGAGGGATAGAGGCCAGCCTCCTGAACACGGCATTCAAGGCCCTGCCTAACCCTTGTCCGGCTCTCCACCTTTAGCCCTGCCCTTCCTTAGCCTGGCCCAGGGGCTGGTCTTGACAACAGCTGGTATCTCAGTTCAAAGATGCGTCCCCAATTTCCAGTGCCCCCTCTGCCTCTCCCCATCCCAGACTCTGGGCCAGAGACCCCCTTGTTCTTCCAGCTCCTGGTGCCCAGTGTGGCCCTGATCCTCCCCCACTTCCCTGATCAAGGAGGCAGGGAGTCCTGTCTGCACCACAGACTAACTGGAAATTTTAGAGCCTGAGGCTGGGAATTCTCCCACGCCCCCCCACCACCCCCCACTTGCCTGTTTTCTGGAGGCTTCCAATTGGGAACAACTTCATGTCCAGCCCTCCAAGCTGTCCAAGGGAACCCGCCTTCTACCCTTGCACCTGGAGGGCTGTAGACTAACCCCAATTTTGTTCACGACAGGACAGGCTATGTCAGACAGCCGGGGTATTGGTGGCCAAAGGCTTTTGGGAATTCTTGCATTCTAGAACCTCTGGGGACCAGTGGGGCCCTGGCTAGAGGCCCAGGGTGGAGGGGCTTGCCCAAGGCCAGGCTGGACCCTAAGGCTGAAGGCAGATTGGGGGCACGATCTCTATCACAGCAGCCACCACTCACTGCAGGGAGGAGAGGGTGGGTGGCACACAGGCACCTGGCCAGTGTGTTGGGAGGAGCATGGGGCCCATGGCAGTGACCATTGCTTGCCCAGATGCAGCCTTGAGCATCTGGCAGCCTCCCTGGCGTATTCCTGGGATCAAAGCCTAGGCCCCCGTTCCCATTCAGCTAGCCCGGCTCTCCTGGTCCTCATGTTCCCTAACGTCCAGTGGGGCCCTCGCAAGGCGGAGGAGGAAACCCTGGGATGTGTGGGGACCCAGATAGCTTGAGTTAAACTCCGAAGGGCGAGACCCACATGAGACTCTTGGGGCACTGTCCCCAGGTCTTTCCAAAGAGACCTGGCCCTGCCCCCCCTCTCTCTCATCCTGGCCTTTGCTGACTCTATTCAAAGGAGCTCGCCTGCTCTCCTCCCATGGCCCTGGCTTTCCTTAGTGGAGCAGCTCCCCCTCCAGGTGGGGACACTGCCCTGGGGCCAGCAGCTTGGGCTTTCCTGCAGACCTTCCAGGACCCATATCCTCACTGTAAAATGAGTGTCTTGTGTCTGCCCTGCCCCCTCCTGAAGGTTAAGTCAAACCACAAGGTAGGGGGGTGGGATGCTGATGGCCATGGGGCCCTCCCCTGCCCCCATCCTTGGCTCCCCATCCTTACTTCTGGGGCTTCCCAAGAGGTAAAACCTCTCCTGTAGTGGGGACAAACCCCTCCCGCCCACACCTGCTGGGCCCAGATTCATTCGAGCCCTTACTCAGCACACATGCACGGAGCATCCTGAGTCTTCCTGAGGGGCCCCGGGGCCTCACGAAGCAGAAACCAGCTCTCAGTTGATTCTGAGGGTCTCTCTTGTACCCCAGTGTGGACCCCAATGACTCCTCTGCCATTCCCATCCTGGGGCCCGCAACCTTCCTGTGTGGACCTTCCCATGCATGGTCTAGCCATGTGCACGCCAGTCCCACAGCAGGCGGGGTGCAGCCACAACGTCCTCACGCAGGGAGTGGAGTGATGACTTTGTTCTGAAGTTGGTCCTCAGGGTCACAGTGCCAAAGCCCTTAACATTCACCTCTAGGGCTCAAGGGGCAGTTCCTCCATTCCTCAGCACTGGTGCCAGTGGAACTGTTCTGAGACCGGGGGTGGTCAGGCAGGGCCTGGAGTGGCTCCAGCCCCAGAGCCAACTCCACAATCCTCAGAGCCACCCATGAGGAGCCAGCGCCAAGGAGGCTGTGAGGGGCAGGCTCAGGCCAGGCCCCCACCCTTCCCCCTACTGGGCTCCTCCCTGGCCCTTCAGAGGCAGAGAGCCCCACGGTCCTGTGTCATCTGTCAGGTGCCTTGGCCCAGGTCTCCAGCAATGCCATTGCCCAGAGACTAGGCACAGGCCAGGCCGTCCAGTTCAGGAATGGGGAACCGCACCTGGGAGGGCTGTCCCCATACTGCCTGCCCCACGGGCCGGCTTGTTTTCTCCAGGAAGGGGCCTGTGTTCTCGGCACCACACACCTTAAGGCCACCTCCTCGGTCTTGGCCTTGCTGCCCCCTCGCCAGCCCCGTACCCACCTCAGCTGAGTGCTGTCCTCAGATATCAAGGCTGTGGGGCTGGGGAAGGTCCCTGTGCAGGTGCCTGGGCCACCTCCCCAGGCCCAAGGGAGCAACAAGGCTGAGGGGCAGAAGTCCTCTGAGTGCAACTACTGCCCTTTGGTGGGCACAGGGAGGCCCCTGGCAGTCCCTGACTTCTGTCTCCGGGTCTTGGTTTCCCTGCCCAGCCCCAGGCAGGCTTTGAAAAGGCTGTGGGCGCCCACCCTTCCTTCCATCCAGGCTCCGGGATCCTCAGGCCAGGCGGCGGGGCCAGCTGGGCCTCCCCTGCTCCAGGATTCCGGCCCTTTGTTCCTGCCCAGGATGCACCTGGTGGCCTCTGGCCCTCATTGTTTGCTCTGAGGCCAGCTGAGCTGCATCAGGAGCAAGACACGCCAGGCCCAGAACAAGCAGCCGGTGAGCAGGGAAAGGGTCCCTGGAAACCAACTGGGTCACCCCAGGTGCTCCCCAACTTCTCCAGTGGGGCAGGGACCTCACAGGGCTCCAGTTTATCCTAACAGAGGTCCTGCAAAGGCAGAAGAAACATACGGAGGAAGTGATCGAGTCACTGGCCATCCTCCTCCAACTTGCCCCCACCCACTCAAGATGTTCACCCCATTTCTGCTTCTGGGTGTGAGGACAAACAGCAACCTGCTAGCAACCCGGCCTTGGGGATGATTGGCGTAGATGGGAAAGCAGGCCCCAAGGGGAGTGGAGCCCGGGCTCCAGGGTGGGCAGTGACAGTCCTCTTCAGCCCTCATGCTGGGGCTCGCCACTCATCAACCCGACGGCTCTAAGCCACCTGCCCACTCTCCCTGTGGCCCCAGCCCCGTGACCCGCCAGGCCTCTGTACCCCATGTCAGAGAGGGTGCCTGATAGGAGGGTCCAGAAGGGGGCCCCGCTTCGCAGAGATGGAAACCACCCCCGCACATCCCGTGTCGGTGGCTGACCTGGGGAGGACCTGTGTCCCGACTCCTCCTCAGTGCTCGTCTTGGCAGGAGTCTTGGGTGCAACCCAGTCCTGTGATGGCCTGTCCTTCCCCTCGGGCACATCTGCTTCATGCCTGGTGGGTGCCTGCCCTGGCCCTTCTTTTCTGCTTGGTTTTTTTTTTTTTTTTTTGAGACGGAGTCTCGCTCTGTCGCCCAGGCTGGAGTGCAGTGGCCAGATCTCAGCTCACTGCAAGCTCCGCCTCCTGGGTTTACGCCATTCTCCCGCCTCAGCCTCCCAAGTAGCTGGGACTACAGGCGCCCGCCACCTCATCCGGTTAGTTTTTTTGTATTTTTTAGTAGAGACGGGGTTTCACCGGGTTAGCCAGGATGGTCTTGATCTCCTGACCTCGTGATCCGCCCGTCTTGGCCTCCCAAAGTGCTGGGATTACAGGCTTGAGCCACCGCGCCCGGCCTTCTGCTTGGCTCTTAAGACTGCAGACCCCCTGCCACCCCTTCCTCACACACACGGGAGGGTGGAGACAAAAGACCAGACCTTTCAGCTCCTGCTCTGGGCCTGGTGTGGTCAACTGGCGGGCTGGGCCTGGTCTCTCCACACCCCTCCCCTGCCTCACAGCAGGCTGCTCCCGACGCACCCTCAGCCTGAGGGGGCCAGTCAGGCCAGGGAGGTGGAGTCCCTTCCTGTGTCCAGCCCAGCCTCCTGTAGATGCCCAGTGAGGTCCAGACCTGTTGGAGTCAAAGCTCTTGCTGGAATCCAGAGCCCCGAATCTGAGTAACCCAGGAGTCTATCCTCACCTGATGTATGAGGAAGCGGCTGTGAGCATGTCGAGACCGGTTCTGTCTGCCCTGGTTCCTCACTTAAGGAACAACCTAAAATAGAACCCAGGCTACCCCCAGGTTGCAGGAAGTGCCAGCCCCGTGGGGCTGGGGCCACAGAGCTGACCAGGCAGGGCTGCTGGGGCAGGGCATGGCATCTGGGCCCAGGACCGCAGGCTCTTGAGGGTGCTGAAGGGGTGTAAGGGATCCTTCTGGAATCTCTCCTCTCCCTGGAATCTCACAGCTTCCCCCTTCCACCTATTAAGCTGCCCCGCAGAGATCGTGGAACTTTCTTTGAGTCAAGGTAGAAAAGATGCCCTCCCCAGAGGTGGCTCCAAATTGAGGGGAGCAGCACTGTGGACAGGCCCCACAGGTCAGTAACTGGGGACAGAAGGATCCCCTCAGGGCCACCCTAGTCAGCATCCAAGGCAGCTGCATTGCAGGTGGGACGGGAGGAGGGTCTGGGAGTGACTGCCCCCCTGGGGATGGCGGAGGAGGAGTCTGTGCTGCCCAGGACAAGGCCCAGGTGCGCTGGTGGGGACGGCGGTCCCCTGCTAACGTGTGGAGGCCGCTGCACACAGGGCCTGCCCTGCACGATCCACAGATGCTTGCTGACCACTAGGGGAGAACCCCTTCCACACAGCAGAGGACACAACGCCGGGGATGCTGAGCAGGGAGATGAATCCAAGCCCAGTCCTGCCCCAGTCCTTCCACGCCCAGCTCCCAGCTCTACAGCTGTTGCCCGCTGCCCACCCCAGGGTGCCTGCGGCTGTTGGCACCCGGGGTGCAGCTCATGAGCACTTGCAGGTCATAGCGCAACACCCGGCTTACTCAGGGGCAAGGCAGGTGCTGGGCTCCCAAGCCTGGGGAGTCCACTGGGGAAGGGCATTCACGACATGCCCTCGTATGCAGGAGGTGCCATCACCATGGGCCTTTTGTACGTGACGCAGACAAGGTGATGAGTGTTCTCCAGGCCAGCTCAGTGCATTCACAATTACTGTAGTGGCTCACACCTGTAACCCCAAGGCTCTGGGAGGCAGAGGCAAGAGGATTGCTTGAGCCCAGAAGTGCAAGACCGGCTTGGGCAACACGGCGAAAAGCCCATCTCTACACAAACACACACACACACACACACAACCTGCTGGAGATAGTGGCACACACCTGTGGTCCCAGCTACTCAGGAGGCTGAGGCGGGAGGATTGCTGGAGCCCTGGAGGTTAAGGCTGTGGTGAGCAGTCATTGACCCCGTCTCAAAAACAACAAAAAAACAATGCACAGAAAAAACAATGGTTGCCTCTGGGTAGTATACTTTTTTTCTTCTTCTCTATTTTATACATCCTGACAATTATTTCCAAGATGATACATGCCTCAAAACAAACAAAACCCCTCCAGACCCACTCCCCTTGTCCCTGGGGAAGGCATGTGTCTGGGGATATGTAGGGGCTTCCACTCTCCTAGGGGCAGCTCTGCCACGGTCTCTGAGGTCTTGTCATCTGTCACAGAACCCCAGTGGTTACAGGGCTTCCTGTCCCACAGCCCCAGGCCACACGGTGATGTGCTGTGGCCCAGGGGAGACCACCCTGGACTCCTGGTCAGGATCTTTCCACATGAGGAAGTGTGCCTTGGGGTAGGGCCACAGGCTAGCTCAGAGATGCCCTCCTCTCCACAGCCAGTCCCAGGAGGCAGCTGGGTTCTGGTTTGTGTGATGCCAGAGGGACGACAGGGAGGGGAGGGCAAGCTAGAAAAGCCCAAGCTTGTTGTTTCAGCCATTTTAATACATTCAAGAATATTTACTAGAACAACATTTAAAAGTATCGTCAGTCCACAGAAGCCTGGGATCGAGAGAAATAAAAATGCGACTGGCCCTTTTGCAGTAAAGCTTGTGCTTGAAGGGAGAAGAGGCAAAGTGGCTTCCTGGAGGCTTCATGCCAGGTGCCACAGGACTGAGAGTATCTCCAAATGTCACCTTAAACATGTGTGAGCATCTATAGTCATTCCTAAAGCCCACAGTGTTCTAAGGATCCTATTAGATGAGGCAAAAGGCAATGCTTCTGGAACCCTCTCCCCTGCAGCTCTGCATGCAAACCTTCCCCAAGGAGGGGCCCGAGGTAAGCCTCTAGATAGGCGGGGCCAGGCCCTCCCCATGCCCACCCTCTTCCCCTGTTGCTGACCCCAGGCCTGATGCTGGACCCATGAGACTCCCAGAGGGAAAACACAGATATAGCCCATCCATCCATGGCCACCTTCCTCTAGAAGATCCTGGGGACCCCTACCCCCCCATCCCATGATGCACCAGGGCTGGGCTCGCGTGGCCAGCAAAGGATAAAGTTGGGAACTGCAGACCCAGGGAAGTCCCCTCATTCTTAGGGCAAAACAGCCCCTGAAGGACAAAATAAATAAACCAAACCATGACCAGTCAGCTGGATCTGGACAGGTGGACTGGCCTCTGTGAAGGCAAATGAGAGCAAAAATGGGAACTGAGGACACCGAAATGGAGAGACATATAAAAACAGGAATTCTCACACGAACATTAGTGGCTCATGCCAATAGCAGAGCTGGCCATCAACAGAGGAATAGCAACAAGAACATAACTCAGACAGGGGGACTGGGACAGGCGCCTGCGGGGGTCTCTGGTATGCTCTGTGGCATGACTTTGCCTGCCTGGCCTCTCCTTAGCTGAAAACGGGCATTTCACCAAAGGGTATCCAGCTGGCGGCAGCAGCCTGAGCTCCCAGGCTGACGTCGGGGCAGGGCTGATGGGCAGTTCCTGGCCATCTGGTGACCAGGTGTGCTGGCAGCCGCACCCACATACACAGCCCCTTTCCTAATAACCACATTCTAGGCTACGCAGACACGTTAAACTCCTAGTCTAGAACATCGTGCTTGAATGCAGACCCCTCAGCCCACAGTCGGGCTGGCTGGGCCTCCTGGGAGCCCCTGATTGCATCCATTCTGTGGGGCAGTGACCCGCTACCACTGGTGGCTGGTTTTCCTCATGGTGCTTTGCAGGTGCCACACACAGTTGTATTCTCAAAACTACAGGTCTTGTCTGGACATTGTTCAAACCAATAGCTACTGTGTTAGGCACACGGAAGATCCCTATTCCCAAAAAGAGCTGTTGAGTTCCAGCCTGAAAGCATCTCCAGTGACCACCTTTAAATAAGGCTTTGGTTCAAACAGCATGCACCCAGCACCTGGGGAGGGTGGGCACGGGGGGGGCAAGGACCCAGTACCTGGAGAGGGCGGGCATGGTGGTGGGAGACAATTCAACCACTGAGCCCTGAATGAGGCCCCTGCCTTGGCCATGGAGGGCAGTGGCTGCCCTCACAAGAAGAGTTAAGGCACTTTCTTAAACTCTGGCCTAGGAGGATGATGTCTTAGTGACTCAGTGAGTTTAAATGACACTGCCTGGGCTCCCTAAAGTTGTTTACTTTTCTCCTATCTCCTGCTTCATTCCTTGCTCTCACCATGCTAAGGTACAGATCTTGTTTAGATTTCTAAGCTTATTGAAAGAATGTAACTTTGGTACTAACAGAACAGGAGTGACTTTTTCCAGTATTGCTCATAACAAAACAAAAATCTTAACTAGCAAAACTCCCTATGATGAAGAAATCTAAAGCCAGAGCTGGGACTCTAAACCCCTTCCAGGCTGGAAGACAGGTCGCAGTCTCCAGGCAAGGGGACCGTGGGACTGCTTCCTGCCAGAAAGCCCAGCTGCGCGAGAGCAGCAGCAGTACCCCCAGCCCCGGCCCGCCTGCACCACACCCTCTAGATACTCTCCTAGCTCAGGCTGAAAACGCCTGGATTGCGTCGGCCGGGAGGTGTGGGGCAGCTGACCCGTCTGTGGTGACATGCTCCTCCGAACTAGGACAGTGAAGGGCCCAGGGCACTGTGAATTGCCAGGCGCTGAGTCTCCTGCGTTCTCATCAGCGCTGGAACCCACCCCAGCCAATAGTCAGGAAGTGCCACGGCCGAGCCTTCATCAACCCCAGTGAGTTTCCCACAGAACTGAATCCCTTTTCCCAAGTTCAGCTGTGCATGAAGCCCTTTTTGTTTGGTGCCCTGGAGCACTAGTGTAGTTCAATATTCTTTTCAGAAGGAAAACTCCAGCAGCCACTGGCCTGTGGGATGTGTGCTGAGCCCACGTGACCTGAGTGGATGGGTCACGTGGGAGGGGCCCTGATGGGAGCTGTGGGCCACACGGCTGAGTTCTGCCAATATGGAAGCCCCAAGCTGGAGGCTCACACGCTGCGGGGCAGCCCAGAGTTGGAGTTGCTGGAAGCTTTACAGGGGTGCGTAGCTAATGGCGTTGGTGTCGCTCGGTCACTGTGGAGGGGTACCCCCACTATTGGGGCGGCTCCTCCCAGCATGCTCAGGTTTCAAAGTATTTGTAGATCGCCGTCACGTACAGCATCACGTTCTGCCAATCGGGCCGTTCAGTCCGTACCATTTCATTAATGTCCTGACAGATAAGGAAGAGGCTTGGTTACAACGGCAGGTCACCTCCAGGCTGTCCCAATGGGCTCCGCCACAGCAACATGGGCTCCTGGGGTTGGATGGGGCCTTAAAAGATTTTCTAGGACTAATTACATGTTTTTAAAGCTTGGTCAAGAGCACCTCCTCCCTGGGCATCAGCATTGTACCCAGGCCATCCACCCCAGCCCCAGAGCCACAGGCAAGGTGCCTCCCTGCTCACAGCTCTGCAGAATGGGGTTTCATCCAGTCTGGGCGGGGGAACTTCCTCCCTCCTCCCCGCACTCGCCTCTCTTCTTAAACCATTCCTTGGGAGGCCCTTCTGAGAGCCCTTCTCAGCCCCAGGCACTGGCCTAGGAGAATTTTTCTGTGTTGGGGGTTCCCAGAACCAACTCTGATGGCTTTCACCATGGGCAACAGTCTGAAATCATCCAAGACTCTGCTCTGTAACTGTGCTCTGCTGAACGCCAGTGATGTGTGACCGGTGAACTGATGTTGTAGGAAAACAAACTTGGGAAACCGTGGACCCACCCCCATCCCACTCCAGTGTCTCACAGTCTTTAACACGCGACAGAAGGCCTCAAAAAGTGATACACTGCTGCTGCTGAAGGCGTGGGGAGTGTCCCAAGGGGCCGGCCTGAGAGATCCTTCCCTTCCCATGGATGAGGAGCACAGGACGTGCAGCTGAGCATGCAGGATCAGGAGGGCGCCCTTGGTGACTTGGTGCAGAAAACGAAAACCTGTCTGGTTAATCCAAGAATCTTGACTATAGGAGCTTTTGAGGGTGGGAAAAAAGGCCCGCTTTTTAATATATTGGAACTTTACACATGTGTTGTAAAATATTCAGGAATGGGGAAATATTTAACTTATTTTTCCCTGTACAACAGTTGAACAGAGGCCGCCCTAAAAAAAGCACATTTCCAGGGATTTAGATGTACCTGTGGCATGAACACTCTGAGTGAACATGGGTGTAAACACTTCTTCACAGCACCTCCAGTTGCTACAAGTTAGGGTAGGGGCACGGGGATGAGGAGGTGGCCCTGGAGGGCCCCAGCTCTAGGACTGTTTGGGGTTTGGCCTGGCCTGTAGGCTCTCTGCCCTTTCTGAACATCCCCTGATGGTCTGTGTGTCCCGTGCAATGCTGCAGCACTCAGTTTACTTAATAAAAGTGTCTCTGGGTATAGAAGCTTTGGCTTTGGATTCGGACGCTGTGTTTTCTCCTGGAAAGTCAGGCTCGGCAAGGTAGAAGCGTGAGAGGCCTAAACCTGAGAACACGCCGGGTTTCCACACTTCTGTCCTGTGAGTGGTGGCTCCCCACACCATCACGAGGAAGTGCAGGAGCCTCTAAAGTCGCCTGCCTTGGCTGGGAGCTGCCTTGCTCTCTCCCTCTAGATGGACAAGGCAGATGGACCTGCTGGCGTGGTGTTTTTGACAGAGATTTATAAACATGTGACATTTTTCTTCTGACCCAAGAAGGATTCTCTTATGGAAGAGGTGACTGTGAGGAGCCATCCCAGGTAAGGTTGGCTGGGCTCATGGTCTCAGGCCTCCCACCCTTTCAGGGGGATCCTCAGGGCGTTTCACGTGAGATAAAGTGCTGGGCGCCAGGATGCAAGATCCTACATCTGCACCCACCCTTAATGGGACCCTCCCTTGGCCCCAGAGCACCCCGTAGCTGCCTTTTACCAGGCAGCCACACCACCCCACGCCCACGAGGATTCAGCTTAAACAGGACTGAACTCTTCGTAGCCAGAAGGAGGGCCCTGCCAGTGACTCGGGGGGACAAGGGCTCACCAGTGTGGATTTGATGCCAACACTTTCAGCTGCCTGGAAAGCCAGCATGAAGTTCCTTCTCTGTAAAAGAAACCATGTCACAGGAGTGCATGAACAAGGCACGGAGAAAGTCACATGGTCTCCACAACGGCCTGGGACAGATGTACCTGAAGGATGACACTTACCTCTACCTGATGCCACAACAAACCTATGCTGGGAGCCTGAGCTGCTGCGTCTGCACCAAGTACCCTGCACCAGGCCCGACCACCCTCCCCTCCTGACCTGCTGCAGAGTACCCACCAACACCTGTTCTTTCCTCACTCCTGAAGAATCCCACTTCTGACGCACCAATGCTATGGTGCCTGAACAAGCGCCCCCATAAGCTAGTTAGGAACACTCATCAAATGAGCTTTCCCCACAGGGATCTTCAAGGGTTGTCTGCAGAGCTGGGGGCTGACACGGGGGAAGCAGGGGACAGGGGTGGGAGCTGTGGGCCTGGATCCTCTCCAGTGGCCCTCTGGGCAGGGCATCTCCCTGACCCTGTCCCCAAGGAACTCTCTGGATGGAACATCAAATCATGCCCTGGAGTGCACAGGTTGGTGTTTCTTGCCAGTTCTAAGGCCCATAGTGCAGAACGGGCCATGGAGTGACAGCCCTCCTCAAGGTGGCAGGAGGCTGGCCTGGCCTGGTCAGCACTGCCAAGAAGGCAGGAGCACTGCCTGACTACTCCTACCTTCTTGGCCCCCTCCTGGTGAAGCTCTTCATCCTAAATGTAGTCACTCAGGAAGGACTGGCTGCTCCCACCAGGAATGATATCACTCTGGGAATTCTGAACCAACCAAATACTCCACAAAAGGTGGCTCAGGGACTGGTGGGCTCAGCATGAATGACCTGATCCAGAATAAGACCCAGCTGGCATGAGGCAATCGCAAGCCAGCACTGTGGCATGTGACCTGCTGATGGCAGGCACTACCCTTCGTTCTCAGCCCTCCAACACTGTGAGGTGGGTGCCAGGAGCTGGCCCTCCATGGCTTACCTTATCCTGGCTGTTCAGTTCTTGATACGGAATGTGGGCAGGGAGATATGTATGCAGGAGGGCACAGAAAGCCAGCCCATCGTTCCAGCTGCTGCTGAAGTTTGTAATGTCAATATTCTGAAGGAAAGGAAGAAAAACATGTAACCAACACATGCTGGGACCCTCTTAGGAGATGCCAAGGAGGACACAGGAGGCCTCAGATCCTGCACAGCCTCCAAAACACAAAACCAAACCCAGGGCAGGGCGGCTGTGTCCAAGGGCTACCTGGTACCTATGACTCCCCAACCCGTCCCACCCACCAGCTGTAGATGCCTGCCCCTGCGTGGTCACGCCTGGGCCTGGTATAACACATGGCGTCTTGCTGACTTACTAGCTGTTGCATACAAAGAGAGGCCCCTAGGCTGCTGAAGCTGGCCTCTACCATGACCTGTTGGGGTGACAGTACAGACCAGAGGACATAGGTGGTAATCAATGACCGTTATGTTTTTTTTTTTTTTTTTTTTGGTTTGTTTGTTTGAGATGGAGTCTCACTCTTTCGCCAGGTTGGAGTGCAGTGGCGTGATCTCGGCTCACTACAACCTCTACCTCCCGGGTTCAAGTGATTTCTCCTGCCTCAGCCTCCCGAGTAGCTGGGACTACAGGCACGTGCCACCATACCCGGCTATTTTTTTTTGTGGTTGTTGTATTTTTAGTAGAGACAGGGTTTCACCGTGTAAGCCAGGATGGTCTCAATTTCTTGACCTCTTGATCCGCCCACCTCAGCCTCCCAAAGTGCTGGGATTACAGGCGTGAGCCACCGCGCCCGGCCAGTAATCAATGACCTTTAAAGCACCATGTATTAAAATACAATTCATTTCTCCATTGGTTGTTGAAGCACGTAAGATCCTCCAAGTCAGGGTGTATCTCAAAGTGTGCCCACACATGAAGACACCTTCTGCCCTTTTCATTGCAATGACACCTGCTCTGATGGATGGTGAGAAGCCGAGAGCGACAACATGGCCCCCTGAGCATTGGTCCAGGCCGGCACCACATGTCCTAGAGATTGCTGTAGTGTACCCCACCACACACTCGTGGTTAAAAAACGTTATCTGAAAACACAGGTTTCACTTAAAGATGTCTTTGATGAGGCAATTTATTGGTCTGATTAAATGCCTTGATCCTCTGTGAGTTGGTCTTGTTAGTATCTGGTATGGGGAGGTAGGATGTGTACAGGGCTCCTCAGCCCTGCAGGCTGTGGCCTCAACTCTGCCAGGGAGAAGCATGGGGCACAGGAGTGGGGCAGGGCTGTTCTGTTAAGAAAAGTTATGACTCAGCCTGACCTCCCAGATCAGGGACTCTAAACAAAGACTTGCAGTCCATCAAAAACCTCTGCAATTTGCTGCTAGGCACGTGCCTGTGGTCCTAGCTACTCAGGAGGCTGAGGCAGGAGGATCCCTTGAGCCCAGGAGTTCAGGGCTGCAGCATGGTATGACTGTGCCTGTGAACAGCCATTATACCCCAGCCTGCCACCACAGTGAGACCCCCCATCTCCAAAAAAACACAAACCGCAAACCAAAACACCTCTGTAACTGAAGGTGTCACCATCTGACTGCCCCCATCTTGCATTAGGAGCCAGTTAAGGCTGGCTGTGTGCTCTCCATGCCAACTCTTGGGGAACCAACTCGACTTTTTAAAATTTTTTGAGACAGGGTCTCTCTGTCACCCAAGCTGGAGTAGAGTTGGCTCACTGCAGCCTTGATGACCTCCTGGGGTTAAGCAATCCTCCTACCTCAGCCTCCTGAGTGGCTGGGACTGCAGGCTGGTACGTGCTACCGCGTCCAGCTAATTCTGTTTATTTTTTTGTAGAGATGGGGTTTTGCTATGTCTCCCAGGCTGGTCTGAAACTCCTGAGCTCAAGCAATCTCACCTCAGCCTCCAAAGCAGTGAGATTACATGTATGAGCCACTGTACCCAGCCTTGACTTTCTTTTAAGGGGCACCTTATTCCATATTTTAAAGTATTTGTAACTATAAAAGGAATATATAATTCAGATTTTATTTTTACTTTTTTTTTTTTTGAGACAAAGTCTCGCTCCGTCACCCAGGTTGGAATGCAGTGGCGCAATCTCGGCTCACTGCAAGCTCCACCTCCCGGGTTCACGCTGTTCTCCTGCCTCAGCCTCCCGAGTGGCTGGGACTACAGGCGCCCACCACCACGTCCAGCTAATTTTTTGTATTTTTTATTAGAGACGGGGTTTCACCGTGTTAGCCAGGACGGTCTCGATCTCTTCGTGATCCACCCGCCTCGGCCTCCCAAAGTGCTGGGATTACAGGCCTGAGCCACCGTGCCCGGCCTTTATTATTAGGTTTTAAAGAGATAGGATCTCACTCTGTCTGCAGGCTGGAGTGCAGTGGCACACTCATAGCTCACTGCAGCCTTGAACTCCTGGGCTCAAGCCTCCCACCTCAGCCTCCCAAAGTGCTGGGATTACAGGTGCAGTCCACCTTGCCTGGCCCAGAGTATTTTATCATATAAAATATTCTGCAACTCAGCTGGTATGTAGCCTTTACCCTTATTTGCAAGAGTCCTTATGAAGATGAATCTACACATTTCAATTTTCCTAATTCATACTTTATGCAGACACCACAAGCTGAAAAAGAACACCTCCCCACTACCCTGTCCCACTTTCATTATTTCACACCACCTTCAACTGAACCAAGAGCCAGCTTCCTAGGTGACTGAGAAAGCCCAGATTTTACTATTCAAGGCAAACCGTCCAGCTCCTGAGAAGCATTTTATCCTCCTTCCGGGAACGAGTGATTCACAGAACAACATTAACACTATGATTATCATTATATTATTAACTATATCTGTATAGAGTCTTACAAAGCACTTTACGAATCCTGATCCCTCTTTATATACTGTTAGGACCTAACACCAAGTCAGGGACCTGTGGCTCAGAGACAGGGGCAGATGGAGGCCATGGGAACCCAGGCTCGGAACTGCAAGGATGTGTCCGACCCAGCGAGGACCCAAGTAAAGCAGGCTGGGCAGGCCGCCCCCGCGAGGGAGAACATCAGTCCAGCCTCACAGCTCTAGGCGGGTGTCCTCACAAAGCAGCAGACCACGTGGAGGAGCACGAGGCTGACTTCTCATCACCTGTATCATCAAGATGTATTTATTGTCTGGCTCCTGACTGCACATACCCAGAATGCTCCAGTGGCTGTGCAAAGCATGAGCCTTCCAAAGGACAGCAGCACCAAGAGATACTTTCATAGGCCATTTCCTCTCATTGACCTGATCATCTGCTGCTTCCAGCTTCTCTGATACGACCCAGAGACACTGTTATAAACTGCTGTGAGGAAAGTGACCAGATTAAGGAACAAGGAAATGCAAACCTGCCCAGAGTCGCAGGGGAAGGTGGCAGCAAGCCTGTGGTGGTTGGTGTACCAACAGTCTGATCTGGCTACCTAAGTGTGTGCCACCAGGCATTCACTGACATCAGCCCTCCCCAAATACCTGGCCCAGGTGAGAATCCTCTCTGCCTCAGTAGTAGTTCTCACACTTTCTGGCCACGAAGACGCAGTCCTGAGAGTAAGACCTGCTACATTCCCAAGAGGCCTGGCCCGCCCTCCATGTGGCTCTCTGCTCTGGCCATGATTTAACAGTTACCACCCCATAAAGGGTTCTGAACACCTAACGAAGAAGCTGCCTTGCGGCAAACAGGGCTTGACAGTTACTGCTGACTGAAGACCCCTGAACACATGCACATGCATGCAATCTCATCTCTTTGATCTCATCGGAATCTCAGAAAGCAGCTCTTTGAGGAGGAAACTAGGACCGGGGGAGCGCTGGGCAGGCGGCAGGGAAGACAGGACAGGACAGGAACCCTTGCCCCAGGCATCCTGTGAGCAGTACTCACTTTCACTCTCACAGTCACCCAGAGCAGTCTGGAAGGAGGGTGAGGCTCCAAGAGGCCAAGACGCTCACTCAGGCCACAGAGCGGGTCTATGGGATCATTCAAAGTGAGATGTATTATAGGAGGATGGGCCTGCTTTCCTTTAGTCATCTAGGTAAGATTTCCTAATGCTCTGTGCACCTTTCCACAGTGAAGTAAGTCTAGAATTGGGGTACGGAGAAGAGGCAGGAATGAAGTATGCAAGACATGGAGAATGGGATGGGACTCACTTGCTCCATAATTGGCAGGGCCCACTACAAAACGAAAATGCAAGGTCCCCTTGCTCAAAATGCAAAGGAAAAAGTCTATCAAAGGTACTAAAAAAAGAGCCAGGTTTAAGGGACTAAGTGGTTGATGAAAGAGGCATCCTTGCAGGGAGAGGAGGCCAGGAAGCTTCTTAATAACGTGTGGAGCTCTGTGCGAGGCCAATGGCAGTGCCTGGCCCTCAGAGGTCACATTCACTTCTGGAGGAAAACAAATCTTCACTTCCTGCCACAGCCGCCCCGTCTGCTCCCTGAAATGCAGGCAGCTCTGGCAGGGTCGCGGACGTGCCTGGCCTCACTGCCTCACAGCGCCTGGAGGCAGAGGCTCCTGTGTCCCATCCGCCTGGCTGTGGGAAGCCCTGCCTTCCCCCTCCACTTCCTCAAGATAAACCCAACACCACGCCAGGGAAGAAGCTGCTGCTCCAGCACCCCCGCCCCACCTGGAACCTCTGGGAAGAGAGGCTTCATTTACAAAGCATGCCACAGTGACCTGAACCTGAGGAAAACAATGGCTCCTTCAGTTCCAGGCTGAGGAAGTTCATGTTTGAGTACCTGACAACAGAAATTTCCTATCAATACAACTAAAGCCCAAAAAGAAGGCTGGTTGGGGGCCCCACCTCCCTTAACCCTTGGTGGGCTGGAGGGCAGCCAGGCCAGGCTGCTCCACATGGCTCCAAGGCACCCTATGTGATAAGCTGGAAGCCAGAAAGTGGGGAGTTCAAGTGAAGCCTGAGCACCTGCTGGCTGCTCTGCCTCCTCCCACATCCAAAGAGATCGTGTGGGGAGAATGAGCCAGGCTCTGAAAAACGCGTTCCTCCAGGGAAGTGAGGAAGAAGCCCGCAACCCTCTGCTCCCAACATCACTGGCTGTTGCATGGTTTGAAATGTTCCAGGCTGAAAAGCCTAACTGCTAATGAAGTCATATTGACTAAATATAAGAACAACGAAGCTGGGTTTTCAGAAGGCACGGTGCAAGAACACCAGGCAGGAAGGCAGGGAGCTCCCCTCCACATGGCTACCACAGCCTGTTAATATTATGACAGGATCAGTATCTTGGAGAGGAAACACATGAAACGACAGAAAATCGCATGGAATCACCAGAGAAATGGCTTCTCCCTTCCTCAGCCAGTCAAGACCCTTGTTCTGCAGGTGTGAACAGCACCCAGTGAGGCCTCCTCCACCCCCTACCTGCCAGCCGCCACCACTCATACAACCCGCCAGCTATTCCCAAACCCAGACCACAGTGGGCTCCAGGCTGCCAGGGGAGCACAGGGAGAGGCGAATGATCCCACAGACAAGCTCTGTGCTTGGCCTCTCGGAGCCTCGGCCTCCTTCCAGACTGCGAGAATGATAGTGAGGTACCACTCAAAAGACGCTTGAGGTAAGGGTTCCTGCCCCATCTTCCCTACTGCCTGCTTAGCACTCCTCCCCTGATCCTGGGGCCCTCATCAAGTGTCTGCAGGTGGCCGCCAGACCTGCCTCTTGCCATCTGTCCCTCATGCCTCTGCTCCATGCCTGGACCCCACAGAAGAGCCTGGGAGCAGCCTGGTGCTCTGTCTCCATCTGCATGAGGTCTGGAACTAAACTTTCTGTTGCTTTCTAAGGTGGCAACAGGTACAGGCAGGTGAATCTGCCTGCGGATTGGTGGCCCCTGGAACTTGTGATCCCTACCTTCCCAAGAAGGCTAAAGTTACCCTGGATCTTCTTGGCAATTGAGGAAAAAAGCTAAAGCTTTTATGTCTTGGATAAAAACAACTCACCACCACCAGTATGAATCTTGGGGGCAGGGGTTTGAGCCAGGTTTGATACTTCCTGGGCACACCACCCTGGCTCTCTTGGACTTCAGTGAAGCGGGTGTGCAAATCCCAGCCCACACAAGATGACGAGTCCTCAACCCCTTCTGAAACTGTGACGTGCTTTACACATGTAAGGTATTCTTTTTTTTTTTTTTTTGAGACGGCGTCTCGCACTGTCACCCAGACTGGAGTGCTGTGGCGTGATTTCAGCTCAATGCAAGCTCTGCCTCCCGGGCACAAGTGATCCTCCCGCCTCCTGCTTCAGCCTCCTGAGTAGCTGGGATTACAGGCACCCGCCACCATGCTCGGCTAATTTTTGTATTTTTAGTAGGGATGAGGTTTCACCATTTGGTCAGGCTGGTCTCGAACTCCTGACCTCAGGTGATCCGCCCGCCTCGGCCTCCCAAAATGTTGGGATTACAGGTGTGAGCACCGTGCCTGGCCTGTAAGGTATTTTTAGGGTTTAGTTTGCTTACTGTAGAGGAGAGAGCTGCTGTGTTGCAGATGGCATGAATCCAAACCAGAACACCAATACGCAACAGAATCAATGAGAATGTCCCTAGGCTGCTCCTTCCTGGAGCCCTGCTCTTAGGCATGTGGCCCCAATTCTGCTGACCCTTATGTGTTGCTGCACATGGAGCAATACCAGTGCCCTGGTGTGTGGTTCCTTCCTTCCCTCCCTCTCCCCTTCTCTCTAAGGCGGTTTGGACGAGGAACTCAGATAACAAACTAGCTCGAAATCCCAACTGCTGGAAGTTCTCACTCAAAACACAATGGTAGGAAACATGCTCTACAATCACTTGTTTCAAAGCCATTTGGATGCCATGAGGCAGAGCTTTCCATCCTGACAGGAGGGCCATGGCCGCCCAGTGTGTGGATGTGTTTTCTGCAGGCCTGCAAAGGTCTTATTGGGATTGGCATACAAGCAGAAGAATGAAGGGCCTGGAGTCCCTGGAGTGTTCTTCCACTAACAGTAACGGGAAACCTCCACCTTGGAGAGCAGGAGACACAGTGACACCCTAAAATCTGTGGCCCCAGCATGGAATCCACACGTGGACGTGGCCATGGCCACAAATCTAGGGACAGCCTGTGGGAAAGGGCAGAGGGCCTGGGGATGGGCTGCTCTTTTTGAGGACTCATTTGCACACTCAATGAGTCCTCACCTGGGGTTTCCTGGGTGGGCATCTTGTTGGACAGGGCTGACACACAGACTTGACAAGGGCCAGGGCTCAAGGAGGTTTAAAGGGAAGTGTGGCTGGACTGGGGTCAGAAGAACAGCCAGGAGCAGGGGGAGGAAAGTCAGAGGCCAGCTGGTCAGTGGCTGCAGAGGTCCTTATCAGGTTGGGCTGGAGTGGTGGGTGGGAGAAGGAGTGCTCCGGAGATACTTGGCAGCTAAAGCAGACTAGACTTGGCAACAGACTGGCTATGAGGAGGGAGAGCGCATGCAGTGCTCGGGATGGGCCTTTGGCTTCTGTGGGCAGAAGCAGACGCTGGTGGTGGCCTTCACAGGGGCAGAGCTCACTGGAGAAAGGTGGGCGTTGAGCAGATGAGGGGTGTGTTTCTGTCACCTTAAGTTCAAGATACCTTGGAGAAAACCAAAGGTGCTTGGTGGTACTGACACGTGAGTCAGAAGAGCAGTGCAGAGAGACAGAAAGTGCGGCATCATCAGAGTCCTGTGTGGGATCCCCTAGGGATGGTCACAGTAGGCCATAAGCAAGAAGGAGGCCTCGGATCCAGCCCCTCAGAACTCCAACAAGTAATGGCCATGCTGAGGAGAACAGCCTTTAATGGAACACAGGGAAGGGCTGGGGGTTGGGGGAAAAAAACCGGAAGGCAAAGGAAGAGTGTATTTAAAACAGGAGAGAGTGGTCAATGCAGCAGTGATGTGGAGAGGCCACAAGGACTTCCAATCTCCTGCAGTTAGAAACATATCAGTTGCCATGAAGCATTAGGAGCAACGGCGAATAAAGAGAAGAGCAGTCACAAATCAGTTCTGTGTGCTTTTTAAAAAAGAGAGGGAGTCTCTCATGTTGCCCAGGCTGGGCTTGAACTCCTGGGCTGAAGGGTTCCACCTGCCTCAGCTGCCCAAGCAGCTGGGACTCTGGGCGCGTGCCTCACAAATCAAATTTTCAGAAGCCAGAAGAGCATGAAATTAGATGAGCTATAATGGCGTTACAACTTTCACAAATACCCCTTCTTACAAGTTTATTTCACAGAGCTTGCCTAGAAATGGCATTTCTATTTTGTAAAAGTGGCGTTTTCAGTACATAAGGAAAGTCCTTATCTTCCAAGGGTTTCCCTCTTAGAGAAGGCCATTTATGTTTTGCTGAAGAGCGGAGGGGCTGGAGGGTCAAGGGCCTTCCACTCTGCACTTATGTCCTGATTCCTATAGAGACAGCTTCTGGTGGAGGCCAGCAGAGCCCTTTAAAGTAAACTATTCTTTTTTTTTTTTTTTTGAGACGGAGTCTTGCTCTGTCGCCCGGGCTGGAGTGCAGTGGCCGGATCTCAGCTCACTGCAAGCTCCGCCTCCCGGGTTTACGCCATTCTCCTGCCTCAGCCTCCCGAGTAGCTGGGACTACAGGCGCCCGCCACCTTGCCCGGCTAGTTTTTTTGTATTTTTTAGTAGAGACGGGGTTTCACCGTGTTAGCCAGGATGGTCTCGATCTCCTGACCTCGTGATCCGCCCGTCTCGGCCTCCCAAAGTGCTGGGATTACAGGCTTGAGCCACTGCGCCCGGCCTAAAGTAAACTATTCTTAAAGCCAAAACTCACACTTATTAGAGGGGAAAACGCACACTAATGGAAGGAATTTCTATTGTTCACTATTCATGAGCAACGGTGCCAATCTCTCTAAGAAGAAAAAAATTGACCTTTCAAAAATAACAGAGTCATAGAAAACATATTACTTACTAATTATAATGCACGTTTCTTACTGAGGAATTCAGATTTTGCATTTAGCTTTTTCAGGTCATTTTAGAGATAATTCTGTTTGGATTAGGGTCGACAAAACAAGAGAGATGACATGTGCCAGAACAAACTTTCAAAACGGCCTCTGCACAGACTCAAACGAGAAGCACTGCCCCATTTTCTCCTAAGGGCACACGTCCTTCATCCAGGAAATGTCGACTAAGAGATGTGACAGGGGACAGACAGGGCCTGTTTCACAGTGCCATTTGCTGTCCTTTCTACCCTCATAAAGACTCCTGACAGCCTCGCCCCTCCAAGGGACTGGCTGGGTAGTTTCCACTCACTGCTTTTTGACCAAGGATAGAAACCCCAACTGTAGATCTGACCCTGTCTTCTGTCTGTGGCCTTAGGATGGGATGTGAAAGCCAAGAGATTATACGAATCTCCACAAAAAAGATTAAAAATATGTCATAAAAGATCTCTAAATGTTTTAATTTGTTTGAAGTTTAATTAAGGGCCATAAAATATACTCCCAAATACCACATGCTCTTTAAATAGCTATTAAGGTTCTGGTCTATTTAAGGAAATGCCACTTTTATGGGCACAGGGCAAGAAGCCAAGGGCTCTGATTCATCGCTCCGTTGACACATGCAAGCATCCACTTCCTCATGCCTGTCTGAGCCGCGCAGAGTGATGTCCCCAGGTCCACACTCAGGCAGAGGTGGTCCTCACTGGTCCTCCACCTTCACAAGGACACCACACTGTTGAGCTGCAACCCGGTGCACTCAGAATGAAACCTGCTGGGGATCACAGCCCAGCCTCATGAGGTAAGAGTGAGTTACTCACAAAACCCTGGATCACAGCCACCCCTATACTATGGGGCAGAGTTTGGGAGCCTGAATGAGGTGGGTGAGGTTCCTTTTCTGCACAGTATGGTGGGAGAAGACACAATGTCTGAAAGAGAGTCAAAAAACCATCAAGACTGTTGATTTATATCTCTGGGTAGTGGCAGTTAAACACAGGATGCCCTGGGAGTGATGAACAGGCACCTGCCTGGGGCCAGTGGTGCCTACGGGGTAACCTGGCCAGGCCCTCTAGCTGCTGATCTAAGGGTGCTGCCCTGGGGACCACAGTGCTTATCTCCTCCCTGAAGCAGGGCCAATCACTGCTCCAGGTCAGGGGAGGGGAGAGAAGGGAAGGGGAGGGAAGGAGAAGGGGAGGAAAGGGGAAGAGGAAGCAGCACATTTTCAGGGAGAGTCTTGCCTGGCTCATCATGGAGCCCAGGTGTTGGTACTTACGTGGTAAAGAGGGAGCAAGAAGGGAGGCAGGGCAGGAGGCCGAGGTGCAGCCGGCAGCCTCTGGAGACAGGCCCTGCACATCTTTGCTCTTGATCTAATATGGACCCTCAATCCTCACTGTGTGCTAGGATCACTGCAGAGATTTTTGGGGTTTTCCTATGCTCGCCCCATGGCAGGGACGTTCACTCCGTGGGGTGGGCGAGTCAGGGCCGAATTTTCTTTACAGGTCCCCAGGTGATCCGAGTCTACAGCCAAGAGGAAAGCTCGCCATTTGAAAACCTGAAGGTACGTGTTAAGTACAATGGGGTGGTACATCTAAAATGTGACATTGATGAGTTTATGGTGATACCTACAAAGGCACACCTAGCCTGGCTTGGAAACCACTCGTGAACCTTAGTGCTGGAAAATCAAGGAAGAGGAACAAGTGCCTGATAGAACTTTTCTGACCAAACCATAGTCAAGGCAGCTGAACAGCTGACAAAGGGGTTTCCCTGTAAAGAGGAAGCCTAATGAAGGAGTGACAGAATTACCCAGAATGACTGACCTCGTTATCAGAGGCAGTGACATCACAGAAAGAGGCAGCCACTCCTGCTGCGAATGGACAGAACTCCACAGCTGAGGTGTTTCTGCCAAAAACATGAACTGGAATCAGATCTACCCTCCAGCTCTGCATACCAGTTTACACCACAGACAACAGCATCGGGAAGGAACCAACAGAATCTGAAATGTGGGTCACTCTATAGGATGCACAATCAATCCTGTTCCTTCAAAAAGAAACTGACAGGAAAAAAAAGAAAATTTATGGACTGAAAGAGACCTAAAAGAGACATATTATCCAAATGCAATGTGAGAATCCTGTTTGGATCTTAATTCAAGCAAACTGATTATGACACAATGGGAGGAGTGAGCTCTAAGTGTGGGGTGACATTAAGTGGCTGGTGTTTGCTTCCGAATCCTCCTGGTGGGCATGGGGACAGCACCCTGTGCTGATGACCTGTCACTAGGGGTATGTACAGGAGGGTTGTTTTACTATTCTAATGACTTTAGTGCATATTTGAAAATTTCCATTAAGAACAAACATGAACTCGATCAACAAGAGAAAGGCAACCCAGTTGCCTAAACATAAAAATGAGCAAAGGACGTAAATAGAACATTTCCCCAAAGAAGATATACAAATAGCCAACAGGCACATGAGAAGGCTCAACACGTTTAGTCACTAAGGAAATGCAAATGAGATGACACTTCACACCCATTAGGATGGCTATTAATTAAAAGAAAAGAAAAACGAGGTGAGGATGCAGATACTGGAATCCTTAGACATTGCTGGTGGGAATGGCAAATGATGCCACTGCTGAGGAAGAGTTTGGCAGTTCCTCAGTAAGTTAAACAGAGTTAACACACGGCCCAGTAATCCCACTCCTCGTCTATACTTCAAAGAACTGAAAGCAGATGTTCAAACAAATACCTGTACAGGAACGTTCCCAGCAGCACTACTCACAAAACCCAAAAGGTAGAAACAACCCAGATGCCCACCGATTGACAAATGAATAAACAAAATATGGTCTATCCATACAATGGAGTATTTTTTTGGCCATAAAAAGGAACGAAGTACAAAATATACGCTACAACGTGAATAAATCTTGAAACACTATGCTAAGTGAAAGTTAGACACAAAAGGCAACATATTGTATGATTCTATTTATATGAATATCCATAGTCAAATCCAGAGACAGAAAGTAGACAAGTGGTTATCAAGTGCTGGGGAGGGGAAGGAGCTGACTGATGAATGGGTAGGCAGTTTCCATTTGGGGTGATCTAGTTTTGGAACTAGGTAGTGGTGATGAATACACATTGCAAATGCACTTAATGCTACTGAATTGTATGTTTAAAAATGATCAAATGGTAAATTTTTGTTATATGTTTTACTCAAATAAAAGAGGCTGCCAGATGTTCTGAAGTACAGTTTATGCCCAGTAACTCTATAAACTAGGAGGATCTCATAAGCAACTAAATTATCCTAGAGTGTTTACTGAGAAGTTACATTAAAACTCAGATGATGCATGAGCATGGGTTCTATGAGAATTTATTACAGCTCTACTTTAAAAATTTAAAAATAGATATATTTCTTAAAAATAAACAGGCAGCTAAGGGTAGGAGGCAGGGTATCAGTCAGCTTGAAACTGAGCACCTCTGGTATGGCAAAAGGAATCTGATATATGTCATCCTCTGTAAATGGCTATTCCCGAGAAAGGGAAGCCATCCCTGATTCTGTGAAGGAAGCAACCATATTTAACCACAACTACGTTGCCCATATGCTCAAAGTAGCAAGCACACTTCTCAGATATAGCTTCAACTATATTGAAGCTTCACAAAAACAAAATCTATAGTATAATATGTTTTGGATTTAATATGTTTTAACTTTTTTTAGTCAAATGAACTTAAAACGTTTTGAGGGGACAGTTCAGAATAAATTGGTCAGCCAATGTCACCCTAATGTTGGGGGATTAATGTCCCCATGAACCCCTCCAGAGGGAGACATTTCATGGAGAAGCACACAGGAATCATGATGTCTGCTTTCTGATAACTCAGGAAACTGCCACCAGGCAGAGATGGGTGTCAGGCAGGAGCCACTGGCTGGGTCACAGCTGATTGATGAACTCTGAGCAAGTCGTGAGCAGTTTTATTAGCAGCTTAGGAAAGAATACTGTCTTTTCCCACAGATTTAGTTTAGCTTTGGCAGGGGTATTACTCACTAAAATGCAATCTCAACTGAAAAAGACCCTCGTGGAAATCCTCAAGCAAGATCTGCCCTGGTGCGTGCTCTGAAGAAGGGACTGGGTGAGGGAGGAAAGGAGGTAACGGTGCAGAGTCGTGTCCTCATCCTAACCCCCAAAAGCTTTCCTGGCCTCTTTAGGGGAACTGGAGTGTTTGAGGAGAAAAAAATAGGCCTTCCAAAACATCCAGGGGGGCCTTCTTTACTTTACCCTCACGACAAATGTCACCAATTGTGTCTTCACGCTCAAAGAGATGAATGTGGTGGAATCTGAGTGGTGTCACTAGCCATGACTTACAAAGAAACCCTGTTCAGATGCCTTCTCTGAGAAAGGTCTCTTTAGTTTATGCTAGAACATTGTGGTTACAGGAAGAAGCTTCAAGGCTGACTCCTCAAGGCTGACTCCTCCTCCATTTTAAGACCTTGGAAATTCTTTATACTGATTTGAAAGCCATGTCTCTGTAGAACACGGGAAAAGCAGAGTGGTGTTGCTGAAGTATCCTAGGTTTCAAAGTCCCATGGATCTGTGCTTTGATTGTTGGTGGCACTTCGTCCTGCCTGTAGGACTGTGAGCACACCGTTTTTAGCTTGTATGAGTCTCACTCTTCTCATATGCACAATGGAAAAAATAATGAATGAGGAAGATTTGACAAAATGACATCTGTAAGGCCCTCCAGGTGAAGCTCCACACACCCTGTCCTCTTCTTCCCCAATCCCTGCTCTTTGCCCGAGATGGTGTTGATTCCACTTTCTACGACACAAAAGTGTGAAACACAAGATTATACCCTTGGCCCCAGGAGAGGCCTCTGAACACCAGAAGACAGCTATGCTGGTTCCTGAGTCCCTTTCTCTAGTCAGTACCCCCAAATTTCAGGAGATCTTACCATGTGCCAAAGATGAAGATTTGATGGCTCTGTGAGCAGCCACAGAAAATTCTGTCACACGGTCTCCAGGGTGTGGACTGCAATTTACTGCACTTACATGACTCTGCTTCTCTCTCTTAGGCTGCTCAGGGGTGAGCTTAATCTTGACCAAGTGCTGAACGGTAAACTTGGCACACTCCTCAGGCAAACAAAGGTTTGTTGAATAACATGTTGGTGTAAGAAAACCGCATCCAGAAACAAACTCCAGAGAATTTAAAGAGAAAGAAAAAAACATGCTTCACTTCTAAAAATGAGGTCTGCTAAAAAATATGAGGACACTTTAGAAAGCAGACAGGATGGGCAAAGAATGTATCTGGACTCATTCAAATACTAATATTTGAAAAATATAACCTATAACAAAGGATATACTACCAAACTGAGACTACAGTATTTTATTAATTTAATATAGAGCAAAAAGATTTAGACCACTGCATCGATGGTGAAACCTTATGCACTTTCTGAATGCATCATTAGTCTCTCTTGGTACTGGTATCTCAGAGGAATATCACCCACACACCTCACCCTCCAAGCACCTGACACGGGCTGAGACAGAATGGGAGCCTAGAAGGACAACTGGTCTTCCCTGGCACAACACTTCCTATTTCTGAAATCACAGGCAGTGCATTTAGTCTGACCTGGGACATCCAGGCCATCTGAGTATAGCAGTCTGGATGTGAAATGCACCATGGTCTTGCAGCAGCTTAGGAAGGAAATGATATCAGGAAAGAGATGCTCAATATAGTGTGCTCACCTTACGATGAACTTATTTTATTGCTTACAGCAGGAACTGAAGCATTCTTTTCAATCTGTCAGTGTATTAGTTTCTACACCTACTAGATACTGTTTTGGCAGAGGGAAAATGGCAAAACAACTAAAAAAGGTGCACACCTGTGGCACCACCCTCCTGTACTTCTCTCCAGAGCCCTCAACTCAGTGCTCAATGGTTTACTTACTTTTCCTTTAGCGCAATAAATAATGAAGGGAAACCATAAAACACTTTACTTTGGACCAAATATGAAAGAAAGTGACTGACAGGGCTGTCACCAGGACCCCAGAGAAGAGCCAGTGTTCAAGCAGAGCAGCCCTGAATGGCACTTTACTCCTGACCCCATACTTATTTTTTTGGGTTTCATTTTACATACGAGTTGGTTACCAGCTTTTCTTATTGTTGCCTTGGAATTAAAACATAGTAGGGTACAGCCAGATAAAGAGGATTGAGGACCCTATGGAGGGACACAATGGCAGCAGAAGTACAGAGGCCACGTGAAACTCAATTTCTATGCAGTACAGTAAATGAGTGTTTTTAATCACAAACTGGAGGTTGAAAAGGTTATTCCCTGGAAAAGGCATAATTTTAAAAGACCTGGAAATAATATGTTTCAGAATTAATCTTGAAAGTTCTTTGAGTCTGGGGGTGGTGGCACACCTGTCATTCCAGCACTTGGGAGGCCGAGGTGGATGGATTACCTGAGGTCAGGAGTTCGAGACCAGCCTGACCAACATGGTGAAACTCCGTCTCTACTAAAAATACAAAAATTAGTTGGGTGTGGTGGTGAACACCTGTAATCCCAGCCACTCAGGAGGCTGAGGCAGGAGAATTGCTTGAACCCGGAAAGCGGAGGTTGCAGTGAGCCAATGCACTCCAGCCTGGGTAACAGAGTGAGACTCTGTCTCAAAAACGAAAAACGCAAAACAAACAAACAACAACAACAAAAAAAACCCAGAAAGTTCTTCATGCTCTAGACTGCATTCTATTCCTCCTTGTATTTACCTCTCTGGTTGTGCACAGCAAGTGTTAAGTATGTATTTCATGACTGGTTTAGAGCATTAAAAGAAAAATTTCCACAAGTTTAGATGCCTAAAGGAGAGAGCTAGCATTGCAAAGATGCATCTGCTGACAGTTCCTTGCAGGAGGTATAAACCCAAAGAATCACTCTGTCATTTGACACCCAAGGCCAAGAGCAGAATCTTGCCTTACTTGATGACTTGAGGTCTAACATCCAGCCCAAAAAGATCAAAGCCTTTTTTTTTTTTTAATCCATATTTTCTCTGGGCCAGGCGTGGTGCCTCACATCTGTAATCCCAGTACTTTGAGAGGCCAAGGAGGGGATGGACTGCTTGAGCCCAGGAGTTCGAGACCAGCCTGGCCAACATGGTGAAACCCTGTCTCTACTAAAAATACAAAAAAA